>NC_056661.1:125717219-126019481 GCF_018350195.1 Panthera tigris | reverse complement strand
CTTAACCACCGTGAACTGCAGTTGTCTATTTAATAGTCTTCTTGAGAGCAGTTCCTTGCTTTTTCTGTATTCTCAGGATCTACTCAGTGCCTCGGATGTAGACAGTATTCAGTGTTACTATCCCACAACCATCATACACACAGCATGGCCACATTAGTGTTCCATATCTTGGTAAATAGTGTCACTATTTCACCTACACTTCAAATGCTGTGTATTCTTTCAACAAATACTACTTTGTATCCACAACACAGAAGTCATGGTGCTAGGCACTGGGAATACAGAGGTGAACTGAATAGGTGGTTTCTGACTTCCTGGAGCTGGCAGTCTAATGAGTTTCTATTTGGAAGTTTATGGACAAGTTCCTCTTTGTGAAGCCAATTGGTGGCCAAAGCCGCTACAATAACTAAGGCCCTCTGCCTTCTCATCATTGCCTTAGCTCAGATCTTCCTCTTTTCTCCAAATCTGATAGATGGGATGTCTGGTTGCAGTCCTTTACTGATCGATAGGGGTGATATATCTATACATCCTTGCCACAGTCCGATGGGGAGTGAATCGCATTTCCCATACCCTTTAACTTTTCACATTGGCCAGTGAAATGATCACAAATATGAAGCAAGCAGAGGCCTGAATATTGCATGTGTGGTTGGCGTGGGCTCTTGCACTTCTGCCTTCATCATGATATGAAGTATACTCCCTGGGCAGCCACTCCTCCTTCAGTGTAGGTCTCAGAATGAGGCATATGAGTACAGTTTCCCCGATCATCCCATAGAATTACAGCTTAAAACTATAACCTTGGCTGATCTATAGACCTGTGAGTATGAGAAGAAATTCTTAGCTATTGGTATTATTTGTTACACAGACTATGGCAGTAGCTGACTGAGACACCAGCTATTGCAGTAACTTATCTTCCAGCTTCGAAACCTTCCTACTTTCCAAGTGTCCTCCAACATAGATCTGACTATATCATTCTTGCTTTTAATCCATCATGGCTGTCCATTACCTGCCTCATAAATTTTCATGGCCTTAGCAAGATGTTTAGATATCTCTTTAATTAACCTAATGTACTTTTCTTGCTTCGTCCTCATATCTTCACCTTGCACCTGCTCTAAGCTCTGTAATATTCTGAACTGCCCACAGTTCCTTGTGTATGCCATGGTACTTTCATGTTGCAGATATGTACTCACCCTCATTCCTTCTGCCACCCTTCCCTCATCTGCTTGTTGAAATTCTGTTTTAGGAATTTACACATTGCCACCTCAGGGATACTACCTTGTTTGATTACCATCTCCTTTTCATTCAGAATGAAATTCTGTTACTCTGCCCCCATAACATGGAAGCGTGAACTTCTTTTGGAAAATATCTTCTAGCTATATAGTAGTAGTTATTTATTTACAAACTTACCTTTCTAAATTAAGTCAATATAGCATTGAGAGCAAGAACTATAACTTTAAATCCTAATATTCTCCAGGTATTTTTGAAATAGTAGCTGCCCAATTACTTTGGGTTGAATGTTGAATGAATAAGTGGCCAGAAATGTTTAATTCACACATTATTTAAAACAGTCCACCTAGCCAATAAGATGAATTAATTTACACTGTTTTAATATGGAATGGTCACTCTTGTTCAATTCCTGGAGACCATAGGTACTCATTATTCTGCAGTTCTACCAAGTAAAGAATTTTCTTACCCCAAATGCCAGTAGGCCTTACTGAGAAACAATTCTAGATCCTTCAGTCAGATCGTCTTCTTCAGATGCCAATACTTGGAGGGAATTATAAAATTATTTTGCCATTTCATTATTTTTTAAAATGTTTTATTTATTTATTTTTGAGCAAACAGGGGAGGGGCAGAAAGAGAGGGAGACAGGAGACAAAGAATCCCAAGCAGGCTCTGCACTGTCAGTGCAGAATCTGACACAGAGCTCGAACCCACGAACCAGGAGATCATGACCTGAGCCAAAATCAAGAGTCAGATGCTTAAGCAACTGAGCCACCCAAGCAACCTGCCATTCCTTTCTTAACAAAAGTGGTAGTAATTATTTTTCCACCTATGTAGCTTTATATAAGGTAAATGAGAGCCTCAAAGACATTGAAGAGTCACAAAATAAACTGAATTTCTTTTTTCCAAGGAGAGTGGTTAGAACCCCTAGTTAAAAAAAGAAATCCCTCTGTTTAATTTTTTTTCCTTGATCTTAAACCACATACGGTGGCCGTTTGGGGAGTACTCTGTTTCCCACTAGTCTTATTCCCAGGCCAGTAGGGAAAATAACGTCAATAATGGTGCTCATCCTTTCACAGGATGGCTGCTGAGAGACCTTCAGTGCAGAAGACAAACGTGCCTGCCGGCAGGTCCACACATTTAGGTGACTACATACCCGGCAGACATGTACCTGTGTAGCAGTCATGTTAAATAGTAAATGTGAGCTCCCCGTGTCATTCACAAAAAAATTGTCTTTTGTATTTTACCTTTATCTCCCAAAGTTCTCTTAAATTAGTAAAAAAAAAATACATTTTCCCAAGAGTGTCGTAAGAGTAGGAAGATGTGGTTCTTGCCACAGTGATTATGTGTTTTAGGTGCTGGAGGCAGTCAGCTCCCGAGAGCGTTTCTGGTCCCAATTTCCTTATTTCTCTTTCACATTTCCGTTTGCGTGGCTTGGCTGGATCTGAGGTGTGTGGCATATGGCTTTTTGCTGCTTGAGCTGCCACAGAAGTGAATGTCACTGGCATATAATGCCAGATTTCCATTTTGTGAATCACAGAGCCATGAGATTCTGTCCGAAAGCTCCCAGGCCACTAGGAGT
The DNA here is from genome assembly GCF_018350195.1 of Panthera tigris. Taxonomy (NCBI): domain Eukaryota; kingdom Metazoa; phylum Chordata; class Mammalia; order Carnivora; family Felidae; genus Panthera; species Panthera tigris. The sequence continues at coordinate 126,016,681 of NC_056661.1, read as the reverse complement.
CCTTCAAGCAGAAGCAGAAAAGGGTAAGACCCATGCCTCAGAGATACTGTTCCTATTGCAATGTGTCGATCATGATAAAAAGTGCATATAAAATGGAGATGCTCTTGCTCTCGAGTGTGTTGGAAAAAGCTGCTTGGCTTGTTGACTTCTTTTATTGTGGTCAGGGGAATGGGCGATCCTGGCTTTTTGCTTCCAAGCCTTAACTAAGCACACACTGGTCAGTCAGGGATGTAGAGTTGGTTTTGAATTTTTTCAGATAGATAAGAATTCACTTGTGCACATACCAGAAAAATAAGACTGTGAGTAGAAGATATCAGTGGTTTTTGGATGCAGTTTACCAGCATTTTGTATTCATTGAATTTTCAAGTTACAAAACGCTTTAGGACAGAGTTGGATGATAATGGGGAACCGAAGCTGCCACAGACACAGCCTGAGCCTCGGCTCCCCACCTTCACCCCTCACTCCACATCCCTCCCTACCCCCTCCCTCCCCAACTGCCTCCTGTGCCTGAGGAACTTGGAAATACACAAAGAAGAATAAGTTCAATCAATAAGTTCAGTACATTCAGTCAATAGATTCAGTAAGTCAGGAGCATTGACCCTGGACTCAAGGACTGAGCTTCAGACCCGAGCTCCATTATTTCCTTACTGGGTGACCTTGGGCACATTAATATCCTTACCCCCTTTGTTCAGCCTTTTCATCTGTGAAATATGGAATTTAATATATGCTGTTGTGAGGGTTAAATGAGCCAGTATTAGGATGATAATATGAAATGGACAATACTTGATCCATTTCTGAATTGGAAAATTAAATATTCTTTATGGTTCATCTTAGTATATATAAAGCACTTGGGCCATTTCCACGAAGAAAAGTACAAAAAGGATGGCATAATGCTCCAGACGAGGTGTGGGGAAGCGTGGATTTTATTCCAGCTCTGCCTCGAGCTGACCACACAACCCTGGGCTCTTGTCCCTCATCTGCCCTCACCACACCCCCCCCCTTTTTTTTCTGGACGAAGATGTTCCTGGAAGCCACTGAGGTGGAGGCCTTTGAATTCCTCCTTTGAATTTTCTCTCTTCTCATCTTCTCTGGGCTACCACTTGATCAATTAACACAGTCTGGTCCTTATATCATCAATCTTGTCCTCTTGATGCTGTCTTCTTACCAGCATATAAATGTACTCACATCTCCTGCATTTGAAAAAACAAATAACACCTTCTTGATCTTCCATCCAGCCCTCACCCCAAGCCGTATTTCTTCACATACTTGCCTCAGTTTGCCACCTCTTGTTTTCACGTCTCAGTAATTTATTAATCTACTGCAACCTGTCTTCTGCCCTCCTAAAAATATAACCAAAGCAGAAGAAGAGCGATAAGACTCTAAAAGGCACTAATTTATGCTGTCAATACTTGAAAACCTCTTTAGCCACAAAAGCCATTGGTTTTGACGAAGTCAAGAATGGCCTCTGGTGGACATTTTAAAATCTGTCTTGTTTGCCTTCTTTGCAGCCCTTGATTCTCTACTTAAACAACATCTTCTTGTGGCTTTGCAAATAAACACACAATACACACACACACACACACAAAATAGATACATGATATGCTGTCTATATTAAAGGAAGAAATAAGATAATAATCATAGTTCCAGTTACAGTGATATTTTTAGAAAAAAGATTAAAAGGTAACTAAAATATATAACTAAGCTCAAGAAAAGAAACCTGCCTCTAAAATGCACTAATATGTATTTTGAATACTCAAAAACCTCTTCAGCCACAAAAGACATGATTTCTAAGAGACAAGTGGAGATTGAGAGGAATTGTTGAGTTGTTCTAATTTAAGACTGGAAAGAAGTCACATTGTTATGACTCCCTGCTCTGATGAGAAAGATAGACATCAAAAAATTTGTAAAAATAAATCTTTTATCCCTTACATTTTTATGCTTATTGGCATCCTCCTTTCCTCCCCCTCAATTTTGTCTCTTTCAACCTAAAAAGCTACCCAAATCTCTCCTATCCATAAAATTTTTTTTCACCCCCGTTCCTCTTTCAAGTTCTTACCCAATCTCTTTCCTTCCCTGCACTGCCAAATTTTCCAAGAGAGAATGCCGTCTCCACTTGCCTGCCTCCTCCACTCACTGTGGTCTGATGCTCACCCACGCCCACCCACTAAAACTGCTTTATTTAGGTCAGCAGTTACCTCCCGAGTGTCAGGTCTCTTCCCAGTGCTCATCCTGCTCCGTCTCCCTGAAGCACCGTGTGCCCTGCCTGTGCTTCCTAGAATCCGGTCTATTCCCTGACTCCTGAGGCACCACTGCCATTTCTCACTGACCCTTCAACTTGCCCATTTCTCAAACCCTTCTTCTCATTTCTCTCCCACCTCCTCCCCTCCACCCACAGTGTCTCATCTTCAACCATCCTTCAACTCCAGGAGATGCATGGCATCTCACCTCATCTCTTAGACGTGGAACTCTGAGTGATCCCTGGCTTCCTATCCTCTCCTGCCAGGTCCCCACATCCTGTGGATCCAACCGTGTGTAAGAAGGAGCCATCTGGCTTTACTGCTATGGCCCTGTTTCTTGACACCGTCATCTCTTACATGGACTCTATCTGTCCTTTTATTGTTTTCCCTGAATCTGGACTCAGCCCATGTGTAAGTTCTCTTCCCCCTACCAGAAACACCTTTCTAGAATACAATTCTTCTCATAATGCATCCACACTCAAAAACCTTTGCCTCCCTCTTCTCAAGCATGGTAACTGAACCTTTTCATTCTATTGCGAACCACTTTGACAAACAAAATGCCTATTGCACTCTTCAACACACCCCTACTAACCTCTAATTAATCATATTGGTGGCTCCCTGAGCATACCTTGTACTTCCAAGTCTCTGTCCTCACCCATGTTCCCTCGCAAGGAAGACCCTTCTCCCTTTGGTTGGAATTCTGCCCATCCTTCAACGTCCAGCTCATGGGCCCTGTGGAACCCCTCCATGGAAGCAGAATTAACTGTTTCCTCTCAGGCACACTTTCTTTTTACCTCTCTTGTAGCACTTTAACGTACTCAGCCATACATTGAGTTTGAAAACTTATTTTAGCAAATTAGCCTGCTAAAATGGGTCCCTGGCCCACCTCATGGCTGTTTTGAGACAATACTGCAGAATCTTAGACAAACCCATTGAAAACCATGGTCATAGACTTAGTTATCCACACTCTATCGCTCTTATTCCTCAGAACAAGGACAAATTCTTCCTTACCCCTCTACCCCAGGGGGGCCTACCAAAAAAATTATATACGTGCTCAACACATGTGACCTGGATTGAATCTTTACCCAGCCATTAATGGAGAAAAGAAAGAAGATAATAATGTCTTTCTTTTTAATAAGCTGATAGTGTTTTAAAAGGAAAAATCACATTCTAGAACAAACTTTGCAAACTATACAACAAATTCAGGCCATAAGTGAAGGGCATTGTGTGACTAAGGTATGGCAGGAGAAGTGATTCTTCAGTGTGATGATTTCTTTTAGGACCAGGAAAAAAAAATAAGGCATTACCAGAAGACAGAGAGAAAAAAAAGGGAATTGTGTGTGTGTGTATGTATGTGTGTGTGTGTGTGTGTGTGTGTGTGTGTGCGTGTGTGTGTCTTAAAAACACTTAGATTTTGTTGTGGTGGCATTTACTTCCTGACAAAAGCTAACTGATGTTTCATGCTGGCATGTACTCCTGCACATAGACCAGGGGCTGAGATGCTTCCAGAAACTTTCACATCTCAGACCAAGCTGTGGCTGGGCCTGGGACAACCAGCTTCTGGTTGTTTGTGAAGTTAATTACCCCCTCTCTGCCCCTCCCTTGTTTATATGGGGCAGGAGACCCTGGAGCTCCTTCGATAAAAAGGAACAGAAGACTTGCCATCCACAGTGACATTAAAGGGCCCCTTGCTACCACTTTGCTGGTAGAAACCTTGACATTTCAATAGAATTTTAAGAAAGCTATTAGGACAAAGTGCATTTGGGAAATTCACCAACAATTGATGACTTCATTTACAAAGTCACGCAATACAATGTGGCTGTTTAGAATCATAGATGTTCTGGGGATAAAAAGAAAGTTATGTATGTAGATGTTCATTTCATTATTATTTATAACAGCAAGAAAATGGAAAATAACCCACAATTCAGCAAAGAGGATATGATAAATTCATTTATGGGCACATTTATTAATATGTTAAATTTTTCAGTCATTGAAAATGACATATGTGAATGATATCTAAATATAAGAAAATATTTTTTATATTATATTAAATGTGGGGGAGCAAAACGTAAAATTTTATCTTACTAAATACAAATAAAAACTAATATGCTTTTTAAAAAAATATTTGTTTATTTTTATTTTAGAAAGAGAGAGAGCATGCACAAGTTGGGGAGAGGGGAAGAGGGGGATAGTGAGAGAGAGAATCTTCAGCAAGCCCCATTCTCAGCACGGAGCCCAACATAGGGCTTAATCCCACGACCCTGAGATCACAACCTGAGCTGAAATCAAAAGTCGGACGCTTAACCGGCTGAGCCACCCAGGTGGTCCCAAAACTAAGAAGTTTTAGACCTTCTTTTTAACAATGGTTTCTTCTGCGTGATGTGATTAATTATAATTTTTTTCTTTTTTATTATGTGATTTTTAACTTTATTTATTTTGAGAGAGAGAGAGAGAGCACACAAGCAGGGGAGGGATAGAGAGAGAGGGAGAGAGAGAATCCCAAGAAGGCTTTGCATTGTCAGCACATAGCCTGATGTGGGGCTCAAACTCACAAACCACAAGATCATGACCTGAGCCAAAGTTAAACATCAGACTCTTGACTGCTTAATTGACTAAGCCACCCAGGCGCCCCCCACTTTTATTATGTTTTTAACATTATACATTTTCTCCACTGAGCATGCATGTTCTTACAGTCATAGTTTTAAAAAAAAATTTAAAATACGGGGATGAAGAACGGTCACCAAGTTCCAAATCTGGTATGATTAGTGGTTCTGGTCTGGAGGGAATTCTTTGATCTCAACACCCCATGTTATAAAGTCAGGCTAAATTTTGTTTATTCTTCCTTGAAATAAAGCATGGGTTTAAGCCAGCTGTACTAGCTCAGTCAGTGTCCTGTATCTTTATCCTGAAGTTGATTGGTACAAAGATCAAAAGCCCTCTGAGGCTCTATTCAAGGAAGACTCATTAACTGGAAGGGAGTAGTGAACAGATGTGATATCCTTGAAAAAATGAACCAGATAACAGACAGGGTTGGGCCCTGCACCTGGACTGCCTATAAAATGAGTTGATAGGGGGTGGGGGGAAGGGGAGGGTGGGTGATGGGCATTGAGGAGGGCACCTGTTGGGATGAGCACTGGGTGTTGTATGGAAACCAATTTGACAATAAATTTCATATTTAAAAAAAATAATAAAAAGATAAAACCGTGAAAAAAAAGAATATAAATAAGTAAATACATACATACATACATACATACATACATACATACATACATAGATAAATAAAATGAGTTTCCGAAAGGGAGTTTTCAGATGTGGTTCCCAGCGCATGCTTTTCCCTCTCAGGCTAGGGATTGCAGGGCTGGGAGGAGGGAGGAATGGGAGACATAAGAGATGATTCACTGAGTTGTTTTCAAAGCTATCCTTGTCTCCTAACTTTATCCATGATGTTGGGTAGAATGACCGACAAGTGCTCAGAAGGCTTTTGTAACTTCCATAAGTATAAAGGTTTGCAATAAGCTTTTGTATTTTTGGCTAAGGCATCAGAGATCTCTAGAGATAGTATTCCTGGTGTTGTGTTAATAGTCTGACTCTTAGGAATTCGCAGTATTGGGGATAGCTCTCCAAAGAGATAATTATGAAATAACATGACACGTGCAATGGCAAAAGTCCAATGCACTGTATGGAAGTAATTCAGAGAAGGGAATTCCTTACTTTGGAAGACTTTAATGTATGAATAGAAACTTACCAGGTGAGCAGAACAGAGTTCACTAGGAAACAAACAAAAAAACAAAACCATGAAATTTAAGAAGTACATGAAGAGAAAACTTAGTAAGTGGTGCTTTATTACTTTCAAGATATTAAGGCTGCATTCTTGGATTCCCAAGACATGAAAGGAACATGAGGCAACATGTGAAAAGCACATTATTGGCACTTCCTAAACATTAATTGAATGACTGGAGGCCAATTCCGTACTTCCAAACTGAACTTTTTGTGTAAAATATTTTTTTTCGGTATATGCAAAGAACCGCTGCGATGTCTAACACACAATAGATCCCCCCAAATATAAGCAGCAGCATGACGTCTCACACACAATAGATCCCCCCCCCCTCCCAAAATATAAGCAGCAGCACTTTTTCATGGTGGAAGCTATGTGATTATTGGAAGTATTTTGCTCCACAATTCTCATGCCTGTCACTGTGTCGAGAGAATTGTAGGCGATGCATTTCGGAAATCATGTTTCATATTTGCCTTGGGATGACTTGGAAGAGGAGCATTTTTGCATGTAAATGGATTGGTTACTGCCTTTTGGGGGCAATTTTTATTTATATTATCAAGTTAACTCCTTCCTACAGTTTGCTAGCTTAAAGATACAGGCAAGCACTGAGCAATAAAATAAAATTATATTTTTGTGTGAATTTAATTGCTGCACAAATTAGGTTTCAGGGCTCATTGTTTGTGAGAGTTGGGAATAGCCTGTCAATATCATTTGTCTAGAGGTTATGGTTCACATTTCAAAGCTTCATTTAATTGGAAGTACAATAGAGAGCCGTTTGAAGTGGTCTGGCTCTTACAAGCTGATGGATTTGAAGAAATGAGTTGAAGAACAGACCTGTCCTTGTGGTGACAATGCTGGTTTGCCAGGAGCAGGCACAGTCCGAGTGGGTTTTCTTAGGGAGGTGCTGGGTTGTTGCTGATACTCATTGAAACTCTGGGCACATAGTTGAGATGTGACTGACTGGCTCTGCCAGAGTCAACTTCCTTTTTCTTAATGATTTTAATTTTTTTATGTTTATTTTTTAGAGAGAGAGAAACAGAGCATGAATAGGGGAGGGGCAGAGAGAGAGAGGGAGACACAGAATCTGAAGCAGGCTCCAGGCTCTGAGCTGTCAGCACAGAGCCCAAGACGGGGCTCAAACCCACGAACAGTGAGATCATGACCTGCGCTGAAGTCGGATGCTTAACCAACTGAGCCACCCAGGCGCCCCCAGAGTCAACTTCTTTACCACTGGACAATATAAAAATAACTGGTTTAAACAGGACTTGCCATGGAATCCCATATGGTGATCGCCTCTGGTCCTGTGGGTGTCCTCACCTGTGGCTCCATATCTGGGCCCATTCAGACCTGTTGGGCCCCCTTTCAAGCCCTCAAACTCATTCTGCTCTGCCTCTCTCCCCTTTCATACCTCAGAGCGTGACCCTCAGGAACTGACTCCCTATATCCCTGGAACCCCCATTTCCTACATCCTTGCCTGGATGTACTGCATCTACTCATCTTGATCTTGGTTCTCTCTTGCACAGCAAACCCTGCATTCTTCCCCCTCTTCTCTGGCTTGCCCTGTTCTGTTGCAATATAATCCCTGTTGTAACAAGAGACCAGGGCCACAGATTATCCGTGAATCTGTGAGTAGAAAGAGCAGAGAAAGGAACGGCATCGAATGTTACTATTTTATAAGACATAGATTTAATCTCTACCAACTGCTGTGAAATTGGTTCTCTTATTGAGAATATCAGAAACTAATTTTTTTTCTCGAAAGGTAGATTACTTGTGTGTGAAATTGATATGTGTTTCAGAATTGAAAGAGGGTTACTCATGCGTTAGATCTGGAAACCAAGAAGAATGTGATAACAGCCCCGAAGCTTCCCTTTTCCTGATGGTGAAGAAGCTGTTTCTCATTTTGTGTCACCTAAAGAATACCCTGCCTTTGGCTCAGTAGCTTTTTGCCACCATATTGCCAGTGGACATGCTTGGCAAAGCTGAGTTAAGGATTTTGGCATTTTCATTTTTCCTTTTGGCGTGATTTTTCATCAGCCTGCATTTCTGGAATGCCTTTCCCTGGTATATTTGGAAAATTCAAGCTGGCAAGATGATAAGCTTTCAGAATATCACCAACTATTCCCTTGAAGGCACTCCAGAATTATAAGAGATGCATGATATTGGGCCTTGCTCTTCTGGCCTCCGTGTTGTTCTCAGGTCAGCCCACCCCATTTGCCCAACTTTAATCACACCTCAAGGACTTCCAAACCTCAACTCTCCAACCCTATGAATGCCATTCATGGTCACACATCAGAGGTCAACGTCTGGAAGAGGAAAGAATAGAAGATCTATTCATAGACATGTTTGCATTTTGTAGATCTGGTTTTATTTTGGTGTTTGTAGGTTTTGTTTATATTTTAGGCATTTTGAAGGAGAATACAAAAATGGCCAAGTCCAGGGAAATAAACCTACTCCTATTAATGTCTCATGAATATGAGTTACGAAATGGAACTCTCCCTTAGGATGCTATTGGAATCATCCCAGCTGCCCCAGCAACTCACTTGTAGGAGCTCTGAGCCTGTGGTGTAGTAAACTGCTTGTGGTACTTCACGGACACCTGAATTTGAATCCTGAGTTGCACTCTTACTGGATGGTGACTGTAGATGCACTACTTAAAAGTTGTAGGTCCCAGTTTCCCTTTTTGGAAAATGGGCATTTTTAATGGTATTGGCCCATCATAAGCACTGCATATACATTTGCTATTATTTCTCTCATCCTCCCACAGATGTCAGCACTGTATCATACAATCTTTAGCATCCAGGGACCTAAAGATAGAGTGCCATTAAGTAGACTTGGTAAGTTCTGCTTATGGTCATCTCCCAATAAGGGTGAGGGAAAGAGAAGCATCTACCTTTTTGTATGAGGATTTTTCTATGGAATATTGTTATGATTATCTCCCCATGGGGATAAAAGGATATGTAAAAGGTATTCTGGCCATGTTTAGTTGAAGTTTTGCATATGTTTTCATTTTAAAATGCATCATGTAAAAAAAAAATCAGAGATAATGATCTACTAGTTAACCCAACTACCTAAAGAAATACGTCTCTTGAATGAAATAAAACAGTTGAACTGAGCTGGTAGTAATTATACTTCTGACCTATTAGGGCAGAGTCACTACTTCTGACCTCACATCCTTGGAAGATATGATCTGGATTGGTCTGCACTGGGCCTGTTTCTGTTTGGGGTGGAAGTAAAGTCAGAGTGTGTGTGTGTGTGTATGCTCATGTATGTGCATATTTGCATATATGGTCAGGAGAGGGGATATGCCTTAAGAAGGCTAAGAAGTAGGGGTGCCTGGGTGGCTCAGTCGGTTGAGTATCCGACTTTGGCTCAGGTCATGATCTCGCGGTTTGCGGGTTTGAGCCCCATGTCGGGCTTTGTGCTGACAGCTCAGAGCCAGGAGCCTGCTTTGGATCCCGTGTCTCCCTCTCTCTGCCCCTCTCCTGCTCACACTCTGTCTTTCTCCGTCTCTCAATAATAAGTGAATGTTAAAGTTTTTAAATAAAAAAAGGAAGGCTAAGATGTAGTTAGAGGTAAGCCTTCAACAATATACACCCTACTTCTTCAGAATTTTTTTGAGGCTCAATGTGATCCTCATGACCTCCTTAAGAATCAGTTGACCAAAGAAAAACTGGGATTCGGTGGAGCCATGTCATGAACTAAGGAAGTCATCACCATCACATCTATTGCCAGTGATGAACATGCATCCTGATGAAATGAAGGTGCAGATTGTGGAAATAATGTTTGGGACCAGGAGTTGGAAAATGGAAGGATTTGCTATTAGCGCCACCTCCCATAGCCCAGTACATGGAATCCCCTGCAGCTCCTTTTTAAATACTCCTTGTAAATGGTGTTCATTTTAGTTAAGACTGGTAGGTAAACTAAGAGAAATTTAGCCAGCTGGTTTAGAAATCATTCTACAGCAGTCACTATATTTTCTGACCCCCGAATACAAATCACCCAGCAATTCTTTTTTGATTTGTGAATTTATTTAAAAAGCACTGCAAAGGTATGTGAACTATACACTAAATTTGCTAATAATGTATTCACTAAATCATGTTTATGGAAAGAAATCGCATTTAATTAGCTTGAATCTGCCGCCAAGAAAGTGCAGTGTAAATGGTACTAGCAAATACCTAGCAAGCACGGAACAGAGAATACAGGCTATAATGTGGGTTGAAATGGAGAGATTTCTTCTGATTTTTATCCAGATGCCCAGGGATGATTTCCTCCTCCCCTCTTTCCCAGGTCTTGATGCTTTGATTCCCTTCTACGATCTGTGCACAGCACGTGATAAATACAAAGGTGTTCAGAAGCTTGATGACATGCCACCAATAGTGCATTTTGAGCCTCTGTAGTGCAGGTCCATTACACTTCGTACCAATTCTTGGGGGCTCGTTCAGGTATAAACCAATTAATTAAATGTAGGTTTCTCTTTCTTGAGGGTCAGCAGCAGCTCTGAGGCTTGTGTAGACTGTTTCATTGCACAGTCTAGAAAGGAAAGAATACACAGCAGTGGCCAAATTAACTGATAGTCTGTGATCTCAGCAACACAACTACTGGACAAGGTTCTATGGAAAAATTCTTTGCAAGTTTCTCCAAAGACCATGTGGCTGTTTGGTATAAAGTGACCCCTTATGGAAATGTAGATGAGGCTGCTTATCTTTCAGAACTAAAACCGTGACCAGCTTGGTGAACCAGAGATCCTGCGTACTTGCTTTTGAATAGAAGAGGAGGGTTGGAACAGACTCAAAGAAATATTCTGTCCACCTTGCAGTTTGTCTTCAAAGTGAATTTTCTGGGAGAAAAATTACCCAAAGAAAACTTACAACCTTCCTTAGTGTCCACAATACTACATGACCTACCTGTCTTATTGCTAGCATCTCTGCCTCACTGGTGAATCTGGTCTTTAAGAACTTCCATGTTCTGGGGCGTCTGAGTGGCTCTGTCAGTGAAGTGTCCGACTTTGGCTCATGAATATCATGGTTCGTGGGTTTGAGCCCCGCGTCAGACTCTCTGTCAGACTCTGACAGCTCAGAGCCTAGAGCCTGCTTCAGATTCTATGTCTCCCTCTCTCTGCCCCTCCCCAGCTCATGTTCTGTTTCTCTCAAAAATAAATAATAAAAATTTAAAAAATGATAACTCCCATGTTCTTTCTTCATACGTACTCCTAGAAGCTATTGAGCTATGTATGCTCAGTACCCACTGTGCTATGGTACCCACACCGAACTCGAGAGTTTACAGTCAATCAAAGGGAGGTAAACTTGGCTTAATAGAGATGCATCCTTTGGGATGGCTTACAGTAGTGAAACACCCTGCCCCCATTCTCAAAAAATTTAAAAAAAACTTTCTCCATTTTATACATTGAAGATTAATTCATTTCCTTTATGCAAACGTCTCTTAGCAGTGATTCTCAAGCTGTGGCGTGAATGAGAATCCCCTGGAGAACTTGGGGAAATGTTCCTAGACTCCATTCCCTGAGATTCTGGTTTGGGAGGGTTGTGGAAGGATCCCAGTAATCTTTATTTTGAGAAGAATCCCAAATGGTTCTGACACAGGTAGTCCCTATAGATCATACTACAGCTGGAGCTAGAATCCCTTGGTTCAAAATCCCAGCTCTGCCACATTTTATCTTGGTAAACTAGGTCAAGTTATTTAACCTCCTATGCCTCAGTTTCCACCTTCTGTATAATAGGGATAATAAAAATACCTCACAGAGTTTTTGTGAGGATTAAATCAGTTAATTCATATAAAGTGCTTAGTATGCTATCTGGACTCTTAATTGCTCAATGAATGTTAGGTAGATCAGGCCAACAAATTATGGATGCCTTGAAATAGATTATTTTATAAATTGAGTTGTATAGGTATTTTGGGGGGCAGGGAATCATTTTAATGAGTCGTACAATGGTTTGTCATTGCTAATAGGATAAGAAACAATCTCCTTAATGTGATTGTCTAGGACCCTACAGGTCTGGCCTTTGCTTGCCGTCCAGGCTCATCTCACTCCATCCTTTCAATCATTCTCACTGCAGTCAGCTGCATTTGGCTTCTTTCAGGTTTTCAAAGAGGCCACACTCCCTCCTAGGCAGTGTGCATCTAGACAGGCCCTTCACATGTGCCATTCCTTATGTCTGAGACACTATTCCCCTCACTTTTAGTTCAACTTTTACTCTTCCTTTAGATCTTAGCTCAAGTATCTCCTCCTCTGAGATACTTTTCCTAACCTCACTAGGTTAAATCTTTTCCTTTGTGCTCTCCTTCATATCCCATATAAAAGTTATACTTTCATTTTTTTTTTTGCCTCCTCTAGTAAAGTTATTTTGCCATAGGGCAAAAACCATGCCAGTTAGTTTTGTCACTAGCACAGTGCTTGGCACATAAACACTCACTGTATACAGTGGAATAATTGATTACATTTGCTTGAGGGAAGACCAGGTTGGAATGACATGTTTCTGTATTTAAAAAGTGGTGATTTGAACAGTCTCAGGAGGGTGACAGTGCAAGGGGTAGGTGTCCTCATGGTAGAGGAGAGTAAGCAGAAGAGGTTAGGGATGTTCCAGAAAGGTAGTAGAAAAACCCCAAAATATCCACTGCCCTGGAGGGTGGAGATCATCTGGACAATGCTGAGAAAGATGGCCAGAGTTGGATTTGGGTGCCAGAGAGTCAGTACATGGGTGAGAATTCCTTCCCAAGATCACAAGGGCAAGAAGACAAAATGGAAAACCAGGATTCGGATTCTTGAAGGATTCTCTAACTTATGCCAGAATCATAGCCTTCTTTGACACTTGACATCTTCAGTCAGTCTTTGTACAGAGTTGAAGGCTTCCACAGACACACAGATGAGATTATCACCCTCTCAGTCCCCTCTTGGGTCTGACCTGGCCATGCAGCTCAGTGGTGGCCCCTGCTGTTAATGAGAAAGATAGCACATCCAGAGTCCGACATTAACTGGTCATGTAACTAGCAGAATTTGGAGAAAATAAGAGAGGAGTCAGGGGGGATGTAAATGGACTGAGGAAATCCCCAAGGGGACCCCCAGTGTTCAGGGTGCCTTGTGAGTTGCTAGGGCAAGAGAAGAAGATTTTGTGCTTAAAAATCTTCTATAGGCTTCTCAGGTTAATTGCTTCTCAGTTTAATTCACAGTGCCCCCTGAGAAATGCCATTGCAAACTTTTATTTGGAGCCTTTCAGGACCATTAGATGACAAATATTTTTAAAGAGCCCCACTAACTCTTTAGGTTAACTTCTAGTAAATTTTAATTAGGGGTGGAGACACAGTATTTATGCTCGTTTACATCCCGAATAGGAATCAGAGTATAGATCCTTCCGTAAGAATCCTGCTGGGATGCACTCCTGTGTACACACATTTCTGGGCATGTGAGCACCTCTGGCATGTGTGTGCTATGTGTACAAAGTAAGGCAGTTACATGACATTTCTGGACAAAAACTGAATGTGAAGACAAGAAGAGAGAAAGCAAACTAACAATCAAATAAAAGTAGGGAGAGGGGGAGAGATGAGATTGCAGTTGATTATGGGTCTGGCAGCAGATGTTCTACACGAATCCAACTCGCTGCAGCCAGTCTGTTTCCATGGCAACAGAATCAGTAATTATTGAGCCCAGGCGCTCCCCCCTCCTTTCTTGCAACAAGGTGGAGGCTGATGAATATGAACTATCTCTAGCCCATCACCAGCTCTTTCTTTTTCTTCTTCTTCCTCTTTTTCTTTTTTTTTAAAGTTCTTTATAGGAAAAGTGGAGGTATTGAGGAATACCGAGAAGAGGAGCTATGTAATACATATTGATGAAAGAGCATAGGGCACTAAAATTGAAATGAAGCTATTATTTTTTCTCGTGATACTATAAGAGAAAAGCTCTTCCTAGAAAAGCCGATGATCTCTGAAGATGCTAAATAAATGAGCAGGAGTTTCCCTGAAATGGAGGCTCCCTTTGATTGGCTGATCTTTCTGCGATTCCTGCCAATCGGAGCACCCCTGGGCTCCAGCTCCATAAACATAAGCAAAGCTACATGCTTATTCTTCTGGACTCGAAGTGTGTAGCATTCAAAGGTGTGCGGCAGGTCTCCATTCACATGGCTCAACTGGAAACCTATTTCATGAACAAGCTTACTCAGGAACCATCTGGTATTCCAGCACATTGTTCTTCTAGGGGACGACTCTAAGTCATTTGGTGGCGGCTTAGCAGCAGTATTGTAGTTGGGAAAGATGGACTTACGGGAGCTTGGTGAGTAAACCTCAGTCTTACACATCTGTCCGCTGGTATTAGCAGCCTGAGCTAAAATGCAGCTTTGTCCTATTGTCTGCCGAGAAAACTATGAATTGGAACAAGCACATGGAAGAACAGGCGTTCTGGGGTTCCCGTGATGTGTGAGCTTCTGTATTCCAAAGCCTGCATGCATTGCTTGGGTATGATTGGATTTGTAGTTGACTGTGTATTATACTGGAACATTGGTCTGTCTAGTAAGGATAAGGATTAGTGTGAGGAGTGGAGTTTTGCTTTATCTCCCTAGGTATAGATCCAGTTCAAAAGAAGGTGTTTTTAAAACTAAATTAAGCGGAGTCAACCCTGTGCATTGCTGGGAAGAGAGAGAAAGGTGCAAGCACGGAACTGAGCGGTGAGCTGCTTGACCGTGTTACTGGTGTTTGCATTGTGAAGAGAGATGTTATTACAATGGTCTGTCAAACACTTCTTAAGACCCCCAACCACAAAAGGAAGCATCTCTTCTGCACGCACTGCTGATCTCAGCTTGGAAGTGTGCAACTGAGCTAGGTCATGCCCCTCACTTCTTTCATGAAACCAGTCTTTAAATCAAAATATGTTCTCTCGCTTTTTGAAAATTAATTTCAAAGATGAGTTGAAGTGCAGACAGAGAGATTTTAGTTGTCAAAAACCATGCTTCGAAATGACTCTGTTTTGAATCCCTTTAAACCCCTGAAAACCAGAGAGGGTTTGCAAAGTTATATTCAAGGATTGGCTCTTTGCCAGGGAAGGGATGCTCTGAGCTATTGCTTTGCTCCCTGGGGTTTAATTTTCTGACACTGGTGATGAAATTCTCGATTTCTTTGGGTAGAAGCAGGAAAAATAAGAAAGCAGTGCTGTAAACAGGCAATGGAGGGGCAGTATGGGGAGGGGGAAACTCTTTGCCTTTAGAGAGGCTTCTAGCTGCAAACTTAAAAAATATATGTAGCAAGACAGAACTCAAGCACAGTGTAGGATTCCAGAGGAACTATAATCTTTCTGAACATGGAGAGGAGAAGCATCGCTTTTGGCGTGGGTGCAGAGAGCGGGGGCTGAACTTGGGGTTTCCATCTCTGCCTGAGAACCTCTCCTCAGCGTCTCTGCTGGTTTTGAGGCTTCATCATTGTTACTTTGTTTTAAATGTAATTTCCTATCTTATGTGCCAGGAAAACAGGCATACTGCATGTCTTCTATTTACAGTTCACTTGGGTTCAAACAACAGAGAGGAAAAGAGGATAAATCATTATCATCTGGCTCAAAAATATATGCACATGAAATAGTTGAACATGGGAAATCTTATTGGCTTGTCCTTTATAACAATGTCCTTTTGACCGAAGAGAGTGTTACAGGTCTTCATGTGGCTGTAGAATGGAATTGGCTGTGTCCTAAATGCAATCTGTGATGAGCGAGTAAAGAAACAAAAGAGCTAGGAAGGTTTTGCCTCCAGAAGACCCAAAAGCAGGGCAAGGGTAGTTGGAAGAGACCTGCTCTTGTGACCTGATACCACAGGAGGAGATGGCCAAGTTTTCTCACTGTGGGTAACAGTCACAGCTAGGAGAAACCTGGTAACTTGACGAGGTCAAAGACCTGTTTGCTAGCTGAAGGCCCCTCTGGAATGTAGGCTGTCCTTTGATCCCAAGAGGTTCGAGATGGTGTACCAAATTGAGAATTCCACCTGATCGGAGGCAAGTGTGTGCACGTAAAGTCTCCCTATTACATGTTGTTCCTTGGCACACCTGGATGCATGTATAATTTTGAGCAAGTCTGGTTGCTAGTGGATGTGCATTAAGTGATGTCATTTCATTAGAATGGCCCTCCGTCCTCTTTTGGTCTCTTCTCTCCCAAAGTAGCGTCACTTATATGAGTGAGGTACTGGCACCTGTTGGCAAGAGTGAGAGAAGAAACAGCCTTTTATGGAAGCAGTAGAAATGTTGTTGTTTTTTTTTTTAAACTAAGAGTAGTTATTAACCTATTTTTGGATCGTGGAAGTCCAAGAATTTGAAAGCTATGAAACTCTCCTCTTGCCCTAAGAAAATATATTAATGCATAATCACATAATACTCTGATGACAACCCATTTCAGGGTCATGTAGGATCTTTGTCCTGGGTGAATAGCCAAGAATTTATTATACCCTCAAGTTTATTATCTCCTTTTTGAGAAGGGGCCACTAAATCCTGCCATAGCCCTGTGCCAATCAACTGCTGACTTATGCAGTGGCTTCAGTAACTGGTGAGGTCCTGTGCATTCTAAGTTAGAATGGTTAAGGTTTAAATTAAGAAGTCTTGGAAATAATTCTAGATCTAGATTTTCTCACTTCTCAGCTTGCAGTGTTGGTGTAACTAGGATCACTGGGCTTGAAATGAACATGCTCTTTCAAATACCAGAATTAACTGCAGTCTTGTACCTGTTCTGTTCACTCCTGAAGAAGAAAGCTTCTCCGTACTGCCTCTTCATGGCATTTGTAAGATGTAGGACATATTATAAACATAAATGTAAGGATAAGTAAAAATGAATTCCCTCAGATTTTCAAGTGACCGTCAGACTTGCCTCATACGTCAAAGTAAACATAAACATGTTAAATCCAATCCCCGAAATTCAGCACTGAGAGTTGGAAGGGTAGAATCCTTCATTTCTCCTCTCGAGTGGAATAAAATCAATCACAGCAGGAAAAGCTAACCTGCCTTGAGCATTTACTGTGTGCCAGACACTGTTCAATACAATTTATGTAGACGTAACAACTCTCTGAATCTTTACAACCGCCCCAAAAGGATGCCTTTTATACCTATTTTCTAGATGAAGAAATGGACTCTCCAAAATATTGAGGAACTTGACCATGTTTACAAAGCTAGGAACTGGCAAGGGGTTTGTATTTTCACACATGTGGATTTACTTGTTTGCTGCATCCATGGATGGAAGGAGTGTGGATGGACAGGGGAAGGAGGTCTCCTCGGCTGTCTGTGTAGTGGAACCAGGCCACACGGAATTGAATTCAACAATCATTGTATTAATTAAAGTCGAATTAGAAAGGCATTTTATGGTGGTTGGGTGAATTATATATAGTACCATTTAGGAAAAGATGTTTGAGTAAAACCTTGTCACCAAAATGTCCCATTTGTTTATCCCCTTGTGTTATTGTACCATGTGCTACCTTATTCTGAGGAGCGTTTATTTGACTAATGAGAACTAGGCCAGTTTCTACATGAGACCAGCTCCTCCTGGGCCATCTGCAAGAGGTGGAAGGTCATCAGTTCTATGGCTGCCGTTTGCTCACATTTGCCAGGAATGATTTGCAATTGCCATAGCAACAGTGAGGGTCATGAAGGGTCAGGAACAACAGTGCAGCTGGTTTGGGGGGTGCGTCACCCACAGTGGATGTGGGAATCACCAGGGCTACCATGTTTTCTGAAGACCTTGTGAATAGGCCGAACTCAGAAAGAGATTTTAGGTAGGTCCAGAGGATATACATTGATGGAACAACTGGAAACTTAGAAGTTCAGGCCTGAAAATCTTTGAATGTGACATAGTTTTCAAACAAAGTCGCTCAGAGTTGGGGACATTGACAGGACTGGGGCAGTGTGGAACCAGGGTGGGAGGCGAGTGAGTCCTCCACTCCCACTTCAGAGCATCTCCATTTCTATCTGTTTTTTTTAATGTTTTTTTAAATGTTTATTTATTTTTGAGAGAGAGAGAGAGAGAGAGAGAGAGAGAGAGAACATGAGTGGGGAAGGGGTAGAGAGAAAGGGAGAGACACAGTATCCAAAGCAGGCTCCAGGCTCTCCAGCACAAAGCCCAATGTGGGGCTCAAACTCACAGACTGTGAGATCATGACCTGAGCTGAAGTCGGCTACTTAACCAACTGAGCCACCCAGGTGCCCTCCCAAATTTTTTTTTATTATTATTATGTTTGTTTATTTTGAGAGAGAGAGAGAGAGACAGAGAGAGAGAGAGAGAGAGAGACAGAGAGGGAGGGAGACACAGAATCCGAAGCAAGGCTCTAGGCTCTGAACTGTCAGCACAGAGCCCATCGCAGGGCTCGAACCCATGAGTGTAAGATGATGACCTGAGTTGAAGTCGGACACTCAACCGACTGAGTCACCCAGGCGCCCCTCCATTTCTATCTGTTTTACCAACCAGCATTTCCATGGAAGACTTACTAATGAAAATGAAGTGGAAGGAGTTAGGCCACTAGAAGGAAGAAGAAAAACTATTGATGTCCTAAAATATCCAGTTTGACATATACAGAAATAGCAGACCAGAGCATATAAGCAAGATCACATTGCTAGATGGAAAAGGAATCTGTAGGGGTCTTAGGAGCAGGTTTTAAAAACGGATTATTTGCTATGCATGCCTGATATTATACACTTTCTACTATTAACACTAGGTATGTGAATGTGTAAAAGACAATTTCAATAGCTATTCAAAAAAATAATGCCCTACAGGGATAATATGGCAGATTTCTTTCTAGATCAGCACTGTCTAGTGGAAATATAATGCAAGTTATGTATGTAATTTCCATTTTTTTAGTAATCACATTTAAAAAGTAAAAAAAAAAGTGGGTCTACAAATTTTAATAATATATGTATTTAACCCAGTATGCCCAAAATATTTGAACATGCAACTACAAAATTATTAACAAAATATTTATATTCAGTTTTTTTATGTTAAGTCTTTGAAATCCAACATATAATTTATACTTACAGCACAGCTCAGTTTGGATACTGAATTTTCACAGGAAATCTGTTTTTAGATTTCATAAACTGTATAGTTAAAAAAGTAGAGTCCCATACCAAACTTGTTTAGAACATACATGAAAGTTTTTCAATAGCTGAAGCTAGCTAAAATTGAATAAACTTTGTAACTCAATTGTGCAGTCCTACTAGCCACGTATTTCAAGGTTTCTGTAGCCATGTGTGGTTAGTGATTACTCTGCTAGACAGTATAGTGCTGGATTCTCAAAGAACCCTCCTGACACAACAGGCCAGTGACTTCTATCACTACGTCATCCTGCCATGGCACTGTCATCTCTTTCACCTCCATGAAGTACCTGCAAGCACTTGTTGCTCAGGCAACAGAGAGAGGCACAGAACATTAGCATTCCCAACCTTGTTTACTTTTGCCCTTAACCATTGTACATAGAAAACTCAACATGTAGCTAAATCTTGGTTTTTCCATTACTCTGTTAGGCAAGAGGAAATTAAAAGGTGTGCCATTTCCTATTGTGGAAAGTCAGCATCTACCTTCTGTGGCATTTTTCTGTCCCCAGATATTGTGGCCTTGCCATTCACTGTACTTTGGGCCCCCACCTTCAACTCAGCATGTTCAGAAAACACGGGTTTAGTTTTAATAATAAGCTACGCAAACCTTGATTGAGAAGATAAGTCTGCTGCAAACATTATTCTTTATGAAGACAAGTGTAAATTGAGGGTAAGGGATGATTTAATTGCTGTCATCTTATTCAATTCTCCAAATTTTGTTTAGTTGGAAAATATTGACTAAGTAGTTCTTACACTTAATTTGGTCTTAAAACCCTTACCTTCAACATCATATGCTATTCTATTTATCCACTCCCCAAGGTTGTTGTTTTCTTTTCTTTTAATGTAAAACCAATTATGAGAATGTAATCAACCTTTTAAGTAAACTAGATCAAAATCATGCTGCAAAGCCTTCTTAGAGGCATCTGGTCCCAGCCTCCTAGAGATGTCCTGACATTGATAATTTCAGCCAAATCTGCAACTAGACGTGATAAAGCTCCCTCTAGGCCTGGTCTTCTTGTTGAGGTTTTGTTTTTTTGTGTTTTTTTTTAATGTTTATTTATGTTTGAGGGACAGAGACAGAGGACGGGCTAGGGAGGGGCAGAAAGAGGGAAACAGACGATCCTAAGCGGGCTCAGCGCTAACAGCAGAGAGCCCGATGTGGGGCTTGAACTCACAAACTGCAAGATCATAACCTGAGCCAAAATCGGATGCTTAACCAACTGAGCCACCCAGATGCCCCTAAGCGGGGTCCTCTTAAACCTTCAGTTAATAAAGAGGTCTTTTAGAAATCTCACAAAACATTGAGAAAGGTGGGGAAAATCCATGTAGTTCAATATGATCTCTAATGTCAGTGATGCCTTCTGGTCCAACTATACTTGTTTCCTGCATGTTGGACAGAATTCCCAAGGAGGATGCCTTGTGCACATAGGTACTCAACAAATATGTGTTGGATTACATTGTGTGGCCCCTTTACAACTTCTTTCTCTTCATGGCAGGACTTTATCATCTTTGCTGAGGCAACACTGACAGACCAAGTAGATTAAACCACAGGCAGGGTTGAATCCAAGAGCAAGATGACTTGTTTTGTGAATCTGCTGATGTTTGGCCAAGCCAAAGACTGTCATGAGTGGAAAGAAGTGCTGTGGGATTTCAGTGAGCACAGAGACGCTGGGAAATAGCTTTATATTGCATTGGTGTAATCAGCATTACAGTAATTGTCTTTGCATTACCACAGGATTTTGAAGTCCACTAATTTGCTAGCTAATTTAAATCTGTGATATTCTAGAAATTCAGGACTAGAAAAGTACTTGTATAGATGACAGAGCAGTAATCTAGAATCTAAGACCTTGAATTATTGTGTATAGTTTAGCAACTAAATTTTATAAATAATTTAACCTTTATGCTCCACAGCACCTACACATGGGTAAAGAGAAGTTTAGACCTGGTGATTTCCAAGGTCAAGCTTCCAAACAATCTATTCTCTAGGGCCCATATTTCGTTGATCATATCAATCTTTCCCACTGTACCCAGATGGAGCCTCAGAATCCTTCTTAACACAGCACTAAGTCAGCCACTACCAAGCAGTCAGAATTGGCTTACAGCTGAAACTGATTTTTCATCCCTCTCCTATGTCCTTTTCTCAGCTCTGCATTGTGCAAGACTTTGAAAAGGAACATACAGGGAATTATCAGTATGCAGGGTTTCAGGGATAATGGAACGACAGTTCTTTACTCATCTTCTTGCTCAGCTGTTCCATGGAGGTGTTGCCATCTGACAAGGAGGGCTGCAGCCTGGCACTTTGGGAGCTCACTTTTCCTTTCCTTTGAGCTATAAGTGATGAGAGACCTGTCAAGGAGAGCAGTTCACTGGCATCATTCCCAGACCTGGAAGCATAATGAAATAAAGTTTCATTCTGACTTGGTTGGAATTTTTATAGCTGAACATTTGAGATAGCATCTGGGGCAGTTCTAACATCCACTTGCCTGGTTGGAATGAAGCACCCATCAGCTAATGGACTCAGACCTTCATACTGGCAGCCCATACTGATAGACTTGACCTTTGGGCAAATCGTTTCTAAGTAGAGCCAGCCAGGCCACAGGTCCCAGCAGCTGAGATGGAGCTCACTTAATGTCTAATGGACCAACAATGTACAATATGCATTGAGTGATATCAAAGCAAGAACTGGTCTGAAAGCCACCAACACTGCTACTGCACATAGATCTAGACTACTTAATGTTAAGGGTTTAATCCAAGGCTTGGGCTCTGGGGATGTTATGTTGGTACGGTCCATTGGCACTCTTTCTAGTGCTCACACCCTTCCAGCTTTAGAGAACAGTTGGGGTCAATGGGGAAAAGTCCTCATTCTGGATTCCATAAGCCAGGCTCAAACATCTCTGCAGAGCAGACCCAAGAAGCTTTGTAAAAACCACCTTATGGGAGATCCTTCTCTCTTCCCTTAAAATTTCTTAAGGACTAGGTAGATGACTACTTAACCTCTCTGAAGCTTAGTTTCCTCATCTGTAAAAATGGAAGGGGCTTTTTTTAACAAGGCTGTGGATGAATGAAAATTAAACTATGGTGTCTGCATAAGTGATTAGTGCACCATAATGCACTATGCAAGGAGAAAATAGTATGATTATGTTCCTTGGGTAGAAGCCATTTACTTTTTGTATCTTGCAGAATGTCTAGCTCAGCTCTTTGGCTGTGGAAGAATCTCTAATTGGGCAACCAGAGTGCTAGGAGGGCACATGCTGTCTGCTCTCAGACTACTCTCCTGGATCCTCAGAGACTACCCCAACCCTGCTGGCATTGGAGGCCACCCAGAGAGTACAGACCACTGCCCTTAGAACAAAGCCTGAGCTTAGTCACTAGTAAAATTTAGATCTTGCCATATTACCTTTCCAATCTTTATAATCCTTTTTTGTCATGTACAAAATATAGATAATATCTACCCCATCGTATACATAAAAATGTTTAGAGAACAAAAAAATTAACATATCCCATATGCTCTGTGGATTGTGCATAAGGTAATACATAAGGTATTACTATTATTATTTCAAATCTAATATCTCTTAACAATTCAACCTTGTTTATAGAGGAAGAATCATTGGAAACATGTTTCTGGAGCCAGAGTCACAGAAGCTCCAGGATAGTGATGTATGTTTTCCTGATTTTGGAAGCCAGTCAAGTTCAAACGATATTGTGCTTCTTGGCAGGTGCCTTGTGGCATTCAGGAAGGCTGTGACCTGTCATAGATAAGTGGTGGCTTTTACATTTGTTAAGTCAAGATGTTCTTGGTTTCTGCATATGGCCCACAAATCTTTCTGGATTTCCGGGTTTTAGCCATCCTGCCCCAACTCTGTCTTTCTTCTTCATGAAGACATAATAAAGCATTGGAAAACATGCTTGGTTTTGGTTCATCCATATGGAGGTTCCTAGCCACTTCTTGGTAGCTTTATTCTCTGCCTCCTCCCCCCTAGCCACTCACTTTACACCCTTGGATTATGTATTCTGTCAAAAAGAAGAAAGGGTGATGTCTTCCTTTGTTGCATCTGGTTATCTATTTACTATAAACCAATCACTTCCCAGATCTTAAAGAAACTGGAGTCCAGGGATGGCAAATAGATTCCATCTGGTGACAACTTAGGTACTTGAATGGTGGCAGCGGGGGGCCCTCATCTGGGGCCAGGGGGCCCTTGGGTGGGGAGGGAAGGGTGACGGGGTACAGTTACCTTATTACAAGTGAAGAGAGTAAGGCTTAGAGAAATTAGTCGACTTGTTAATATGTCTGTTAACAAGGGACAACATTTATATTTCCTTGCTCTCTCAATTTAGTCAACAACCACTATTTGCCCAATGCCTGTGTATCAGTTCTAGGCCTTGATATTATCTATGAACATAAATAATCTGTAAACATTAATGGATTAACCTGCATGGAAGCTTATTTTTCATGCAATCATTAGCCTCAAAGTTGCCTAGAATGTTGAGGCTATGATAATAAAATTCCCAAAAAACTAGTTATTTATACAAGTTGACCTTTGAACAATGCAGGTTTGAATCCACTTATAAGTGGATTTTTTATAATACAGTACTATAAATGTATTTTCTCTTCCTTGTGATTTCCTTAATAACATTTTCTTTCCTCCAGCTTACTTATTGTAAGAATACAGTATATAACACATATAATGTATGAAATATGTGTTAATTGACTATGTTATTAGTAAGGCTATTAGTAGTTAAGTTTTGTGGGGAGTCAAAATTATATGCAGGTTTTCAACTATGTTGGCACCTCTAACCCCCACATTGTTCAAGGGTCAACTGTATTCACTCATTTGTGCGTTCACTTATGCATTCATTTTCCTGTCCATTTACGTAAAGAATATATCCCCACTTTTCAAAACTTGGACTTTTGTAAGACTTCTTTGAAAACAACTTGAAAGTAACTGATAAAAAACAAATTGGCCACTAACTGTCCTTGATTTTTGCCTTTGTTCCCCTTGATCTGCTACTTTATATGGCCTTGCTGGCACAGAGGTGAAAATGAACAATGAAGAAAAATTGAACCCTAAAAGCAAACTCAAGAGCCGTACACTATCCTACTTTTGCAAAGCAACCTAGAAGATGAAACGTAGGTGAACTGAAAATTTTCCATTTAACCAAAGGTTTCTGAATTGTTAGAATTGTCAAGGGAGAGAGAATTGGCAATTATGGAGAGCTGCTGTAATTTCATGTCACCTGGGGAGAGGTGGTGCTGTAAGAAGCAGTGGGTGAGAAAATGTCTTAGTCCTCTGAGCACCGTAGTAACAATAATCATAATAATGTGTGTGGCACTGTCTGTCTCTCCCATCCCTGGTGTAGTTGTATGGACTCACCCTCAGTCACCTGCTTCAAGGCCAGAGCAATGTCAGAATCACTTGTCTGATGGTTATGAGAATTGTGCCTTCTATGCATGAGGCACTTTACACATGCATATGTTCTTTTAATGGAATTTTCCAAACCTTTTTTTTTAATCGTTATTCTTAACGTAGATATTATTTTGAAATTACTACTTGCAGCGGTCCATCAAGGTACAATTTTTTCCTGGTTTTATTGCAAAATAATTGACGTACATCACCGTATAAGTTTACGGAGTACAGCATGATGGTTTGGTTTACATATATTGTGAAATGATTACCACAATAGATTTAGTTAACATCCATTATCTCATAGATACAATAAAAATAAAAGAAAAAAATTCTCCTCGGATGAGAACACTTACGATTGACTTTCTTGACTCTCCTGTACACTGCACAGCAGGTTACTTGTGTCATCATGTTGTGCATCACACACTAGTATTGATTTATCTTGTGACTAGAAGTTTGTACCTCATACCACCTTCCTCCAGTTCCCCTTCCCTCCAACCCCCACCTCTGGTAACCACTAACCCGATCTCTCTCTCTCTTTTTTTTAATGAGTTTGATATTTTGTTGTTGTTTGTTTGTTTAGATTCCAGATATAAGTAAGATCATACACTATGTGTGTCTGTCTACCTTAGGTCACTTAGCATAATGGCTTAAAGGTCCATCCATGTCACAAATGATAAGATTTCCTCGTTTTTTTATGGCTGAATAATATTTATTGTACATATATACCATCCCTTCTTAGGATACAAGTTTTTATCAAAGAGTGCATCCCCCAGCCTCACAGGACAGAAAGCAGGATTCAGGGAGGCTTTAATGCCGATTTTCAGTCTCCGTCCTGTTTCCTAACACATTTCCTTACAGCATTCAGAGCAATGTTAAAAGGCATTGTATCCCCTTTTACAGATAAGGAAACAGATGTGAAGAAGTTAGCTTATTATCCTTCCAGTAAGTGGTAGAGTGGAATTCAAATCCAGGTCTGTCTGATTCACAAGCCCATGTTCCTTCTACTGACGTCTAATACTTTCATTTCAGTCTTACCACCTGTATATTGATTTATAACCAATGCATTAGAAAAGTAGTCTTCATTGTGGGGTGCTCACTCTCCTAAGGGGCATGAAAACTCTTCAAGGGAAAGGCAGGTGTGACTAGCTTTAAGGTAATCCATTTCCATATTCTCAGTTTCCACATGTACCTTAAAACAGACCATCTTGAGATGGCACCTGTGACCCTCCCAGCAGCCTGCTCCCTCTTGATGAAAGAAAGGCCTCCTTTCGCCTCCATTAGGTCCTACAATGGTGTGTGGCCCAAAGCGTGGAAACCTTCTCTGAGAGCCAGAGACATGTGTCAGTTCCCTTAAATAAAGATCCATAAAATGGGTTCCCATCTCAATAAGAGATGGAGTCCCAATAAAATCTTTCTCTTTGGGCTTAATAATCATCAACATTTGTAATATATTTATTCTAATTAGTTTATATTAATAATTGTACTGTTAAACTCAAGGCGGAAGAATATTTTTATTATAGCCCTCTGTTCACAGAGAATGTATTTTAAATTAAATTTTGGTAAATATATGTTTTTCTTTTAGAGAAGTATAGTAGTATGATTAACAGTTGAATTTTAAGCATAACATTCTATCATGATAAAATTGTATGAGTAGAATTGAGGTAGAGTGGGAAAAATGGAGGGGGAGGTGCCTGGGTGGCTCAGACGGTCGAGCTTGTGACTTCGGCTCAGGTCATGATCTCGCGATCCTGGATTTGAGCCCTGCATCAGACTCTGTGCTGACAGCTCAGAGCCTGGAGTCTGCTTTGGATTCTGTGTCTCCCTCTCTCTCTGCCCCTCCCCTGTGCGCATGCTGTCTCTCAAAAAATAAAATAAAACATTAAAAAAAAAAAGAATGGGAAAAGTGGGAAGTGGAATGGGAATTTGAGTTCTAAGACAGAGGGTGGCAGTGACCTATGGGCCACATCCAGTCTGCTGCCCGTTCTTGTATATAAAATGTACTGCAGCACAGCCATGCCTATTCATCTATGTATTGTTTAGGACTGCTTTCGTGCTCCAATGGCATTGTTGAGTAGCTATGACAGAGACTGCTTGGAAAACTTAAAATAGTATTTGGCCTTTTACATAGAAAGTTTGAGGACCTGTTATTAAAGGAGAAAAATGATGTAAAATCTCCAACTATAAAGAAGAGTTTTTTCATGTATGTTTAAGTGAGTAATTATGGGTATAAAGTCCCTGATGTATGTCTATCCAAGGATACATTTAAAAGAGTGGTGTAACGGTTTTATTTTTTTACAACAATATTTTAATACACTGAAAATTATATTCTTTGCAGCTATTTCAATTGTGATAAAAAAAAGTCCAGCCATCAACTTAAAAATGTGTACATAGAGGGGGGTACATAGATTTTTTTCAAAACAGAATTAAGAGACCACTGCCCTTAAAGACAGGATCAAGGGTGTGACTTTCCATAATTTAAGGCTATCGTATGATGGATGGGAGCTTGTCTTTTTTTATATGGAGCAAATCGAGCTCCATGTGAATACCTCAGCCTTCACTCCAGCTGATCTTCCACAACCTTGATGGGTACCTGATGGAAATGTTGGAGTTTAACAGGATGATGTCAAAGAGCAGTCTCTTAAATGTCTGGGCTGTCTTAAAGATCAGAAAAATCCTTTGCAAGTCCCTGTGTTGGCCCTTCTATTGGCCAACTAGGAGGAAGAAAGAACAGCAATGCCATTCCAGGAGGTAGAGGCTGGGCTTTTTAGGATGTACCTGTAGAATTGATGAGAGCCTATGCTGTCCTCCAGCCACACTGATGGTGGATTGCACCACACAGATGGATGTTTAAACCCGCTTAGCAACCTTGATGCATGCTTTGGGTTGAATTCCGTCTTCCTCCAGAAATGAGATACTGGTCTTAATCATCAATACTTCAGGCTATGACCTTGTTTGGAGATTGGGTCTTTACAGTGGTAATCAAATTAAAGTGAAGTCATTAGAATAGGCCCTAATCTGTTTGTGTCCCTATAAAAAGAAGAAATTTGGACCCACAGAAAGACATACTTTAAGAAAATGAAAACGCACAGGGTGACTCAGTCGGTTAAGCATCCAGCTTCAATTCAGGTCACGATCTCGCGGTTTGTGGGTTTGAGCCCCACGTCAGGCTCTGTACTGACAGCTTGGAGCCTGGAGCCTGCTTTGGATTCTGTGTGTGTGTCTTTCTCTCTGCTCCTCCCCCACTCACTCTCTGTCTCTCTCTCTCAAAAATAAATAAACATTTTTATTTATTAAAATTAAAAATTAAATTAAAAAAATAAAAAAAATAATAAAAGACATAAGGAGAAGACGGATACCTACAGACCAAAGCTAAAGGACTGGGACAAATCCCTCCCTCACAGCCCTCAGGAGGAGCCAACCCTGTAGACAATTTGGTTTCACACTTCTGACCTCCAACACTAGGAGGCAGTAAGTTTCTGTTGTTTAAGCTGGACCCAGGCTGTGGTACCGTATACTCAAAAGCATAGCTTCTTTTAATGGACTTTCCAAAGCTCAGTGATTTTTATGTTTAGCTATGTTTTGAAATTATTACATGACATGGTCCATCAGAACACAACTACTTTTTTTTTTTTCAGGATGCATCTAAAGACCGAGAACTGGAACCAGGGAGACTTTGATCCTGGCCCCTAGTCTCCTTCCTTCCCCTTAGAGCAGTTCAGCAGAGCAGTTAAGATCAAAAGCTCTGGAGCCAGAGCTCTTGGGTTTAAATTTTACTAGCTATGTGACTTTGGGGCCTGTATGGCCTCACTTGTTAAATGGAAGAATAACAGCACCTGCCTTGTAAGGTTATTGTGGGACCTACTGAGTTAATAACATATAAAACTCAGTGCTTGGTGCATAGTAATTGTTCAACAATAAAATATTCATTGTATTATTGGAGGACCAAAAAGAACAGCCTCTGCCTAAGATCTACCCAGACCCATGAATCACCTAGCAAGTACTACCCACATGTTCCCCTAAAATTCTTAAATCCTTGTTTGTGAAATTGCCATATAAATGTTAGAAGCGTTTTTTATTTTAATTCTCAGATTGTCTTTTCTCTTGTTTTATCCTGTCTTATTCTTACAAAGTCTCATATTTGAGAATAGCTAGCATGCTTTATTAATCCTTTAAAAAGTATCTGCTCCAGTACCAGTTGGCAGTTAGATTTCATCAGTCACTCGAGATTATGGATTAACTCACTGATCTTTTTACCCTTCGAGCTAATTAGCCTTTGGACAAATACAGCTAGTCACAGAAGCCAAACACAGCTGACCAAACACATTTCAAAGAGTAAATTTGGTGGGTAAATAATGCCAAGCTTAGATCTCTCAGTAATATTGCTTTTCTGAGTCACTGGAATCTCGATGATCTTTCCTTCTGAGCCAGAGTTGGAAGTGAGGTGTTTACAACCCTTCGAAACAAAAGGGAAAATGTGACTAATTAAACCGGCTATCTCCTCCCTACTTAACCCCCACCACCACCATTTAAGATGATTCTTTCTCTGATGTTCTCTAATAACTGGCCCAGTTTGACTTTAAATGACTTAAGCATATCCTTTGGGACCCTTGTTTAACGACAAGGGAGACTTTCCTAGATCCCCAGATGAAATGTAATTTTACTTACTTTAATTTAATTATCACTACCTGCCAAGACTTTGTCACACCTCCTTAAATCACCTTAAACAGTTCATGCCTCACCTTGGTGCTAAGGCCTGTTAAGTACTTGTAGATAATTATCATATCCTCTTAGACAATGTTTGGTGAAACTCAGTATTTTTAGATCTTTCATTCTTTGCTAAATAAGACCTCTCCAAGTAGTCTCCCGTTAGTTGAAATTATTCTTACACTGTAATAGGCACAACCTCACCAATGAATTGTAAGGGAATTGCAGGGGGAGTCTTTCCCTGGGGCCAACCATCCCCTTGGTAAGGGCAGCTGGATTGGTGTGCCTATCCTGGTGTCCCGCTCTATTGGGCAGGCTCCTGGTCTCCTCTAATGTCTCCTTGCATGGGCAGTCTTACGCTGTGCATCCATACGCTGTGCATCCATGATCTTCTGAGTGATCACTGCTTCTTCCCCATGCCACAGGGCAGATTTCTGGAGGAAAAGGGATTCCAGATTGAATGTCAGTTCTGACATTGCACAACCACATACCTCTCATTAGGGTTTCATTTTCATTCATGCATTCAAGAAAACAGAAAACAGGAAATGGTTTAGCTCTTCTTTCAGAAGAGTAGAAGTGTAGTTGTTTTGCATTGTCATCAATATCCATTGACAAAAAACATTTGTGACGTGAATACTAAATGCCCAGCCCTGTGCTTTGGTAAATAAGAAGAATCCAAAGAGAATATAATCTAGACTTTGCTCTCAGGGATCTTAGAAAACAGTGAAAAGCTTATAAGACAGTAAACAATATTGAATAGCATTATCTGGTTAATAACAGAATTGTAAGCTTCAAGTGAACCAAGTCCTAGGCCACTATTCTGTAACTAGTTCATTTGAAAAAATATCCCATGGTGAAGAGCACCATATGTTACACTTGCGTGGGCTTTCCCAAACCAAGATATCGTGTCTGATACCAAGTGGCATCTGTCTAAATGAATTATGATAATATGAGTTTATTATACAGAATTAACTGTATATGTTTTGAAAAGGAAAAATGACCAAGAAACATTTCTCAGTGAACAAAGAAGGTAGTAGGATATACAGAATATGATCCATGGGGTGTGTGAGTGCACTTGTATGTTTTGAGTGTCTGAATAGATTTGTGTGTGTTTGCATATATGTGGGAAAATGAATAATAAATTAATACAACAATGGGTAACTCTGGAAAATGAGGCTGGGGAACCCAGAAAGAGGACCATTATTTTTAATATGATATTCTCCTATAACTATTTTTACTGAAAATTTTATATTCATATTTATCTATTTTTAAATAATTTTTAAGTTTATTTTTATTTATTTTGAGAGGGAAAGATAGAGAGCAAGTGGGGGATGGTTGGAGAGAGAGGGAGGCAGAATCCCAAGCAGGCTTCTTGCTGTCAGTGCAGAACCCAACACGTGGCTCTCTCGAACTGAGAGACCATGACCCGAGCCAAAATTAAGAGTTAGTCACCTAGCCAACTGAGCCACCCAGGCGCCCCTATATTTATCTATTTTTAATTTAACCATGATAATGGATTCTTAAAATATATTGATAAAATATTAATAAAAATTAAAATGCCATACAATATTATAATATAGGAAAGTGTGTATGTTCTTGACTTTAATTATTGGAGAAAAACAGTTTAGAATTTGTTTCGTAAATACTAAGAGCATTAATTCTCATCCTGTGGTGATTCTTACCTGTTGATTCTTTTAAAATTGAAACACCCAGCCCCAGAACTACCCCAATTTTATAAAACAGAATTTCAACTGAGGTTTAGTTAAGTGTACTTAAAAACAACACACACACACCTTGCCACCACCACTTCCCTAGGTGGTTCTGATGCCCCAAGTTGAAGTACAGAACTAGAGAGGAAATGAAAGATGACAAAAACTATCCATTGTGTCTATGAACATACTAGGTTACACCTGTGAAAAGATAATAATTTTTAAATTGGATTGAAAAACAATATACAATCATGTTCTACTCACCAAATAACCACCCAAGTAAACGATAGAAAAAAATTTAAAATGAGAAATGTAACACACAAATGGGGGGAAAAAAGAAAATAGGAATGGCAATATAAACATCATAGAAGAAATTAAGCCAAAAAACTTTATATGGGAAGGAGAATCATTTCATAGATAAGGCATCCAAACTGAAAGACAATGAGGGCAGTCATGAATCTTTATTCACAACATATCAGTATCACCAAAATAAGAAGAAAGAACTAGAAATACAAGAAGAAATGGACAAAAATATAGCTTTGAGAAAACATCATTGCATTATTTTTCTATTTCAAATGAAACCTATAAAATGTTTTAATAATATAATTAATAAGTGTTAACCAATAGGTACACATTGAATTGGCATCTTCCGCTGAAAGTATGCCTTCTTTTCCAAGTACCCATGGAACTTTAAAATAAATGTGTCACTTACATGACCAAAAGTCCTTAATACATTCTTAAAGGAACAATCTTGTAAATAACTACTGAATCAAAGAGAAAATCAAAACTACTGTTAGAGACTATTTAGAAAATGATGACCATGAAAACATGGCATGACAAAACTTACAAGATACAGGCAAAGCTGTCCTCAAATGGGAGACCCCTAAAAATCATTATTTTACAAGTGTTATTTTATAGAAAGAAGAAAAAATGAAGTAAGGATTTAAATTAAGTTAGAAAATAAAAATAAAGGAGCACCTGGCTGGCCCCAGCAATTGAATCTGACTCTTGATTTTGGCTCATGTCATGATCTCACAGTTCGCAAGTTCAAGCCCTGCCTCAGGCTCTGAGTTGACAATGCAGAGCCTGCTTTGGGATTATTTGTCTCCCTCTCTCTCTTCCCCTTCCCCACCTGCTCTTTCTTTCTCAAAAATAAATAAGTAAACATTAAAAAAAGAAAGAAAATAAAAATCAAAGAACAAATAAGGCAAGAGGAAAGGTATAATAAAAATAATAAACTAGGAAACAGAAAAATAATGGAATCTTAAAATGAATCCAAGAACTACTTCTATTAAATAACTAATAACCATTGTCAATTTTGTCAAAGAAAATATGGAGGAAGCATGAATTAATAAATTTATAATTGAAAATGATATTAAAATAGGCATAGAGATGACTAAAATAATATTGATGAATTTGATGGGTGGCAATATGTCAATACACTGGAAAAGCACAGTATGTACCCACACACATGGGTACATGTGTGTTGTTGGTTGAGATATATATTTGTGTGATCTTCCTGAAAATTGCAATGTGTATTAAGAGCTTAAAATTTTATATGATCCTTGACCCTCTTATTCTAAATCAAGTAGTTTATCATAAGGAAATCAGAAATGTGGAAAAAATTTCTTTAATAGGAGACAGTTTAAGAAGACTAATATCATGGGAGTATGCTGATATTACTGATTGTGTGGGAAAATGCAAATATAGAATGATTTCATCTAGAAAAAAACATGTAATTATGAACTGACATAATTCTGGAAGACTGCACTACAATGTTCATAACACTCATCTTTTGAGTGTAGGGTTTACAAGTGATCTTTATCTTCTATGTATTTTGGGGTACTTTCATTCTTCAATGAGATTGCAATATTTTGTAATTAGACCATAAAATTACTAAATTAAAAGGAGAAATTTTAATATAAAATCATAGGAAAACATTTAATAGGAAAAGCACATACAAAAAGCATGATGTTCATAGCCTATCAAGACTGAGAATGCCACAAAACCCTCAATGTTCAGTGAGTAGTTAGTATACTTTTCCATTGCCTGGAAGAGGTTATGTATGAGAGGTGGAGGGAGAAGGTACTAGTGAGGACATGTTCTTTCCAAAACCTGAGGTCTTTGGTATCACCAGTGATAGTGAGGGTGCACTTAGCACCCTCCCTTTACCAGATACATAAAGTTTGGTCAACACTCCCCCTAGTGGCAATTTAACAAATCTCCTAAAATAACTTGCCCAAAGAGCCAGGGCTGAAAACTGATGTCAGCCTCAGTTAATTGAGGCACTTGTTAATGAAACATAATGCTGGGCTCCACCTCAAGAGTATGGCTCAGAAATATGTATTCCTCTTAATAACAAGCAGCCTAGTTGATTAAGATATTCAAGTGTGGAATCTATTGACCTAGATCATATATTCCTGAATGTTGTAGAAAAGAGAGGCAATGTGAGAAGAAAGAAATTTTTGTAACCTAACCTAGTATTAATTTCCAAAAAAGAATAGAGGTCAGTGGTGTTTGTATTAATTTCCTACAGTGAGCACTTGTGAGAACACTGGCTTCTGCTTTTATTCCTTATGCTATCTACAAATATATGGGAGTGTAAATTACAAACAAATGGGTTATACCTGGTTATTGTTGCTTTATTATTCTCCATTCGTATTTCTAGACATCTTCCACACCTTAGATTTTCTCTCCAGTTTCTAGACAGCCAGACCATTTGGAACAGCTCGCCGATTTAATCAACATGCTGCTTATCATGTTTTCCAGATGGTTAATGGGTCTCTTAAATAAAACTGGCCCTAATTCTAACTGGTGCTTCTATTCTGATCCCTTTTGTAGAATAGTTTGTTTCATGGCCAAACTTTCTTTTCGTTATTTCTCTGTGGTCTTTGGTGATCCCTTTTTACCACTTCTTTGTTCAGAACTGTCAAATGGCACATTAATTCAATCCACTAATGTTCATTGTACACACAGGGGAGAGGAGACTTGTTCATATTAATATCAACATGCTTCCCAAATCATTTATCATTTACATATAAAGTTTTAGAGAATAGGTTTGTCATCATTATTGATTGATAGAGGAGAGAGAGCCTTCTTGTGGAACCACAGACTGGTGGTTCCCATTGCTGTGTCTGCTTCAAGAAGGAGTGTTCTTGTCATATGAAACAGCACTATTTGGGGAGCAGTGTATATGAATCGAGTTTTCAGGAGTCTTACTTGAAAATCCTGTGGTCTTAATATTCAGTGCTATGCAAAGGATTCCAAATATAAATAACCTTTGAGCTGACCCACAGATTTAGGTCTGATTCCCATTTCACAAATGGTTTCCAAAGTATACAGTTAGGTTGTATAAAAGTGACATTAAAAGTCATGTTGGCAAAATGCCATTATGGCATGACTTCTGCAATAATGAATGTCTGAAAGTAGGCAAGATAATGTAAGATTTGAATGGGGTTGCATTCTGAAAGGAAGGCAGCCAGAGGTCCTGAGAATTAATGGAGGAGCTGCAGAAAAAAAAATATGGCTCTATTACACCAAGCATTTTCTTCTTTTCCTTTCTATTGCCTGACTGAAATGATTTGGCAGAGTTTAAAAATAAATGAGCTGTATTCATTTTTCCTTCAGAGCTTTGCTTTGAAGGCATTCTGTAAGGAAAAAAAAAAGAAAGAAAAACTAACACAGACAGTATGGGGGGGGATCAAGACATGAAAATGTAAGCATTCTATCCGACAGTATCTATTTAATAGCCCAGCACTCCTTATGTGGATAGATATGCTTGCTTCCAATTAAGATCGTATCACATAGGCAAATGCGATGCTTCAAAGAGGTGCTAATGATCTACTAGGTAGTGCAGAGGAAATTTTGTTCTGAATGGGCTTCAGCATTTGAGTCTTTTCACTGTCATCTGTACATGGCACAGACAGTGACTGGGATTTGGTTTCTTACAGCAACTCGATCGCAATTTTCAGTGCTAACTAGAGGCAGGATTCTTTTGCAGGCATATCATTTGTGTTAATCATTGCTTTCCACACTTTATTTTAGCCACAGAACCCTTATTTTCAACAGAGTGGACCCTTACATGTAAACACATGAAAGTGCAACTCTATGATGGAAACCGGGTTGCACATCTCAGAGATTCCCTGCCCCACCCCTGCCCCTGAGCATTTATTCCAGTGCCTCTCCCACTTCTCCCCATGGCAGGGCTTGAAAATAGTCTTCTGGGAGAAAAAACAAGATTTCTTCTCCACAATCTCTAGGGGTGGGGGAAATGCTTTTAATTATTCATTCATTTTTTGATGGGACAAGTGTGTATTCAATGCCTGTGATAAGTCAGGCCCTCCTCTAGGCACCGGGGATGGAGCAGTGAATAGGAAAGATCAACAGCCTGCTCTCAGGGAGGCAGCAAGGGAGACAGTGGGGCATCCAGGACATGTCTGGTGCTATGGAGAAGATAAGGAAGGAGGGGCAAGGAGAGGGGTCCTAGTGAGAGAGTTAACAGGGAGAATGGTAACGTCTGTCTAAGAAACCTGGGTGCTGAGGAAGAGTGGCCATATCCAGAGCTTGGGAGTGTTTCAGGCAAAGAAAGCCCCTGAAATCCCTAAGGCAGGGGTATTCAAGTCACATTCAGTGTCACAGAGGGGATGTGGGAGTTCTGGTGGCTGTGGGAGAGGTCAGAGGTAAGCAAACTCCTTTACAAGATGTCTAGTAAGCCATGATGGAAGTTCCATTTTTACATTTTATTTTAAATTCATTTTCAATCATGGTTAATTATTTACTTTTAAACTACTTGTGATTAAGCTCTTTATATTTTTATTCCACCGACTTCCAAGATGGCTTTGAGTTAATTCACATACATGATGCCTTAATACTGGTCCATTCAAATAAAAGCTCAAGACCGTGTAGCAGGTGAATGAAGTAATAGATAGTGGGATTGAGAATTAAAAAGGTAGTTCTGTGTTCCATCAGAACCAGGGAGAAAGAAAGAAAGAAAGAAAGAAAGAAAGAAAGAAAGAAAGAAAGAAAGAAAGAAAGAAAGAAAGAAAGAAAGAAAGAAAGAAAGAAAGAAAGAAAGAAAGAAAGAAAGAAAAAGAAAATGATGGCTTATGTAATTCTGTTTAGTTAAAAGGTAAGGCTATATCTGTTCGTAAGGGGAGAAACTTCTAAAATAAATTCTAAACATGATGTATTCCATTGGGCATATACAAGAAACATCAATAATTCCCTTTATGAATATTGAATACCTAATACATGCAAACTGTATGACACTCTAGGGAATATAAACCTTGATCAAACAAATTCTGCCTTCCAGGGGCTTGTAGTTTAATGCGGTATGTAACAAACGTACACAAGTGACTATATTACAAGGCAGGAGATATAAATCTTACTTTTTGGAGTACCTAGAAATGGGCATAACAGTTATAACATGAAAACATGACTGGAAGCATTTAAGGGTTAGAAGAAAGCGTTAAAGTAACCACTCAGGCTTATAGCTTTTCCATAATCCAAGGATTTCCCATGCAGTGCCCAGGGCAGAGTCTTCAGGCTGTCTTCCTCTGCTGTCTCCTCTCATAGGCAGGAGCTGGTCCTCATTCAGTCCAAAGGTGATTCTTTGTCAGGAGCCTGAGGCAGGTGTTCTGCCTTGCTAATTTAGAGACATCCATACTTTGGATGTCCAATGTGTATGTGACCAATTGGCTTTGTTATGAAAATTAAGTGAAATTAGAAACTGTAGGCATCACAAAAAGAAAAAAAAAAAAAAAGATGCCTATAATCCACCTGTCCAGAGGGATACTTTGTTGATATTTTCGTCTATGTCCTCTCAGACACTTTTCTGTGAATGTGGATAGGGAGAGAATCACACCATCCAAACCATTCTGTGGCCCCCTTTTCTAGCGTCCTTAAACTTCAAGACATGCAATT
Source organism: Panthera tigris (assembly GCF_018350195.1). Classification (NCBI taxonomy): domain Eukaryota; kingdom Metazoa; phylum Chordata; class Mammalia; order Carnivora; family Felidae; genus Panthera; species Panthera tigris. Next base: position 125,979,882 of record NC_056661.1, on the reverse strand, counting down.
ATTGATATCATTAGTAATTGCCTCATGGCACTGTGGTGTATAATTGCATCATAAATTACTTAACCAATTTTCTGGAATTGATACTTAACTTGTCCCCAATTTTTCACCACTAGAATCAATACTGAGACGAACATTCCTTGAAATACATTTTTTCACACTTTCCAATTTTCTGTAATACTTTTCTAGAAGTGGAGACAACAGTGATTTTTGGTAACTGTCCTACTTCTAACCGAATCACACAAATACCCAAAGCTTTTGCTTAAGACTTTTTTACTCACTGGCTCTAACAACAGACAGTGCTAAGCTATCCTTTTTACAGAACTGGGTGGGGGGAGGCAGGCTTCAAAGCACCGAACACGTCCCTGAATTTTAGATTGTCATTTGTTATTCCTTTCTTCCCACTTCAACCCCACTGATTGCTTTAAATCAATAACCTAAGCCAGAGCATGGATGGCATCCAATTAGTTACCAAATTCCTTAAGTTCTGCCTCCTAAAAAGTGTCCTGAATCTGTATGCCACCCTCCTCCAACTTAGGCCATGACCAATAACCCTGGGTCCCTATAGAGTTTCCTACATGCTCTTATCTTATTGGGTTTGGCTCACCCTCTAATCCGTCTTTCATATTTCATTTTAATGTAAATCTGATGATGCCAGTGCTGTGCCTCAAACTTTGCAATGACTCCATATCGCTTTCTAGATTAAATTCAAACTCACGGCTTGGCATACAGGCCTTTATTTCTGGATCAAGTCACCTGGACTGAGTCCTAAGAATCTGTATGTTTTAAAACTTCCCTTTGATTTCAGTGGAAGCAGCCCGGCCCTTCACAAGTCCCGAGATGGGCACTTAGGAAGTGCTCGTCTGCTTGGAACCCATTCCAGAGCAGAGGCCAGCTGCAGCTAGGAATTTCCCTCAGCCACAGCTTAAAATGACCCAGCACACTGTGATTATTTTAGGAAAAATTTCAAAAGCATTCTACCAAAGAGCAACATGTTTGCAAGTATAGATTAGAAAATCATTTCCATTTAGGAAGCCTAATTTAATTAAGTGACAATTTTTAAGCTATGGAAGCTTTTCCTGCTGAGTCAGGATTTTCTACTCGAGGCTAATGCAAAGCAGGTAGTTGAAATTAAAGACTGGCCCCAGATACTACCACGTGCTTGACTGTATCAAAGTTCAGAGCATCAAGTATTGCTCTATGGGACAGAAGGGCAGGAGGAGATTTTGTTTAGATTTTATTAAAGCACTGTGTTAAACTTTGTTTTTTTCAATGAAGACATTTAAATTTTAGGTTCCTTAGAAAAATACTTAGAAGCCATTTGGTTCTTTGTATTTCTAACAGTAAAGGGTATTCATATCATCAAATTGTTAAAAAAAAGAAAAGAAAAATTTTTGAGAAGTTCTGTGTTTCCTTGGGATTAATGGTAAAGTTTAAAAAAAAAACCACATTTGTGAAACTGAAGACAATATTACAATAATAGTGGGCTATTTTATCTCCTCTTTTGCTAATCCTTAAGGAGTTTGATGGACTAAAATCCCTAATTTTCATAGCAGGTAATGTGAATACCCATTGTTAATATGATCATTAATATCATTAATATTACTCCTGAAAGATGCAGAGTTGGGATTTAAAACAATTTTGGTTACTTTTCTTTTCGTCTCCTCCACTAAAACGTAATTTTCACAAAGCCAGAGTCTTTGTCTTGTTCACAATGTGTCTGCAGCCCTGGTTAATGGTAGGCTTGGACTAAATATCTGCTGAGTTATGTTTGCATGCCAAAGAATGAAGATTTTGTGTAGCATACTCCTCTGAGGAGATATAAGAGGAGAGAGAAGTTTGATCCTCAACCTGAAGGAAGCTTATAATAGTACAGAATACCTTTTCTTCAAATCTATCTGATTTATCAAATTATTATCATGCTGTGTACATTGCAGCTTGATTCTCAGTAGAAAGTCTATTTTGTCTTCTTCTGTATCTATTATCTATCCTATCTTATCACCCTTGTAACACATTGTCAATACATATATTCTGAAATTGTCATCAATGTGTACTTTATATGTATGTGGTAGGGGTAACATCTTCACAACACATTCCCCGATCTCCAGATAGGTCAATAGATTAAAAAATCATTTTCAAAACGATAGGTAAGAAATTGCAGGAGACACTAAGCTAGATAATCTATATCAGTGTTATTCCAAATGCTGGTCAGCGAGCTCTTTATAACTGATCTGCAACAGGAGCTTGTACTAAAATAAAATGCAAATCAATTATGTCATTGAGTACAGTTTAGTTCAGTCCATATCTTTTTCCTGATAAGACTTTGTCAATGAAGGAAGCAGGGTGTTGACGTTCATTCTCATGCAAGCTCTTTATCTTGTTCTGGACAGCTCTAAAACAGTTCGTTGACTTGCACTACCACACATTGAATAGCACTGGTCTCCATCAACATCTTGCTTACTTAAAAAAAATCTCCAAACTGCCTCTTAAAAGCATCATTTTCAGTTTGTTAAATGGTTATTTCTTTAATAATTACTTATATAATAATAATTAATAGAAATCACATAATTATTTAGATAGATAATGTTATGTCAAGTAGTAACAATGCTATGGAAAAAAAATTAAACAAGGTTAAGGGTTAGAGAAGTATAGGAGCTGCTTTTTTGGTCAGAGTGCTCATGGATGGTTTCTGTGAGGAGGTGACACTGAGAAGAGAAAGTTTCGTAATGATAGCTGGGAAAGAGCATTCCAGGAAGAGAGAAGAGTAAACTCAAAGGGCTTGAGGTGGGAATAAGTTTGGTGTGTTTAAAAACAGCAGGGCAGGGGCACCTAGGGTGGCTCAGTCAGTTAAGCATCCTGACTTCGACTCAGGTCATGATCTCATGGTTTGTGATTTCGAACCCCCACATCAGGCTCACTGTTGTCAGTGCAGAGCCCGCTTTGGATCCTCTATCCCCTTCACTCTCTGCCTCTCCCCTCCCTCAAATAAATAAACATTAAAAAAACCCAGCAGGACAGTTTGCCTGGAGAGAAAGAAGGAGAGTGGTAGGAGAATGGGTCCCAAGAGCCAACCAGGTGTCAGACTTTGCAGGGCCTGATAGGCCATGGTTAGCACCTTGGCTTTTGTTCTGAGTGAGACTGGGAACTTTTGGAGGGTTGTGAGCAAAGGAGTGACATATGACAGGTTTTAAAGGGTCACTGTGACTGCTGGGGAGTAAGGGTGAAATGAAGCAGATGAGAAGGCTGTTGCTTGCTGCAGATTAGCCAAGGGCTGACTGATAGCTTAGACAAAGGGTTGGGAAGGTTGGGGATGGGAAAGAGCAGTCATGTTCTGAATTTGTTTTCAAGGCATAGCCAACAGTATGATTCTGGGTTTTGATGGCACCATTTACAGAGATGAGGAACACTTGGGAGGAACAGACTGAGGCAAGGGAAGAAGAAAGAGTTGAGTTTGGACCTGTTGGATGTGAGATGCCTGATAAACTTAAAAGTGCAGATGTGGAGAGGCATTGCAATAGATGCATCTGAGTCCCAGGAAGAGATATAATTTGGGAGTTGTCCACACATAGACGGCACCAGATTAGATCATCTAGTGAGTGAATAAAGACATAAGAGAGGTCCAAAGACCAAACCCATGGCACTCTAACAGCTAGAGGTAGGGAAGATGATGAAAAATTCAGTAAAGGAGATGAAGAAATAAATACTGGAGGGTAGGAAGTATACAAACAACAACAAAAAGGTGATATTATGAATACTGGGAGAAGAAAGACATTCTTAGAAAGAGGCAGTAATCATCTGTTTCAAATGCTATTGTAAAGTGAAGACTATACATTATCTATCAGATTGGGTCTAATGGAGGTCACTGCCCATGATTAGAGCAGTTTCAGCTCTAATTCGCTGCCTGATTAAAGAAGTTATCTTGTGATTGGTTTTAGTTTCTTAGTGAAATGAGAATCAAAGTTATTTGATGAAAACTGAGGAAGTAGGGGTGGGCCCCAAAGGTTTGCTAATGGAGGAGAAGCTGTGAAGAGTGAACCAACTGGGGAAATAACAGCAAGATTGCCAAACAGAACTAAGAACTCATTTGCTAGTTAAGGCCATAAGTTTAAGATGAGCACCACTGTATGCTTTTCTCCAGCCACGTTCAGGTGAGTGGAGGCAGAGAACAAGATTTAAGGGAAATCAATGTTTTGCTAGGCAAACATAATGCAGGAAGAGGTTCTAGGGATTTGAGAGTGAATGTAAGGGAGAGTATCACTGTGAAAGGTAGTTCAGGGGAGTATAATGGTTGAGATCATTGAATTGAGGTGGCCATGGAACTAGGGGACTAGAGGTTGGGTGGATATTGAAATTACTAAGAATGATAACAGAATGATGGCAAAGATAAAGAAGGTAAGAAAATCTTCAATAAATTGTGGATATGACCAGGAGGAGAGCTAATAGCATAAGGAGAGATAGTGGGTACTACAGTCTGATGGCAGGCAACTCAGGGGAACTGGGTGGGACTTAAACAGTAGAAAAGACAGTGGTCTGGAAGCAGCAACAAAGAGCAGGAAGGACAACCTTATCCAGTCTCCAAAATCAGTGGTATCAAGTGAGGGACAAAAAACTTGACAAGACTTTAAGAGAAACTTTCAAAAGAAAGTCAGCCAAATTTCCATCAGGGCAGGAAAGAGAAACAAATGCTTGGAGAAGATACAGGAGAATTTACTGATGGCAGACGATGAGTTTCAGAGGATGCACTAGAAAGATTTGGAGATGGGGGCAGGGATGGCCAGAGCTTCAAGCATTTTAAGGAGAACCTTTGGGAATGTAGATCTGTGAGAGTCTTGGTGATGGAGGATGAGCTGGAGTCCTGGGTGTGTGCTCATGACTGAGGTATAAGGCTGATTTGGTGGAGTCTTAGAGACAGTGGGATACTCAATACTAAAAGTTGTTACTTGTTGGGACTGGTCTCTTTGGTGGTTCTCATGGTGAGGTGGAAGAACTGGATCGGAGAGAATGGAAATTGCACCAGAAGGCGGGGGCATTGTTGAGGACTCCTTGGACACAAAGGAGAGTAGTCTGTCAGGGGCTGTAGAGCCCTAGGGCTTTAGCCTCAATCTTGTCAAGGACAGCCTCAAAGTTTCCAAAAACCGTACTCCTTCAATTGTCCATTAACTTCTCTAGATAGGAAAATTGTCATTTAGTGATTGAAGTCTTTGCCTGAATGTATTTCAGAATTACTAGGTTGGTTGAATGCTTCAACAAATATTATTTTCATGGAGAGCACTTCAAATTTACATTGGAAAAGAGCTGGTGCTATTCCTCTCCACAGAAATGAGGCTGACAGCACCTAAATAGCTTTGGCTATCTCTTGGGGAGATCACAGTTGGTGGGAAATCGACAACATTACCATGGAACATAACTTGGAAATGATATTTTTCTTTGCTCACCACTAGACATTTTGGTCTTAGAAAATTCAGATTGCCCAAGAAGTAATTAATGTGTAAGAACAATGGGCACTTACTTCAAATAATGATTTCTTGCCATCTTTTCCTGCATTATAATCAAATCTATAGACTGCTTATTATTTACCTATTATAAGTTCAGCTTTCTTGCTTTTCCTGTTTCAAAGTAGTCATTGAAAAATTGCCCAACTGATGATTTTTTTGTAGGGAAAACATATTTTTGATGATAGTCTTTCCAACAACTGCTATAGAGCTTTGTCACTACAGGCTGTTGCAAGATGGCCTCACTTGGTAGTCTTAAAGTCTAATTAGTTTTCTTATACGCCTGGGTGCATTTCTGAGCTGTAAAATAAAACTCATTGGATAAAGTGACCTTTTTTCCTACATGCAGTCTAGCCGATTTCAGAACTGTCCTTTACAAACCTATAATACATTGATTGATCTGATGGCATTTGGGTCTAAAATTACTTCTTAGATATAGAAGAGAACATGACCTTGTTTTGGAAGTTTCTGACTTAATTATTTTCCTTCAAAAAAGAGAAGGCAAATTCAGAATTTGAAGAGAATTATAGATTTTTTCTTTAGCCTGTTCCTCAATCAAAATGTTTATGGCCTTAAGGACACTCTAGACGAGAAATTTTTAGAAAGGAAATAGATATTGAGATAGATAAATTTGGATCAGGCACCTATTTATGTGTCAAGTACTGACTAAGAGGGAGATATAAAAATGAAAAAGGATCTCATCTCAAGTATCAAATGGTTTAGCAGTGGAGACAAACACATAAACCAATAACTGTTGAGTTCCATTAGACTTAAGTAAGGGGTGCGGGGTCCTCATGAGGGAGGAAAGTTAATAGGTAGGTGTTGGAGGGTGAGGAGCTGGAACCTACCAAGAACAGAAGATATTTGAATTAGACTTTGGAAGATAATTAAGAATTTGCCAAACCTTTTGGACAGGAGTGGAGTAGGGGTCATCTGAGAGGGAATTCAGAGAGGAGACAACAGCCTGAGCAAAAGATGAAGGCCTGAATAGGATAGCTTTTGCGACCCTCAGGGGTCAGCAAGGGACCTCTGACAGAGATTCCTGGCTCCCTACCTTTGACAGCTTTAGAGAAAATAAAAAGATGTATACATGTTTCTAAAACATTATGGAAAACACTCACTTTTGTTACCTGGAGACTGTTAGAAGTGAACTGAAATGATATGAAATTGGATAATTTTTCTACAATGAATCTAAATAATTCATTTGGTGGGTGCTTTCATAAAGGAAGGCTTTGCACCTGCTCAGTGCATAGTTCTACTTGGGAATTTGTTCTTAAGAAGGGATTCTCCATCTTTTGGTGAATGGGAACGAAGGGGCATAGTGATGAGAATTATGAATGATGAGGTGGTGTAGAGAAAGAACAAGAGTTCAAGTAGAGGAGGAGTGTTTATTTCCTAGTGGGAACAGTTATGAGCCAGATGGCCCTAAAATCACCTGACCTCCTGGAGTTCATTCCTTCCTCTGTAGAGGGACAACTGGTATGTTGTTCTGAGACATATTACAGCATATATGGGGTAACAGGAAAGCCGTTTAGCACAACAGCCTTGAGAGTTGGTGGTGATACTAATCTCTGAGTTGTAAACTTGGCTTTGTTAAGGCTCCAGGGTCATAAATTATAGAATGAACCTAGAGAATGGTTCTCAAACTTTGGGGATGTCCCCAAACATTTCTAACCTAGTAGATTTGTAAAAACATCAAATCTTGGGAACCTCCTCCAGAATTTCCAATCCAGTAGGACTGAATAGGGACGTAGCTTAGGAATCTGCTTTTTAAACAAATAGCCCATGTGATTCCAAAGAAAGTAATCCAAGGAGACCATTTTTAGAGAAACTGTCTCAAAAAATCTTAAAAGATAGAAGCATCCAGCAAAATGGGGCCAGAAAGTGCCCAGCCTATTAACAAAGCCTTGGGTCCTTACCTTCTGAGAGAAGGTAAGGTACTCTGTTGAGCTTCTGCAGATCCTCTTTGACCAAGGTGTCCTAGCTTAAGTTTGCCTGGCTACCTTGAGCCAAGTCAAGGAAGTGATGACCTTTTTGAAGCACGGTGATTGTGTTTGGAGTGAGGATTGAAGAGCACAGGCTGTGGCCCTCAGGCAACTGCAGCTCTTGCCCTAATCCTTCTTGGGGCTGCATTGTCCCCTGCTGAGCATCAGTCTGCCTTCTGGACGTGCCCCTCCTTCCCCTGCCTCTCCACTAGCCCTTCCCCAAGGGCATCTGCCATCAGGAAGGTACTCTAAGCATTTGGCCTGAACCCTCATTTTGATACTCAGCAGTTCTGTGACTTCCATCAGTTCATTTACGTTCCCAGTGTCCATTTCTCAACCATAAATGAGGATGACATAACCTAGCTTGCAGCACTGCTAGCTAGGAGATGAAATGAGATGTGCTTAATGCTCCCTGTGAACCTACTGTGTGGGCTCCGCCATCCAGACCATGATGGGCTTGTGCCTCACAGCAACTTGGATGTTTACGCTCTTCTGAGCAACAACAATGTGACAAGGCTGCCTAGGAGTCCGAGCAAGGTTCTGAGCTTTAGGCATGGAGTCAAGAGCAGAAAACGGCTCTAAAATTTTCACCTGAAGTCTGTTGGCTTCTGAATAAAGATGATAATTTGGGGTGTTGCTATTTGAGTATAGCTGACACACAGTGTTACACTGGATTCAGGTACAGAGCATAGTGATTGGACGAGTCTATATGTTTTGGTCAGCTCGCAAGTGTAGCTACTATCTGGCACCATACAACGCTATTACAGTACCATTGACTGTATTCCCTGTACTGTGACTTTTATTCCTGTGACTGTTCATTCCATAATAGCCTGTACCTCCCATTCCTCTTCACCTGTCTTGCCCATCCCCCACCCCCACTCCCCTCTGGCAACCATCAGTTTGTTCTCTGTATTTATAGGTCTGATTCTGCTTTTTGTTTATTCATTTGTTTTGTTTTTTAGATTCCACACATAAGTCAAATCATATGATATTTGTCTTTCACTAACTTATTTCATTTAGCATAATACCCTCTGGGTTCATCCATGTTGTCACAAATGGCAAGATTGCATCCTTTTTTTTATGGCTGCATGATATTCCCCTGTGTGTATATGTGTGTGTGTGTGTCTGTGTATGTGCGTGCACATGCGTGCATGAACATGTATGATGTCTTTATCCATTCTTCTATCAATGGAATCTTGGGTTGCCTCCATATCTTGGCCATTGTAAATAATGCTGTGGTAAACATAAGGGTGCATGTATCTTTTCAAATTAGTGTTTTCATTTTCTTTGGGTAAATACCTAGTAGTGGAATTATTGGATCATGTGGTAGTTCTATTTTTAATTTTAGGGAGAACCCCTAAACTATTTCTATAATGGCTGCACCAATTTGCATTCCCACTAACAGTGCATGAAGTTTCCTTTTTCTCCACATACTCACCAACACTTGTTATTTCTTGGTTTTTTAATACTACCCATACTGACTGGTGTAAGGTGTTTCTCATTGTGGTTTTAAGTTGTATTTCCCTGATGACTAGTGACACTGAGTGTCTTTTCATGTGTTTGTTGGCCATAAAGTTGGTAATTTTGGATTAAAATATTTAATTTTCAGGGCGCCTAGGTGGCTCAGTCGGTTAAGTGTCCGACTTCGGCTCAGGTCATGATCTCGTGGTCCATGAGTTTGAGCCCCATGTCAGGCTCTGTGCTGACAGCTCAGAGACTGGAAACTGCTTTGGATTCTGTGTCTCCCTCTCTCTCTGCCCCTCCTGTCGCATTCTCTCTCTCTCTCAAAAATAAATCAACATTAAAAACAATTAAAAAAAACATTGAATTCTCCTTTTTTCCAAAATTCTCCTTGAAGTGACAAAACGTATACACACATATGTGTGTATGTGCACACACACACACACACACCCTACATACTATACCAGTCCTGGAGCAAGAAATAGGGCACCCCAGTCATTTGTTTAGCAACATCCAACATATACACCCATGAGGTGCCAGACTCTCAGTGGGTCCGTGTTGTATAGGCTAAAATTAGACATAATCTACATGTTCAGCAATAGGAGCAAAGTTAAATAAATAGAAAACTGTACTTTCCTTAAAGATGGTGGTGTGTTAGCATATTTATTTATATAGAAAAGGTGTTTATTTGTTATATGTAAAAGGTTTTAATACACATTATACAATATTATACTAAAATTATTCTTATAAAAATTTCTAGAGAGATATGCATCGAAATTTTTTACAGTGCTTTTTGGGGATAGGATTGGAGATCATTTTTTTAAATATTGTTTATTCTTTCTAACTTAATTAGATTGAATTTAATACACTAGCGTAATAAATATATCTAACCAATTGAAACAGTTGGGGCTTTCAGACATTAACTTCAGTGTTAAAAAATATTTGTGCAGCTAGTTTGAGGCTTTTGTATGATGCCCATCTTTATGTCAAGAAGGCAGTATCTTCTTCCATTGGACACCCTGTCCTCATTATACTGAAATGTCATGGGAATCTTACCATCTTCCTGTGGGTCCCCTAAGTTGTACTGTGGGGGTAACAAGGAGATTTGTCTCCTCCAAGAACAGAAGGAACAGAAGAAACTTTGGTATTCCTATGCTGTCTGTATTAATTTCTTCCCCATCTATTCACACACCAGGAGAATTTCTCTTATGTAAGTGGACCTCTCTCGAGGCTCTCTGTGATAGAAAAGAATGTGTTGTCTTTTCTCTCTCTCTTTCTCTCTCTCTCTCTCTCTCTCTCTCTTTAAGAATACCATCACAATCCCTACTTTCCTTCTATTCATTTTCATAACTGAGTCTAGAGTGATTGCTTTTTCTTTGAACCTTGCTTGAAAGTGCCTCAGCTCCTTTACAACAGCCCCTGTAACCTAGGGACCTCGAAGGTGAGAGCGATGATATGGAGGTGCTGTCTTATTAATCAAACGTTTCCTCTGTGCTGGGCATTAATCATATAAACCTGCACAGCTGGATAAGATTCATTAGTGTCATCTTTCACTGCTCTTGTCTACCCATTCTGCTCACTGTCTGCGGCATTCATTAAAATTCCACTGACACTTTGGTGGCCAGCGCCATCACTCTCTCTTACCTCCCGTGGCCAGGTGCTGTGTTTGACTCCCTGGGGACACGAAAGATCACTAAGAGGTTACCGAGCAGAACATTTAATTAAAGGCCCTCTGATGGCCTCTTTGACTGATTTCCTTTCAAATCTGCCCAGATCCTCTGGGAACTTCTTCTCAGGATCCGTGTTCTACACTGAGCCAGATGGCAGCCCCCAGGGGTAGAGACGGTCCTTGGCATGAGACTGAGCATCTGTATGTTGTGGGTTTGCCAGTAAGACACACCTGTTCACCAGGCACTACCCCTCTTCTGGGGACATCCTTCTGGTGCCCAGACTCTCCTCCCTGGTTCCTAACCATTTCCTTCTTCAATCCACTTTCTAACTTCTATATATGGGTCTTTGAGTTCAGACTCCCTTGCTCTGCCTTTAAATCCCCCCTTTATTTAGTTATTCTTTCAACATATACCTATTGAGCACGTTCTATGTGCCAGACCCTGCACCAATCCCTGTGGACACAATGCTGAACCAAAGAGTAATGGTTCTCGCCCCGCGGAGTTCACATTTTAGCAGGGGAGACAAGCAAAAACAAAACAAAGGAGTAAACAAGGCAAAATGGTCTCAAGTGTAAGAAGTGCCATGAAGTAAACAAAAAAGGGGCAGAGACAGAATCGCTAGGGCTGACCAGCCTTAGTTTGAAGAGTGTGCTTGGAGAAAGCTGTGCTTCCTAGACCAGCACCAGCAGCAGCACCTGCAAACCTATCAGAAATGCAGATTCTCAGACTGTTCCCCTTTCCCCTGAATCAGAGACTCGGGGGGTGGGGTGGGGAGCAGCAGTCTGTGCTTTAACAAGCCCTCCAGATGATTCTGATGCCCACTCATGTTTGAGAATGACCAATTTAGATTGCAACTACATGATGGGAAGGAAGTAGCCATATGAAAGTGTGGAAGAGAGTAAACTGGAAGACGGGGCAGAAGACTCAAGACAAGAAAAAGAGCTGGGCTTACTCAAGGAAGAGAAACCAAGACTGCTTTGGCCAGAGAGAAGTGAGGGGGAAAATGGCAGAAGATGATGTTAGTATCATGAGCAGGGTCAAATCATGCCAGTTCTTATATCAGGGGAAGGGGTTTGGACTTTAGCTTAGTTAAAAAGAGAAAGCACTGAAGCATTTAAAGCAATACCATGCACCGATCTGAATTACTTTTAAGATGATCTCCATTGCTGAAACCAGAGCAGGTTAGAATGGCTTCAGAGTGGGAGTGGGGAGACCAGTTAGGAGGCTGATACACTGGTGCAAGCAGTATATGATGGTGGCCTGGGCTAAGGTGGTAGCCATGGAGATAGAGGTAAGAAAGTAATTCCAAGGTATATTTCGGAGAAGTTCAAAAGGATTCGTTGATAGGGGTGCCTGGGTGGCTTAGTCAGTTGGGCCTCCAACTTTGGCTCAGGTTATGATCTCATGGTTCATGGGTTCGAGCTCTGCATCAGGCTGGCTGCTGTCAGCACAGAGCCCACTTTGGATCCTCTGTCCCCCTCTTTCTGTCCCTCCCCTGCTCATTCATATTCTTTCTTTCTTTTTCTTTCTTCCTTTCTTTCTTTCTTTCTTTCTTTCTTTCTTTCTTTCTTCCTTCCTTCCTTCCTTCCTTCCTTCCTTCCTTCCTTCCTTTCTCTCTCTCTCTCTCTCTCAAAAATAATTAAAACATTAGGGGCACCCAGCTGGCTCAGTCAGTTAGGCATCCAACTTCAGCTCAGGTCACGATGTCACTGTTCATGAGTTCGAGCCCCGCATTGGGCTGTGTGCTGAGAGCTCAGAGCCTGAAGCCTGCTTTGGATTCTGTGTCTCCCTCTCTCTCTACCCCTCCCCCACTAATGCTATGTCTCTATCTCTCAAAAATAAAAAATAGATACTTAAAAAAAAAAAGACTCATTGATGGTCTGAGTATAGGTGGAGAGCAACTGTGGAGTGGGGAGGGTTCACAGCTCTTCCCTGTTTCTGTCTTAAGTATCTGGGTAGATAAAAGTGTTAATTACTGCTCTGAAGAAGCAACGGGGCAGGCATGCCTTCTTGGCCTTTATCTCAGACTCTCCGTAAAGTGTTTGGCAGGCATCTTACTGCCAACTGCATCAGGAAACCTATCCTTAGCTTGATTCACAGGCTACCTCCTCAGTCCCATCCAGACCCCCAAGACAGGTCCATTTTACTGATCCTCACAAGGGCTCTGTCGCTTCCACACAAGGTCTTGTGTGCATGAAGGTTTCAGGAATACCTAAATGACTGTGCCTGTGTGTAAAGCAGTGTCCCTTTCAGAAAAGAGTTGAGTCAGTCCCTGGCCCTGTTTAGAGGTGCATATTTGTTATCTTCACTTTAGGAAGGAGAAAAGAAGTAGAGAGAAGAGAAATAAATTGTATGGATCCACGAAGCAGAGACAGCCCTAGAATCTAGTAGGCCTTGAACCAAAAGAAGCAGAAGATCAGAGTGGCCAAGGGCAAAGGTGGAAATTAGAGAAATCTGTGGCTCAGTGGTGAGTGACCCTTTGCTCAGTCACCCACCATCAAGAGGGAACTGCAGGAGGGAATAGGAAGGAAAACAGATTTTGAAATTCTTTGCATCTCCTGCAGAGAAGGTGGGCTGGTTACATAAAAAGCTGCTTGTGGGCTGCTCAATTCCCGAGTCTTGCTCATGAGGCAAAAGGAATCATTACCTCCTCTCCCATACCTGTGAACAATGAGCATGTCAGTCATTCCAACCAGTCAGGAGTCAAACCTCCAATTGTCCACGCGCTTTATTGCTTGTGTACCACGAAGTGCACCTTGCCCCACATTTAACATGTGTGGAGTGTGCAGGTGGCTGCATCTTCTAGATTTCAACCCTGACAAAGATGGTGAGATATAGGGCATGGGGATGAGGCAGATGTAAGGAAGATGCAAAGGAGCACAGAGAGAATCGAGAGCTTGCTAACTCTGGCCAAAAGAGCCATGACCTAATAAGCTGGGAGGTTGATCCAGCAGAATCCGCTTACACAGGAGGTCTTTGGGAATTTGCTTAAGAAATATGTTTACATTGTCTATGCGATTGGCACTTAAGGCCCATGGTTCCCAAACTGGTGGAAGAATTTACCACAGGGGGCACTTAGCAACGTCTAGAGACAGTTTTGTCACAGTTGGGTGGGTGGGCAAGGGTACTGCCAGCAACTAGCAGGGAGAGGCAAAGGATGCTACTAAACATCCTGCAGTGCACAGGACAGCCTCCACAACATAGAATTATATGGACCAAAATGTTGGTAGTGCTGAGGTTGAGAAACCTTGGGCTAGGCCATGTGAGGAGAACAGGATAAGAAAGCATGGTCTGGTGGCTGTCACCGAAGAGGATGTGGCCATCCACACTAGGAAAGGTATGTCAGCTGGTCTGTCATTAGAGAAACAAGATGAGGAAATTCAGTGAAATCCCAACTATAATTTCAGCTCTCATCTGAGTCTCCCTGGCTATAAACAAACATTTAATGCCTTCTATCTGGGTTCAAGGTACCAGGTAAGGTGAAGTGGGAGTGTTCAGGGCTGTGGCAGGCAGAGAAGTCAGAGGTGAGAAGCCCAGCCCATTTATGGAGAGTCTAGTAAGCCATGTTGGAAATCCTTTATTTCTCATCTTCACGGTAGAACCTTTGTAAGGATAAAATGATAGTATATGCAAAGTGCCTTTACCTGGCTGACATGCTAACCAGATGCCAAAGCTTCTCCTTGCTCCAGAATTTAGCTGAAGGAGCCCAGCCCCTTCTGCCCACAGTTATGTGAATTTGGATCCCACATATTGCCTTAGTTTTCTTCACCTTCCCCATCAGTGCACAGAAGCAAATCCCCCTCCCCCTTCCCTATCTCACTAATTTTAAGGACACGTTCCTTTAAAGTATTCCTAAGCTGCTCTAAGATAAGTTTTCCTGTAAAATCAAGATCCTATTCATTCTAGTTGTGCTTTTCACCACTTTTTACTACTTGTATTCAATTTGCATTAATTGAGTTTCTATTGCATGATAGGAAATGTCATAGATGCTGGGGAAATTAAGTCAAACATCACATAACCCCCTACTTGACTGTGTTTATCACGGACAAGGGTTTGCTCATCTTCTGTCACTTGAACCCTACCTTCATGAATTGTCATATTGTGTAACTGATATACCTGGGTTACATCCTGTAGGAGGATAGTCAGCCAAAAGAATCTAGGGGGTGTGAGGGCACTTATGGGACATTCCAGGTAGAGGCGGGTGGTTTCCTCATGGCCTTCCAGGTCACTGGTCAGAGTATGAGTAGGTGAGGGGCAAGAATGCAGTTATAGAGGTGAGGCAGGTCAGCTTAGAAAGGGCCTTGTATAAACTACTGTAGAGTTTGGGCTTTGTCCCAAGGTTCCTGAAGATTACAGAAATGATTTAAGCCAAAGAGAGACATGATCAGAATTGTGCCTTTAAAAGAAAACTCTTGAATTGAAAAGTCCAAGAATCCTAGAGGAGAGACCAGTTTAGGAGGTGGTTGCCTAATCCAAGCAGGAGATGATAAAGGGCCTGAATCAAAGTAGTGGCCAAAATTGGGAACTGGGTCAATAGATATTTATTGGAATCAGCAGATTTGGGTGATTCATTGGATGGAATTGAGAGTGAGTTGGAGAATGAGAAATTCAGGATGACTTCTTAGCAGATATTGGAACCTCCAACTTAGAAAATATGGGAGTAAGAGCAAATCAGGATTTGGGCGAAAGAGTTGAGTTCAGTTTCTGAGCTAGCTGTGAAGTGCTTCAGTTCCACATCCAAATGGAGACAATCTCTTACTCAAAGCTAGAGAGCCTAATAAGCAAAGGTGAGTGAGAGGGTCTGAAGATACAACATTGGTGTCTCAAGCGTGAGCTGAAATTGCAAGACATTTTATTTTGGTGATGAGATCACCACCATCTGAGGATGATTAGAGAGGTAGACGAAATGGCTGTCTTCAGTGGAAAATGGAGGACCCTAATGGTTTCAGAAGGAAGGTGTTGGCTTTTATGGAAAACCATCCCACCCCCATCCCTACTATAGATCTCGGTCTTCCCTTGGAAGGCAGGGAGCAACACATACACGCACACCTTTACACATGCACACACACTCACACAACACACACGACATAGAGCTTGTTGCAGGAAAGGTCATTCTGCTTTTGACCAAGAGTGGCTTTGAAACTTCAACTGCAAAGAGGTGATAGAATTCCACTTTTTTGTCCTGACAACCCTTTATCTTCACAGCATAGCAGGAGGGTCCAGTGGCCACTTGGACGACAGATGCACTTTCCCTATAACCATTAATACTGTTCATTCTCCTACCTACCGGAGGGAGTGTAACCCTCGTAGCTACCCCACACCTCTCTTCCTGGTGATGGAAATTTCCATTATTGACGGAGAAACAGCAGGCTAATAGCACAGATGAATTGTAAATTTTGACAGCCCCGACAGGTAAATATTGGCTTTGCACAAACAAGTTTCTATAAATAACCTGTCTGCTGTAGAAACTCCACAGATGGCAGCAAGGCTGCCCAAGCGTTGATTTTCCCAGGGCGCTCGGTGCAGGAAAGCACAGCTGTCAGCTTTGCTGTTCTCGGTGCGAGCTCAAGCCGCCTCTGCTGTGCCTGCAGCCTGTCCCTATCCTATCCTCCTTTGGCAGGCAGAGGCAGGGACAGACAGAGATCAGTCATGTCAGTAACCTGCCTTCAGTGCCTTTCATGCCAGCATTGTAAAGGGATTCTTAAAGACATTCTTAAAAATGTCACTTCAGGTTTTGCACTCAAAAGTGGGGATTTGTCTGATATGGGGATTTGGATGGCCCCTTGTGATTAAAATTGGTCCTATTGAAAAGAAAATCAATTGAAATGAGACATGTAGCCACTCTGCACTGTGTACCATGTGGTTGCATTGCTAAAAATAGCATTGTCAAGGGCTCTGGGCAGATGTTGGGCTATTGTCTATGGGCACACCATGGACACTGACCTGAAGGGGAATTGCACAGTGGGGAGCCATTCACACCAGCGAGTCCTCTTGCTGGGGAAATTTGCCCAGTTACCATCTCACCCCATCCAGGGAGCCAACGAGAATGTAGTGAGCCACCATTGGAAAAATATGGAGCCATTCTTATTTCTCAAGTGTTGAGCTAAGGGCCCATAGCTGGAATAATTCTGACTGAAGTGATGGCATTCTATACGATCATTCTAGGGATGCCCAGAAAGCTTAGTGCTAAATTAAATGCTCTGTCATTGTGGCTGAATTCTAGTTTGGAGAAGGAGGGAACTCTAGTTCCCTTTCTCCCTGATGTTGATTTACTTCTGCTTCTTATTTCTTTGGGCTAATTGATTTAGTGCATTTTATTGTAAGCCCCTTTAAACTCTTCTGGATGTAGACAAGGTATAAATCAGAGAAGGTGAATCACATGATCCTAGAAGGTGTCTAAGATAACAATAGTAATAAAAATAATAATATTTTTTCCTCCTACAAAGGCTTGGAGAAAACAAGTGATGATAATAGACATTGTGCAATAGACAATTTGTTGATAGAAAATTAAGAGAAAAATATGGAGAAGTGCAGTAGAAAATAACATGTGAATAATGAAGTAATGAGGTGTCATACCCAAAACAGAGTTGTCTGTAGTGTTTTTTTTTAGCCTTATCCCAAGAGAGGAGAGCAAAGCAGACACGGGTCAGCAGTCATTAGAAAATACAGCATGTGTTTGCTGTGCTCTGTATTCACAGAGTGAATTCCAGACTTTTTATTCCTGCTCCTAAGCAACTGATCTCCTTTGCTTTTCTGGTGGGGTTACCTTCTAGTTATAACTCTACGTTCAGAAGGAGTACTCATTTTTTAGGGTTTGGAGCTTTGGATTTTTTCTCCGGTTCTGTCTCTATGCATGATGTCTATGGCTTTTTTTTTTGTGATGTTTATTAATTTATTTTGAGAGAGAGAGTGAGCATGAGCGGGGGAAGCGCAGAGAGAGAGGGAGAGAAAGAATCCCAAGCAGCCTCCGTGCCTTCGGCCAACACAGAGCCGAACCAGGGCTCAGTCCCACAAACCATGAGATCATGAGTCACACGCTTAACCAACTGAGCCACCCAGGTGCCCATCTATGTTTTTAATAATGGCTATGAATACCATGAGTTGGCATGTGTCCATGCCTTCTACTTCCCAAGCACTCTATAAAGTGCCTGGCATCCAGCAGGCAACAGATCAATGTTGGTAGAGTAGAGTAGACACAGTGAGCTCTGGTTATCAGAGGAATCTAATTTCCATATTGGGGGAGAGACCAGAAGAATCTTTCATGGGTAAAATTACTGTTTGATATTCAGTAGTATTGTTGAGCAAGATGCTTGCATAGAAAATAATGAGTCATCTTCCACTAAATCTGTAAGAAGGATGGAGCATATAATACAGTAGCTTTGTAATCAGGCAGACTAAATTTTGAATTATGCACTCCTTCGTGTGAACTGGTGGACTCTGGCCAAGCTATCGAGTCTCTTTGAATCTCGGCTTCTCTGTTTTTAAAAAATACAGGCTAATAATCGAATTCTCAGAATCGTGGCATCCAAGATGCAGCATAATGTTGCCGTTGCAAGCAGGGATGCTGGAGCCACATTGCTAGGTCGACATTCTGCCTCTGCCATTTAGTAGCTGAGTGATCTGTAGCAAATCCCTTACCTTTTCTGTCCCTCGGTGTCTTTACTTTTAAAATGGAGAGAGTTGCTGTGAGGAATAAATAATATATGCAAAGTGCTCAGAACAGCGGGGCATATAAGTATTCAGTGTGTGCCTATGACAGTATCAGGTGGCCCTGAGAAGGGGCGCCCTGCCTCGCATGCTCTTTTCCTCCATCTCACTCGCTCACTCTCCTCCTGCTTTCCTGAACAATTTCTTGATCATTTTATTAATCATGAAACCAGCCGCACTATTGTCATCTTCATAAAGGATTGCACAGCTATTATCTAGTACACATGGCCTCGCTAAGAGGGGAGCGTGTCAGCTTCCACATAAATCCAGGAAGGAAGCCTCTGAGGCCCCGGGAGAGAGAAGGGAGGGTGTTGTTACACAGAGCTGGAGTTGGGGTTTTCTTCCTTTTTTGTTGTTATGAAAGTATGTTCTTTAACTGAAAAATAAAGTACAAAGTATTCTAAAAACCAAAGTAATGCACGTTTATCCAGTAAGGGGTGAGTGAACTATTTGGAGGCATATGATACACTTCATTTATTCAAGATGTTGATAGATACTTCATTCATTTTTTTATTCAAACTGTCTTAGGTAACAATTGTACAGTGGGTCCCTATGCCAGGTGCTGGGGACAGAAATAGGAGCACAACTGTCTTTGCCCCCAGCCCCCCACCAAAACTCCAATCAAGTTGGCAATGTCAGCTAATGAATTTTGAGAGCACAAGAAATTAGACAAGATCTGTTCATGAATGATGATCCAGAATACCAAAAGGAAGATTATAGACAAGGAGAAGGCAGTTAGCTTTAAGTTAGGACGAGTGTAGTACCTTAGCTGGAGCAGAGCATAACAGAGGATGTGGCAAAGGGAAGATTGAGTTAATATAAATGCCAGTGTTACTTTGAAATTTTAAGAATTAAAAAAATAAGTGATTATGAATGGGCACAGTGGGAGGACTTCATGAGTGTGTTTCATTCCCATTTGTCTATTCATTCCCCTCGAACCAGGTAGCCACTCGTGTCCCCACTATACAAATGAAGAAACTGAAGCTCAGAGAGAATTAAGGGATAGCACTCGTAGGGAACACTTCTAAGATGGGAATCCGGGCTCCCCAGGTGGCTGCAGTCCCTATCCAGTACACTATCCCGCTATGCCAACTTACTACAATTGTGATCTGAAGGTGGTTGGTCATGATGATTTATCAATGCAAGACAACTCTGGGATTTCTCAGTGGCATCTTATAGCAACCACTGTTTTTTCTTCTGGCTCCTAGAGCATCTTCTCCCCTCCTTCTTGGGAGCATCTTATCAGTTGTATAACAACTCTTGGGCGTCCTTTACCGTGTGTTCCTTTTCTAGCAAGTATTCATCATAGATTTTTTTTTTCACAGAGGCTAAAAACTATCCTGGCTGAGGCAGTAAACCTCCTAATTAGCATGCAATGCCATGTATGCTCTCACATTATAATTCCTTCTGGCTAAAACACAGTGGACTCACCATCAAAGTAAGCACTTCCTTTAAGAGGAATAAATCATGCTGTTTATCCAGATTTACTCCTTCATGGTGTAAATCTGTGGCTTTCCTGTAACCAAGAAAATCCATTGTCTGTGGCAAAGAAAATGCTCTCTCCGTATCTCTCCAGAAATCCCCATCACACATCCTAAGCTTTCTTAGATGGTAATGGCACCACCCTGTCTCCTGAGACTAAGAAAGCGCCACTTTTGAGCCTTAGCACAATTTGAGGACTGTCATTTGTAATCACTTCATGTTTCTATTTCAAGGGTTGTTGACTGATGTTTTGGCAAAATCATTTTGTTTCTTCCAGATATTATAGCTGAGGGGTCTTAGAAGTAACATGCAGCTGCACTTCCTGGTAGAAGATGGGAGATTTTCTAGACGCAGTAGAGGAGGGGGCTACTTAGTGAATCAGAGTTGGGTATGGCTCAGTGACCTCTGCAATTTTAATGACCTTAAAAATCTCTCTCTCTAAATATCTATTGATGAGATGATGAATGTATAATCCATTGGCTTTATGTAAATTGTAGATAACTGTTTATTTTAACTTGTTTAACTTGTTCACTGGAATTACCCAGTGCCAAACTAAGATGATGCTAGCTTTCTAACACTAATGTGAATCCACGGCAACTGGTGTTGAACAGGGAGGCTTAGGAAGTGAACAGGGAGGCTTAGGAAACAGAATTCAAGTCCTGCCACCTCCCAGTGGTACAATCTTAGATAGGTTGGTTAATATCGCTGAGCTTCAATTTGCTCATCTGTGAAAAGGAGAGGAATAAGGCCCCACCTCACAGGGTGTTATAAAAGTAAGGTAAGGGTGTTTTGTAGAGTGAATAATGCAGTGCCTTCCAAATGGAGAAGATGAGTTAAATTCTTTGGAAGTTCATGTTTGATCATCTACCCGGGAGTAATCACAAGACTGGAAGCCACAGACCTTTTTCCCTAGGTTTCCAGATTGCCTAAATGGGTTTGGGGTTTGACATGATATTTTAATGACTCTTAGGACATGCCATGCCAATCCCTCAATTTCCAAGGTGAAATGGAAAATGATTAGGTATTATGCCAGAGGATAAAAAGTCTTATATGCCCGTATAGGTTTATGATATCCTAGGTGTAATATGTTGGATAGATTTAACTTGTATATGCTAATATGTGTAGTGAACCTCCAAGAGGGAGATACAAGAAATGAAGTTTCTCAAAACTACGTCACAGAATTCTTTCCTTCTTCTTCTACTTCTTTTCTTTCCCTATGCAGCATGCCATGGAACTACTGCTACCCAGGGCATACTCTGAAAAGTGAATCAAGGAATTCTAAAGGGCTGCCCTCAGCTCTTTACACCTGTAGTAGTAGAAAGGCATGGTGTCAGAGATAATGCCAAATACCAAACCATGTATAAAGTACAAATATGTGACCTCTGAATATACCATATAGTAAGTGAAGGTGATAGGAGCAGTATGCTCTTTTCCCACATGGTCTCTGTTTAGCTGATATTTCAGAAATCAATTTATTTTTTTCTAGAGCCAGTGTGGATAAGAGTAATGGAATATATCCCAAGAGTGTATTTATTGTATAATTGGAAACTAACTTGGAGTTTAGTTTACATTGGTTAAGGATATTTCATAAAACAGCTGAGGGCAAGTGCCACCTCCTTCATGGAGCTTCTCTCAATCCTCCAGTTAGAAGTTGTCCTTTCTTCCTCTCAACCTGTCGCCAACTTTACCTGTGCCTCTCTTGTGCATTTATAATTTTCCACCTCACACTAGAGCTAATTGTGTACATGGATTATCTCCCCTGCTGATGAAGAAACTCCCCTTGTGGAGTGCTTCTTAGAGCCTCACAATGTCTAGCAAAGAGTTTGCATGTGCTAGGCACTCAGATGATTGACTTGATGAGAGAGTTTCTCATATTTCCCTAAGATTATTTATTTACTTTTATTATTTGTTATTAATTAGTTGTTAGTTAGCTAATATTTATTGAACATCTATGTGCTAAGCACTTTGCATTTATTATTTCACTTAATATTCACAACAAATCTGAGGTAGATACCTTTTCCCTTCAGTATACAAATAAAAAACTGAGGCTGTAAGAAATCATAAATAACCTGTACCAGTACTCCAAACTATGGGTATTGCTTCCCAAACCTGTGCTGCAGATCATTAAGCATTGCCCTGTCTGGGGCTAAAGAATAGACAAATCCTCACAATCCAAAAGAGCAGCCTCAGAAATACCTTTGCACTTCCCCATTATCCATTAAGTTCCAATGTACAGATAATCACACCCAGAAATGAAAGACTTATAGGCCAACAGCCAATTGCTTTTCCTCCTACAGCTTGAGTGTGGAAGGTTCCCTTTGGCCTGTTCTGTCTGAGGTTGGCTTTCACCAGATTTGCCCTGCTGTGACTATAAGCCCTTGTTAAGTTTGGGTTAATTGCCAATTTAGGCAGTATTCTCCTTTAGAAAGTCCCTCCAGAGAGAATGGCCTCAGAACTGGGAAATGGTTGTCTGTTTGCTCTCCACTTGTCCAGCTGCTAATGGGGTTAGGAGGATGCCAACAACATATGCCACTCCAGATTCTTCTCATTTAAAAAGTCTTGATGATTTCCACACCCAGTGACTTTTAGCCTATTGCCACCCATAGGGTCAGGATGTCAAACTAACCAGTATTTATTGGGCACCTGACACATGTAAGATAGGATGTCATTGTGAACTCATTCCTAGTCATCTTGATTCTTCTTCCTTTTTGCTTTTGCTAGGGCCATACAGTATGGGGAATAGAATAGGAGATTTGAGTTCTCACTCCAGATCAGATGTCACCCCACACTTGCTGCAGGCAAGCCACTTGGCCCCTCTGGCCCCTAGTCTCCTCAGCTAAAAGCAGGATGGCTGTCACCCTTCCTGCTCTCTCCTTCTTAGCCTGACTTTCTCAGAATGGGAGCATCTTCCCAGGGATAGACTTTATCTGGACTCTGAATGGGGATGGGTACCATTTTATGCATATGGCTTTCCAGAACCATTGCAGTACACTGATATGTTTTATTTACTACTTCATTTCTGAGAATGTTCAGAAAATGCAATTCTTTTTAAGTTAGTAGAATCAAAACGTAAATCCAAATTGGAGTGGGATTTACACTCTAAAGACTTTTACCTGCACAAGGTGAAATGCCCAGAGATGGCAGTTACAGCCATTCTAAGCTGCTTCCCTTTCCCCACACACACCTGACTAGGTTAGGTCTAGTGTTCTGTCTCTGGTAAGTGGCCGAGTCTTTGACCTAGATATGATATGGCCAGGAAGTCAACAAAGTCCTTTCTGAGACTCATGCCCAATGTATAATCATACCCACAGGAGATGATTTATAGGTTGTTTTCCATTTTTTAAGTAGCTTTAAAAATTAGACAGGTAAACACATGTTCCTTTTGTTTTATTGACAATATCTATGATGTTTTGAATCAGTAGAATTTTTTTAAAAATGGACATCACTGAACAAAGCAAACAAGTATTCCCTCCCTCATGGAGCTTACATTCTAGATAGCCATTGATGACAACTAAGACAAAAAAGCAGAATTTGCCTATCCAAAAAATATAGCATCCAAAATGAGGCAACTGTATAAAGTCTCTCTCAGTCCATGCATCTGGACCTGCCAACTGATTATCTAATTAAAAAACCCATGAAAATGGTTATGGTTAATCATAACATGATATGTGTGTACCTTCAATGTTTTATTTTGAATTAAAGCATATAAACGCATATTCACTCACCAATTTTTTCATACAAGACCAAAGCATTTCTTAGGTTTGCCAGTTGGAGTTTTTAATGACCAATAAACCATACCTAAAAGTCACCATCTGCAATTTTCAGTTGCAGTTTACTTAAAATGGAGTGAGATCTTGAAGGCACTTAGGAAGCAATCTAAGTACAGAGTCTTCCAGTCTTTGAGGTTGACCCACCCACACCTGGTTTGCCAACAGTTTTGATTTTGTTTTAGCAACTTTTTTTATCCAATGTTCCAAAGCATGCAACTTAGAGCATTTTCTTTTCACACTTACATTTCATCAGTGTATATAATCTGCAACCAAATTATGTAATTACACGAATAAGGCAACCGGCAGAAACAGGTTTGAAAACAGATTCCAAAAGCTCACATCTCAACTGGTGGAAGCAGAAGCACAGGGGCACAGCCTGCAGTCTCAGCTTGGGTGTCTGTCACCATATTTTACAGAAAGGATGGAGAACATTTCTTAAGCTGGCAAATCAGTTGTGTGGCCGTCATTCAAGAGAACTCCTAGTGTACTTCCGAATGTGGCGGTAAGCACCCATGATTTGCATTCCCTAGAACAGTGTTTCTCAGCCTAAGTGCTGTGGAACCCTAGTGGTTCTTTGGGGGTGATTAAGGATCATAAGAGAGAGTTGGCAGCAGGTCTGAAGGTCCCCAAATCCTTAACCTGTAGGCGCTACACTTTTATCTATTTTTATACATCTGTATACTTTGATTTTGATTTTGTTCTTTAAGACTTGGAGATTGGTAATACCTTTAAATAAAGGGAAACTGGGATGCTTTTAGAAAGAGAATGTTAAACTTTTAGCTGTCTGGAATGAGCTATCATAGGTAGAGGATATCTGATAACATTTGTAAGTCTTTTAAAAAGATAGGTGATTTAAAATGTATGGTTTCCACCCGATTTGTTAGTAATTCTGAACAGACACTGTCTTTATTTCCTGGAGCTGCCATAACAAAATACCACAAAACAGGTGACTTAAAACAGCAGAAATTAAATATCTCACAGTTCTGAAGCCTAGAAGTCCAAAATCAAAGTTTTGACAGGGCCATGCCCCTAAAACCTACTCTGAAAATCTTCTGAAACCTATAGGGAAATCCCTCCTTTCCTCTTGGTGGTTTGTTGGCAATCCTTGGTGTTCCTTTCTTGTAGGTATATTACACCAACCTCTGCCTTTATCATCACACGACATTCTTTCTCCTTGTGTGTCTGTGCCTTCACATTGCCATCTCCTCCTAAGAAAACGAGTTATATTGGATTAGTATGACCTCATCTTAACTCATTATATTTGCAGTGATCCTATTTCCAAGTAGGGTCACATTCTGAGGTACTGGCTTTAGGACTTTAACGTATTTTGGAGGGGGACACAATTCAACTCATAACAGGCATTAAGGGTCCTCTGGATATAGTTCTTTCTGCCCCCAGCACCCTCAATTTCTAGAAACGGCCGATGAGTGGAACAAAACTTCTCAACATTTATAATGCTGGAGATGTCCCTATGCTTGAATAAAACTGAAATAGATCCTCTGGGAGAATCCCTTAATTGAGATGAGGCAGTGTACCCAGAAAAGATACCACAGTGAAAGGAGCTATCATGTCTTGAGTGCTTACTCTGTACTGAGTTCTATGCTAAGTGCAACACATCTCTTCTTTTATTTTTTATTTATCTTCCCCCAAATTATAATATCTATCTCTATTATTTTATATACTTTAAGTTGCAAGTAACAGAAAACTTAACAATTATTATCTTTAACAAGAAGAAAAATGGCTCATATAACTAGAAGGTAGAAATACTGTGGACTTCAGGGCTGGCTTAATCCAGGGGCTTCAGCTCATTTCTCTACAATTGTGGGGGCCCTACCCTCCTCTGTGTAGCAGCTTTCTTGATGTATGTTGCACACCATATCATCCCGTGAAAGAGAGAGGAGTCACTTTAGGATATGACCCCAGAAGAAGCAAGAACATTCATAGACCCAGTCTTCCCTCTGCTTATCTCCTTGGCTTGAATTTGAGCACACACCCAGTTCTGAACCATATGCTATATAAAAGAAGGGGGAGGTTATACTCAGACCAATCAGATCCACATCTGGGTTGGGGGGGTCCACATTGACTCAGGCTCAGGGACTGCCCAGAGGATAGACAGACATGTGAATAAAAGCAGGAAGAAGAAGGAAGGCAGCTATTAGGTAAGCCACTAACAATTGCCCACCTCAGCAGACCCTGGGTACAGATGAAATATCTCAGATTTAGGGAAGTTAATCCTTTCCAAAATCACACCGCTCGTGAGTGAGTATTAGGCTAACAGCACCAAATGTCTCTGACTGTCATTTAGCATGCTACCACCAATTCTCTTATAGGAGGGACAAAGCATTTCCTTTGCTTTTTGGAGTCACTGCCTACTCTCTGCTTCTAAGAAACTTCATTCCGCACCCTTGACCATGTACCTCCTAATAAGAGCACCAAGAGCCTCATTATGCAGAATGAGTGAAAAATGCTGCTGAGGTCTTGAGTGTCAAGGGAGAATAGGAGGGCTTGTGCTGGGTGGGGTGGGGAGTGGATTCCCAACTCATAGATGGCCTCAGTAGGACCACTGAATTGTTAGGCACATTTTTCTGCTTTAATGCACTATGATCAAGATATTAGGCAGGCTGGCTCACTAAAAATATCAGAGAGAGAGAAGGAGAGTACTCCCTACAACTTTGCAGTTAGGCTGGTTGGGTACTGTTTTAGAAGAGACAAGGCGATACCTGAATAACCAACCTCTCAGGAGAAACTAGCCATGGGGGTGTTTACTGTGATTGAACAGAACAGGAAACCCTAGGTAGAAGGAAGGAAACTTTTCTTGTATGCCCAGCATCTCACCCCAATGATGAGAAATGTGGAAAGAGTTTCTTCACACTCAGACCTTGGGGACAACCTGAATTTTTGGCTCTAACCCTTACTTGAACTACTTCTGTGAATTTTATTTAGAATTTGTCTGGCCCTGACTATTTGAAATTTTTTCTAGTGCCTCCAGGCTCCAGTGGAGGGTGGCCAAATTGAAAAGTTTTTCGAAGACGTTTTCTCTTGTGAGCATCTGTATTGTCAAGGAGAAAAAAATTATTTTGCCCTTTATTAATCTTCATGCTAATTGTTTCTTTTTCATCTCCTAATCATCAAAAGCACATGTTCATTTCCATTTCAATCATTTCAATTACTTGTATCCAAAGCAGAAACAATCCCAATGTCATTAATTTTGTGTACTGCCCAAAAGCAACCAGCTCCCCGCCTTCCCTAGCCACACCCAAAAGTTCTCCTCCTCTTTGGAAGGCACTCCCTCCAGGTTGGGTTTCATAGGTATGTGCAGTGAGAGGGATGTAGTGTGAATGCTGTTAAGCCGGTGCCCTTCCCCACCTGCAATTTCTAATGCAAAGACAGATATCCACTCCTCAGACCACTCTGGGAAAGTATTTTAGCAGCCTGGGTCCTACTGTGTAGGTTGGGGGAAGGGCCGAATTAAATTTGCACATAATAAACCTAATTTGCAGAATGCCAGAAATGTGAAATGTGACTTGCCACCTGAGTTATCCTCAGTTCTCCACATTTTTGTCCCTTGCTGTGCTGGCCCAGTCTCTGTAAGACCTTGCTCCCTACAAATTTCCTCTAAGAGTGAGGCCTGACCTCAACCCAGCTCCCTTGACTTCAGTCCCACAGGGCTCTCACCAGCCCCTTACTCAACGCAAAGCATCTTGGATCCAGCCTGGAGAGCTAGATCAACATATTTCAAACATGTCCACAGCCAAACCCTTCTTTAAAAATAAAAAGACTAGGAGGCTCAGTAAGTAATAGAGATAAAAGCAAAGCTGTTCCCACTCAAATGGGAGGAGACAACTTGAGCTCTTGGCCCTTGGTCCTTCAGGTAGAATCTCTCACCTCTTTGAACACAGTGTAGAAACCACAGACCTGAAAGCACGAGATCACTGCTTGCCTAGCTAGGGCCCTCAGGTCCCCCTGCATTCTGCTCCCCAGCTCCCTGCCCTCTCTGCCTAGCAGTTAGAGACCCCAAACCTCCCCAGGTTAATGTGCCTGCAAGAGTTTCATGGAATTTCCCTTCTTCCCATAGAGATCTAGCCCTTGCATGCAGAAGAGCTTTGCCCCTATCCTACTGCCCTGGTTCTGGACCTCTCTCCTCCCAAAGACTTGTATTGCTCACTATAGCTCCTCCAAGCCCAGAACATTTTTCACAGAAAGCTTTTGAAAATGTGTCTGGATAGACAAGCTTGGGTCATTGTTGCTCATATCATTGTGATTTCACCACTAAATCTCACCTTGGAGTGTTGGTGAGAACCCATGTTCCAGGAAAAGAGCATAGAGTTAGGGTCCTCCCAGCTCTTTAACTAGAAAATGCCTGATGTTCCTAGAAAAAAAAGTGACTAGTCATTCCTGTCTGGGGTGCCGTGAACCAAATAGATTAGTGTCCATGAAAATGCTACAGTTGCACCCTGTTCCTATAAGGTTTTAGCTACACAAAATCTGTGGCACTGTGAATAGTCCCATATAAGCAAGTGTAGAGTGCTTTCACTCCCAGCCTGCAGCCATAAGTGGCATAAAAAGTCATTTGCAGCCACACATGCTCTGAGCTGCTTTGAGGCAGGAATTAACTGAGCCAAATGAACACCTCAGTGTGTCTCTATCAGTGTAGCCCCTCTCTGGATAGCTGTGAAGAGCAAGACTCATTCTTCTTGTCCTTTCAAGGCCAATCCAAACAAAAATCCTGAGCCCTGGCTGGAGCACCAACTCTGGGAAGGCTTCTCTCCATCCACCATCTCTGCTGCACGCAGTAAGAACCCTGAGGCATCACACAGGCATTTCCCATTCATCTGCCAAGTCAACAAACATTTACAGAGCCTTTTCTGTGCTGGCCACCAAGCTTGATATTGGGCACTGAAAGGCAAATGCATCACAGAGGAAAGTGTTATCAAGTTACTCAGAAGGCTGAAGAGTTATGGGGAATCTTCATCTTCGAAACATCCAAGAGATTGTTGGATGTTTGAGACCTAGAGGAAAGAACACAATGAGCTCTTGTCCTTGCTCTCTAACTCTAGTCTCTATCTTCTCAGCCCATTTTTTCTCCCCAGTCAACAAAAACATATGCCCGTAGAACTTTCCAGCTGTGTTTCACTTAGTATTTTCTGTAGCACTCTGTTCCTCCCACCACTTACCCCTACAAAAGTAATCGTAGACTACCCTCTTCTAAATTACAAAGTTTTTCAATTAACAGGGTCTGAATTAATGACATTTTTTATCCACGCATTTCAAGATTCCATTAGAAGTATATAGACTTCTCAATCCTGACACAATTTTTTCACCTTCATCCGTGAATCTGGAAGTGACAGGAGGGCATTAGGCATATTGCTGCCTTTTAGCATTTACCACCCAGTCCTTGAATTGATTTTCACTCATCTCCCAGTTAATCAGAGATCTCCTTGAGGGAGGAAAAGAAGGAAACTAATACTTCTAGTTAAAGATATGAAGCCAAGAGGCTGTGTGTAAATTCTGTCTCATGCATCGACAGGGGCCATGTTTTATTAAACTGTGTCTAATAGTGCCTTGCCTGCCTCCTAACACACACACAATAAATGTTTAACGAATCAATGAATGAGATTTACCTTCCAAAGAGCAGGTCATCTTATGTCTCAGTGTGTGTTTGCCACCTGAGCCCATGCAATTTCTTATATTTAGTATCTGGTTACCTGAAATAATACCTTGTACTATACAGAGCTTTCTGATTGTCAATTTACATGCTTAAAGAGAGACACATATACACAAAAGTCCCTGGCACATAAAATTTGCTCAATTACTATTGGATACCTACAGATGGTCATTAAAAGAATTCTATGAGTGAGGTAATGCCATTCTCCTTTTCATGGAGGTAATTCTGTGTGTGCCCAAGGTCACACAGCTCAAGTTTTCAATCTATGTTTAAGTTACACACATTGAGGACCTTACCGTGTGTTGGGTGCTGTCCATGTGTTTATAATTTAATCCTACAACTCTCTAGAGTCTATATTAGTGTTGTGATTGGGGAGATTATGAAACTGAGGCCTTGAGAAGATAAATGAGTTTTATGTAAGGCCACGAGTTCATACATGACAGGCCCCTTTCCTGAGAGCACTCAGTATAACTCAAGTAGCCAGTCCCAGTCCTAGGAGATTTACCCTCTTGAAAGAATCCCCCCAAATCTGCCTTCTATGTTCTAAGGGAAGCGCTTTTATTTCCAAATGTGAACCCATCTTTCTTACTATAAGTTGATTGGTACTCAATAGTGTGATCACGGCCAAAGTTTCCATCTTATAAATTCTGCATTCTTTAAGACCCAATGTATCAACTGTAAAATTGATGCTAATGGATCAAGTGCAGTAGGAAAGCCAGAAACTCATTTCCATTCTGACTTTTTAAAAGAACTAATAACATGATAAAGATGAAGACGGAGAGAAATAAACTAAAAGTACTCATAATCTCACCTCACAAGTAAGTCTGTGTGAAAAGTCACTGAATTTGTCTGCATGCCCTCATTGTGCAGAAGTAGAGGAGGCAAACCTTTACCACTCTAGAGAGCACACTCTGGCCTCTTTTTATTTATTTATTTATTTGCACTTGCCTGATTGGAAAACAGCTGAAATTGCAAATATGACATGGTTGGAATAATAGACCTTCTCATCGAGAGCGGAACACAGAGCCAAGTTTACTTAAAGTATGTAGCTGAGCATGCTCTGTAGAAGATGATTTTATCCTATTTTAGGGGGTATTTCAATTATGGCTTACTCTTATAAGGAGCAGTGCCTCAGAACCCAGGAGTGACTAACGGAGAACAGTGTGTGGCTGGGGAGATTTCCCACTAACTGCAACTCAGCAAATTAAAGGCATAAGTAATTTTAATGACAGCATAAGAGAAATGAACCTTCAAAGGTTAGGAAATTTTAGCTTTAACTTGGGGGAATTGCACACAGGTAGGCTTTAAATTCTTTTTATCTTAAAAAAGCACATTCTAAAATATTATAATATATGCATGTGGAATAAAATTTATTGAATCTGTAATTTGGAAGCAAAATATAGCTTTTGAATTTCCCAACATTGGCCTGCTATTTATATTATTAACAGAACTTCCTTGGGCCCCAAATAGCCCACTTAGCATTTTTAGACACATCCAGGGCCATGGCTACTCCTTGGTCAATGGCAGCTGGGCTGTGGGTTGGGACACCCTGCACAACAGGATGGAGAGTTTCGTTACAATACAGAGAGAGCGCTCACGGCTCCTCATCCACTGGATGTGTTTCCCACCTCTCTTTGCATTGGGTTGACCAGTTTTCACAGCAGGGATGCTACCTAATGAGCAACATAATCCCCAGACATAATTTAGGCCCTTGTGGAGTTGCATTATTCCATTAGGCCACTTGGATCTCATGGAGGAGCAGACTATTCATTTTCTCAATTGCTCCTGAAGGGGTATGCAAAGCTGATGAACCTCCTTACTTACACTTTGGGAGTAACTCATTGACCAGGCAAGCATTGGCCCGTGTCCAGGGAACTCACTGGGAAACAGTATTTTTCAAGTTCATTTGGAGGCCAATACAATGGATTTGGCTATCATAGACTTTACTGTTTAATATTTTACTACACCCTGCCAGCTACCTTTATATTTTTCTGCTATAATGACTTTCAGACTTACCTATTTTAAATCTATCAGCTGATTGAACGATTCATTGTTCACTTATTCAACAAGTATTTACTGAGTGCCAACCATTCAGAGCTGGGCCACACTGAATATGAAGCTAGAGGACTTTGCAGTTTGCCTAATAAAGGTTTGGAGGGTGATTCTGAGAGTCATAGTATGTTTGCCCATTAAGAAATAGTTATATGACAGTTTAATTCCAACCTAGAGTGAGAAAGTTTCTAACTAGTACCTTGCTATGTAGTCCCCTTCCTTCATAAAACTAAGATGCCGGAGGCAGGAGGCCCAACAGAAGAAGAGAACCTAGGAAACTAAGAAGGTATAACAGCACCTACTCATTCAGCCACACAGGAGGGCAGGCAAGGCTCAGTGGTATGGCAGTAAAGAGTATGTGCTTTGCTGTCTCCTGTGTCCTCTATTTGGTTCCCAGTCTGATACTTACTAGCTATGTGACCTCGAGTAAAGCTCTTACCATCTCTCAATTGCCCTTTCTTGGTAATGTGGCGATAACAACATCTCCACTACTAGGACAGGTACAGCACTTAGCTCAGTGGCTGGCCATACAAAACCTTCCATGAAAGTGGCTATTCTGCCTTGCTCTCAGTCAGTGTGGCCCTTCTAGTCCATGGTCCATGACTGTGCATCTGCAAGTGTACATACTCACTCTGCAGCTCTGTTTGTATCAGATGTACAGAATGTATACTTTGGAATGTTCTTGCCATTATGAAAAGATGTACAGAATGTTCACTTTGGAATATTCTTGCCATTCACATTCAACCTAGTAGAAAAAGGCTCCTACTTGCTCTGCAGGCGCTGTCTCATTCCTGGAGTCTCTCCAGACAGCCCCATGGGTGGGATGACTGACTGAATCTTAGACCATAGTTAATATTTACCATGTGGACTGGGAATGGGGTTGGGAGGATGGCTGGCCAACTCTTTGGAGGCAAGTGTTATTAACTAGGCAGTGGGAACCAAGCAGGGCTGGAAATAGATTGTCGACATTATCTTTTTGTTGCAGGGTGTTGCCGCTCCTACTGCTTTTCTTGTCAGTGCTTCCTGGATTGAGGGGGGGGGGATGACAAAATATACTGTTTTTATCAGAGGCTCAACTTGTCAAATATAGAATGCTGTTTGTGTGTCGCTGGTGCTGTTTTTATTGCCTTCTGCATCTGATTTACAGATGGTTCTTTTTGACTGGTTACACTAAATGATTTGCTTAAAGTCCTATTGAATGGAAGGGGAAGGGGGAGCATTACTGCCAAAGCCCTGGAGTCCACAGGATAGGAGGTAGAAGGAGATTCAGAGTGTCTTAAAATAATCCTATTCTTGGATAGGAAGTGCAGGTGACGAAAGACAGCCAGCTTTCTGTTTTCTGGGGCAGAGGGAAGACACAGTTATGAATCCTGGAGTTAATCCTGAAGCCTCACCTGAACCAAAGGAGCTTATCTTCTTGGTTAACAAGTGGCAAAAAAATGGAACTTTAAAATCTTCTTTTTCCTGATTTGCCTTTTGAGCTTTTCAGAGATTTACCAACACCCAAGAAAAGTGATGAAACAAAGAGATGAAGCTTGGGTTTTGTATTAATCAGAGGTTGATTGGCATGCCTTATTTAGGTCAAATTCAAGTCTGGCTTCCCAGAAGAGCTGAGAGACCAGTCACCTACTTCCTGCTATTTGAACCCCCAAATCTCTCTCCCTTGAGCCTATTACAATAGCTGAAATGACAGTCTTTAAAAGTAACCAATTTCTTTAAGCATTAAACAGCCCATGGGCCTCTGTCCATCACTCATACTCGACTGTCATCTAATTCTTCAGGTTTGAATTCTGGAGTTATACTAATGGTTTGGAAGGAAGGGCCATGTGTTTTGCAAAGCAAAACAAAACAAACAACAACAAAAAACTAAACAGCTTGGTACTGTCTCCCGAAAATAAGACTGGATGTGGTACCATAGCAGGGGGTTCTCGATTCTGGGCCACTTTATGTACCATAAGCTTTTAGCTCTGTCACTCCAGCCTCAGGCTTTGTGTAATCCTGGTCAAGAGTAGGATGTGGCAGACTGCAGATAAAGGAAAGAGGCTGATCACATTGATACACTGGGGAATGACAGGGCACTCATAAATACAGATTGCTTCATTCACAGAATATTTATTGCCCCATATCTGGGGTTGCATTTGGGTGTTTTGGTGCTGGGAGCAAGAAAAGCCATCTCTGTTCTTTACTCAAGTCACACCCAAAAAGAAATGTGCAAAATGATGCCTTGATGATACATGTGACAAAGTTTGGACTCAGTTTTCTCAAAATCGTACAACTAAAAAGGTCAGTTTAGGATTTGGACGTAGCTCTGCCTGACACCAGTTTCCATGCATGCCCTCCTGCATCACCCTGCTTCCCTCTTAGACCTCAGAAATCACTCTGAAACTCCCAAATTTCAGCTGTCTATCAGGGGTTACAACTGGTGATTTTAAGTGTTTAGTAAATCTTGCTAGTTGTGGGTCCCTCTCACAGATAAAACATGGAAACTCATTTTAAAAGATAAGCAACAGCAGCACCCACCCCACCTGTGAGACTTGGAGCCTGTTCCAAGGATGCCACATCCATCCATTGACATTGCCTATAGTCCTGTGTCTCTCCCATTGACTGGACCGTGGGTTTTGGTTACCAAAAGTGCCAAGAGCCTGGACATGCTATTTGGAAGCTTCATCTAGCAGGAATCACTCATATTCTTTATGGAGCCAAAATCCACTTCAAGTGAAATGGAACAGCAATTCCCATAGCCTTAAGGAGGGTGAACAAAGACAGGAGGAGCATAGATGCACAGAATGTCTCAGTCATTCATTTGTCATTTTCCAAGTCCTGGTCCACTCGTTTGGTTGGTTGGTTGGTTGGTTGGTTGGTTGGTTGGTTGGTTGGTTGGTTTGATGGAAAATTGAGTGTACCTTTTGCATGTTCCTAGATACTTCAACAAAAATAGTGGAGTGAATCTAGGAAAATCAGTAGATTAATTAGGATATACAGGGATTTACTTTTCTCCAGTGTGTGTGGAATTAGGACAAAATTAACTTAAAAAGCAGGAAACACAATAAATTATGGGATTCCATTGCATTAGATATATAGAAAAGTATAAATCATAAAAGTCTATAGGAATTTGAACATAATAGTTTGGGAACTAGAAGGACAGGTCTCTGGGCTTCAGAAATTCACGTATGAGATGAAGCACCAAGAGTAGAGTAGACATATGGCTCCTGCTTGCCCCTCTGTGTATTGGGAACGCACATGAATGCAACCCCCCAGGGAGTAAGCACAGGCCTTGAGTACTGTGTTTCTTCTCCATCTCCTCCTTCCTGACAGGAGGGGAGAGGCAGGAGGGGGAAAGGTTTAATCATGTGAGGTTTAAGTGCAATCCCGACTAAAGGTCAGAGCTAAAAAAGGCAAAGACCCGAGATCCCAGCCTCAGTGTGAGTGAGTCATTTCCCCAATGGGACCCTGAGGGACCATGCAAAGGGCCTCTAAACCTACCACACATAAGACAAAAGGAAAGTTTGAAAATTCACGGCCATACACTCCAGAGAGAGGGTGTGTGACCTTGAGCAAGTCACTCCCTGCCCATACAAGGTTCTTCAGCTGAGATGAGGGGCAGGCCTGGGTCTTAGCCCTGCCCTCCTGTGAGACAGACTGCCATTGTCCTGATGACAGTGAATTGTGCTGACACTACACAGCAGGGGAGAAATGAGGACGGACTCTCCATCACGAATTCAGAGTTCTTCCCTCCCTCCACCTCCTTGCCTTGGGCAGCTGGGATCTTCCTTACATAACATGGTCAGGAAAAGGAGGGCAGGAAGGTAAAAATATTACCCAGAAGTTGTGGCCAAGCCAGTACCACGCTGGGTTCCGGAGATGGAAGAAGATGAAGGGGACTCGGAGGGAAATGGGAAGGAACAGAGCACACGTAAAATCAAGATTGATTCCTCTGGCCTGGGGCATTCATCTGTATTTGGTCCTCTGTGTGACTGCTGGGTCTACCCTTGGAAAAGAGGCCGTGGGGGTGGGCTGGAGGGGGGAACACATCCATCACCATTGTTCAGAGTGTTTAATTTCCCAGAGACTGTCATTAAACAAATTTCTGCCCTAGTCTGGCAGCCTTCACAGACATTTGTTGGAAGAAAATTACGAGGATGTGATTTGTCTGAGGTAATAGCCAGGCTAGGCTCTGGATTCTTAATGGCACATAGACCTTTTGCCTTCAAAAAAAATTGCCTGTTAGGAAATTCATTTTCTGCCCTATCTTTGCAATCAGAGTCAGAGGGGTTGGGGCAAAGTGGCATAGACAACTTGCTGGGTTTTCAGGCCTGGAATTAGAGCCCAGGAACATTGCAATGAGTAGGGGGCAGTATAGGGATCAGATGCTAGGGACTGAATGATAGGGTGGAAGGGATTCTGGACATTAGGAAGGACGCCTTTCCTGGAAGTTTCTGGCTGTTACCTGCCAGGAATAGCATCCTTTCATAAATTAAGGTCTTATCATTTGCTGCAGCAGCCAGCCTAGAGAGGCCAGGCTCGGCTCAGCACAGGGATCTGAGGGGCAGGGAGCTGTGGAGAGACTGCAAGGCTGCTGTCCCCAGCCTTTGGAAATGTTCAAGCGCTGAGAGAGTCATGAAAAAATGATCGCTCTGTTTGTTCCTTGAAGTATAAAAATGGTTTTATTTTTAGACATTACGGTGTTTTTTAAAAAAAAATCTACTGGCAGTTGTCTTCAGATGCAGCCGTGGAAAGTAGAATAACGCTGCCAAGGATGGGCACAGGCGAAAGCTTTGTAAGGTATCAGGGTTTTCTCAGCTTCAGCACTATTGACATTTGGGGCTGGATAATTCTTTGTTGAGGGAGCTGTCCTGTGTATCCTAAGATGTTTATTTAGCAGTGCCCTTGGATGCCAGTAGCACCCACACCTCCAGTTGGGATGACCAAACATGGCCAAATGTTTCCTTGGTGGGGGGGGGGGGGTTGGCAAAATTATCTGAAGTTGCCCAGAAAACAGTCTTTCCCATAGCCCTGCATTCAGTTTTTCTTCAGTGAACGGTTGATCCCCCAGACCACTGGTCTCCCTTGTGCCCACTTTCCTTCTGGTTGTCCACCGCCACCCTCACCCCTGAGGGAGCACTCCCCACTCCTTCCCGCACATTCTCTGATTGCCTCCCTAAGATAAAACACATTCCACCCTCCTCCTATCTCCCCCAACATGCAGTAAGTTTAATGCCTGCTACTTGTCATGAAACGTTTGCATTGTATTTACCAACTATATGTCCTTTAGGTAGAAGTTTGCCAAATGTGCTGCTTCTGCAGGAGAAAACACATTTCCACTCAGTATTTCCATTTGGTTTTGTTTACGTGTGTTTTTTCAGGCAATGCCAAGAGGACGTATTCATCCTGAGATCTCTGTGGTTCTATTCTTTGTACAGTGTTAGGTTTATTTTATACCTCCAGTTATCTAAGGCCCCAGAATGTGAGCATGGAGACATGCTCTGCCAGAGGGAGGACCCCACTTTCAAAGCACCTACATATAAGATGGTGGTGATTTGTACTGAGTGGGCACAGCCTCCATCCCGTACACTTGCACCCAGATTACCCAGATTCAACACACCTCCAAGGAATAAAGAAAGGCATTTGTCCTAGAAAAGATGAACTAAACCATGAGGTCAAGGCCAGGGCTGTTGGGCAACAGTCTAAGATCTAAATGTTTTAATAAGATCCAAACTAAGGATTGAAGTTGAGTCTGGCTGAAATAGGTAGCATTTAGAAGAGTGACAGTCCTAACACACAACTTGGTGGCCCTGTCACTCCTTGTGTAGAGCTCTTTGGTGGTTCCTGCAGGAGGACTCCAATATCCTTGGCCTGGAACATAAGGTTTCTGTGATTTGCCCATATAAGCCTCATTGCCAGTCTCCCCTCTGACCAACTCCCTCACTCTCTGTGTTCCAGCTATACACAATTATTTCCAGTTTTCCCAATGTGCCAGGCTATTTCATACCTTTTCCTGGACTGTCTCTCTCTTCTCTCAACCTGGACAATTCCTTCTCATCATTCTTGACCTACCTCAAACATCTTATCTGTGGTGCTACATCACTGCCTAATAAACTGTGATATATTATGGTTCTTCTCATGACATATTCAAATTATATACGATTTTTTTCTAATTTCCAAAACTCAGCACAAAGTAGGCACTCCCTGAATGTAAGTGAATGAATTAATGTATGATCCCAGTCCCATAGAAGTCATTTAAGATTTGTTATTCTTGAGAGGGTTTTTTTTTTAAAGCATTCATTTTAGAACTTCAGTTCTAAATTCTAGCAGGTGCTTGAAAATTCCAGATTTCCCACCAAACCTCTTCCTCTTTGGAAATCCCAGCCAATTATAAACCGATAGGCCAGGCCCTTTGCTGCTGTGTACCCAACCACCACATGGGTTTTTAATCATGGTTTACCTCTGTGTGTGGTTTGGGCACTGTTTTCCCTAAAATGAGATTGGGTTTCCTTTCTACCCTTTTTTTTCCTACATGAAGATATAATATTGACATACAGGGTTTTTCTGCAAGATGTGAGCTGGTTTCAGAAGGAATTTTACTTGTTAGGTTAACAAACCCATAAATACTGTAAGTTGTATTCTGTCCAATGAATTTGACTCATCTCTGTTTCTTCTCATTCATTCATTAATTGGCATCTAGTGGATGCAGAAAACAAAAAGAGTTCCACCACCAGGGAGACCACAGTCCAGTGAGATAACTATTTCATGTAATATCTCCACTGTCCAGGGAACATGCTCCCATAATCATGTGCTGGGAATAGGGAAAGCCTATTGGAGGGAGAGACAGCTTGCAGGAAGGTCCAGACAGACAGCACAGAGGAGGGACTGGGCTGGGAAAGGTGAGGTCCTTGGATGCCTGTGGCATGCCCCTCTCCATATCAGTTCTTCTCATTCATCCTCCTTGACTACTTTAATCGTGGTTATTCTTACTCATTATCACCTGTAAGGAAGGCAGCAGGTATGAGAGGCTCTGTGAGCACTTTCTATAGGAAATGTGTCATTAGGATGAAGTTTTAAGCTGACGCTTGCCATTTTTTTTAAACTATCATGAAAGATGAATGTGAAATGGAGCTACTCAGACCTTAATTCCTGCTGGCAGCCAAGTGCAGCAGCCAGAGTGGAAGCTTGTATCATTGTCTGGAATTCAGCCACCCTTTCATTTCCCCTTGATACTTCCCAACAGAAGCAAGTTAATCGTTGAGTCATATTCACTTATAAGATGGAGGTTTTCATATTTTTCTTTGTCTTCCTTGTTTCCCTTCTCTTTCCTTTCTCTGTCAAATCATGTTTGTGAAGGTTTCTTAATTTTAGAGAGAAAAGATCCCAGATATACCATGTACTTCAATTTAAAAAAAAAAAAAAGATGTCATGGGGATCATTTCATGATGTATAAAAATATAGAATGACTATTATGTACACCTGAAACTAATGGGATATTGTATGTCAATTTTGCTTCAATTTAAAAAATCCCAGAATCCAAGAATAAAACTGTGTATAATGACAAATTAACCAAAATGAGAAAAATGACAAATAATCTGTGGGCTGAAAATTTCCCAAAAGCCAGGAATAAATAAAATGTCTCTTAAAGTGCTTAGTGGAGGAGGCTGATAAAAGAATCTCAATTATCTGTTGTTTTTTCTTCAGTCTGTGATATCTGATTTTAAAAGGGAAAAATAGTTTAAAAAAAAAACCTTAAGGATATGAAGCAAGATAATAAATAGAAGCTCATGAACTTCTGTGAATTTCCAGGTAGAAAGAAAATGTATTCGTAGTAAAACAGCCAGTGTATCTGTAGATTTTCTTTCAAGAATAGCATCACTTAGGGGCGCCTGGGTGGCTCAGTCGGTTGAGCGCCGACTTCGGCTCAGGTCACGATCTCGCGGTCCGTGAGTTCGAGCCCCGCATCGGGCCCCTGTGCTGACAGCTCAGAGCCCGGAGCCTGTTTCAGATTCTGTTTCTCCCTCTCTCTGACCCTCCCCCATTCATGCTCTGTCTCTCTCTGTCTCAAAAATGAATAAAAACGTTAAAAAAAATTAAAAAAAAAAAAAAAGAATAGCATCACTTACCTTAGCCTCCTCTCTTTTATAAAAGTTAAATTGCTTCACTTGTACAATTGGATGCCTGGCCACGTACCTACTAGTGTTGGACCTGTTAACTGTTTTACTGTAAGTAAATATCATACTTTGTTTCCCTTAAATCTGCCTCATTCCGATAAGGGAACAGAAAAAAATCATCAAGAAGCAAATATGTAGAATTCTAAGTGTTTTATGGAGAATGGGGAAAGTTCCCCAAGAAACAGAAGGAAATCCAATCCAGACGGTGTCAAGTAGGCCTATGTAGAGAAGTTCTCCCACCCTTTGGAATGGTCTCATCTTACCCGGGCACTTTCTAATAGCTAAAGCCCAGCAAATGCCCTAGAGATTGATATCCTTCTTCAGAGCATTTTCTCAAGAGATACAAAACGCTGAAAGATAAATGACTGCCATAAATCTGGGGGGTTTGCAATGTATCTGCTGTGGTCTGAATGCTTGTGCCCCCCTCCCCAAATAATATGTTGAAGCCTTAACCCTCATAGGTGATGGTATTAGGAGATGGGAAGTTGGGGTGCTCTGCCCTCATGGAATTAGTATTCTTATAAAAGAGAGTCTACAGAGATCTCTAACCCCTTCTGTCACCTGAGGACACAGTGAAAAAAAGTCCAGCTATGAACCAGAAAGAGTGTCTTCATGCGACCATGCTAACACCCTGATGTTGGACTTTCAGCCTCCAGATTGTGAGAAATAAATTTCTGTTAGTGTTTGTATGCTACCCAGTCCATGGTATTTTGTCACAACAGTTCAAACAGACTAAGACGGACTCCTATCTGGACTCTTTGTCCACTGAAGAACATTTTGGGAAATTTTCTGTATTGAAAATAAGGGGTTCTAGAGAATGCAATTAATAGTTATTGAATGGCTGCAGTATATCAACAATTGTTCTTGACTCTTGAGTCAGGTGCAAGAAAAAGATCCTCATCTGGCCATCAAGGAAGACGAGGAAGAGAGTACTAGTACTAATAATAATACTAATAATAACAATAAATATTAATAATAATAATAATAATACAGGGTAGGGTAATATTATTTCCATTTTATTGTGGAAGTATTGAGGCCAAGAAAGGTTAAGTAACTTGACAAGGCCACATGGCTAGTAAGTGGCAGAGCTAAGTTCTACAGGCAGAAGGTCTGATCCAGTGGGCCAGCTCTTGACCACAAGCCACACCACTTCTCAAGGACATAGACATTGAAATGAATCATCTAAATGTGCTCATAGAGGCCTACAGAGAAAGCTTTGGATGTACACTGAATAGAGTGACTAGTCAGGGAGTCAAATGAGGTAACATTTCAGGAGAGGCAAGATGGTCAATCTAACAGCAAAAGGTAAAATGGCAGAAAACAACATGGAAAATTTTGTTCTTAAATTTCCATTTTGAAGGGTGATTTAATATTACCAGATAAAAAAAAAACTTTTATGCATAAAACCACAGTAATCTAATGATATTCATTAAAAGATGTGCACATATATATGCAGGAATTTCATTATGTAGGTATGTAAATTAATGTATTGGGTGAGAGATTATGTTTTAGGATACAAACCAAGCACTAGGTTATGAATTAAATTTTAAAGAACTACATAGTTTTGGACATTGTTTTAATATCCACACATCAGCTGAGTGGGAAAACATGAACCTTCAGAGCTATATGAGGTCAGTATCTCTCTCCAGAGGCAGTGCCAGGTGACGGTTGCCTGCACTGGGCAACAGTCCAACTACCCAATCAATCCGAAACTCATTCGGAAATGAAGAGTGACACATCTTATTCACTCCATCATTTATTTTCATGGACTCACTGACTTGTAATCAACAAATATTTTTTGAGTAGGTTCAAAACCCTATATGTTGGCTCTGGAATGGCTTGGCCGAAGGTGTGGGATCTGGGTCTTCCAGGCAAGGCTAGAAGATAAAGTCTAAGGCTGGCCCTTGGAGGAGAAAGCTATTAGACATTAGTCAGGGCTTGTATGCCCAAAGGGAAGAGCCAAGCATTTTGATCATATCACTGTTGATGTCACATGGGATAGGAGGATTTTGACCCCATGGAGGGTTTCCAGTAATGACACAGTTTAGTTCTGAATGGTCCACAGAATCTATGATACCAGTTTCAGACATTGTCCGGAGATTTAGTGATGTTAGGAGCTAGGACTCCAAGGAAAGATAGTTGCAAATGGTTAGATGGGTTGTCCCATTACAGCCAGGTTGGCAGTAGAGTGGGTTCAGGAGCGTTCATTCTCCTGAGAGCTTTGGATTGCAAAACTCTTTTGCAGAAGCTCAGCCTGTATCACAGAGTGTAGACATAAGAGCTGGAGCTCTGTGAGCACTGGGGGGCCAGAGCTTTCATCAGAAGATGAGATACTGG
Organism: Panthera tigris; assembly: GCF_018350195.1. NCBI lineage: Eukaryota > Metazoa > Chordata > Mammalia > Carnivora > Felidae > Panthera > Panthera tigris. The sequence goes on along the minus strand of NC_056661.1, from coordinate 125,938,108 downwards.
GTTTGTGGCAACACACAGAGCAGCAAGCAGCCTAACTTCCATACTTCCCAGGCCCACACTGTTGCATGCACTCTGCCTTCATTGTCTGATTCTCACAGCAACCCAGCAAAGTTGATGTCATCATCCCATTTCACAGATAAAGAGGCAGAGACTCAGCCAGTAGGTGACAGAGTCAGGTTTCAAACCCTGGGTTAGCAGACTCCAAAGCCCACATTTTTCCCGTTTTACTAAATGCTGCTTCTCTCAAGCCTGTCATGGCCTCACACACTGGTGAGGGAGATTGGTTCAGGGATTTATTGGTGATAGCCTTAAGGCTCCAAGGTTCCAGCCTACATCTGAGCAGCACTGGAAAAGTCAGGGACTCCATGGTGCTAAATGCCGTGGGAAATAAAATAGAAATGAATGATTGCCCTCCTCAGTACTAACCAAATGCTGACTTCCATGAAGCGCATGGTGACATCCAACAGAGAGTTAGCTGAACCATCCCCAGTACATCCTCACTACTTTATTTTAGCCCAGGTGTTGGCTGGATGACTAAATGAATGAGTGAAGGCACATTGGCTTGCTCTTATAGATTAGCTTTCTTGCTACGGATAAACCGAAGGAAAAAAATATTTTCCCATACCCCCTAAAGCGAGTCTACTTTGTTTTGTGGGAGGTAGCAATTTATAGACCTATCTACACATTATTTTCTAAAACTCAAGTATTTTGGAAGAGCAGATGGAGTACCATACTGTATACACTAGTCATATATTTTGAAATACATTTCTTTTTGAGCAATTTGGTTCTGCTTTATTTAGCAAAAGCCGTTGAAGGGTTTAAAAGCAATGATGCAAAAGACGTGAGTGGCTGAGATCACAGTGGACAGACCCTCAGGCATAATGCCAATGCTTTTCAAATTCTGCTCTGCAAACCCCAGCCCTGGTCCCCATTGCCTCCCACCCTTAGAGACGCCAATCCACTTTGTCCTGGAGGAGGGAGTGGAGCCTGGTCATCTGTATTTTTAAAAAATCTTCTGGGTGATTCTGATGTGCACCCAGGTTTGAGAAACAACTTCTATACCCATATGAGTGTGATTCTTATATCTCATTTTCTTGATACCTTTATTTCCACCTATTAAATTACTAGAGAAACAAAGGAAAGACAGTTTCATTCCTTTTATATCTTCTGAGAGTCATAGGGGAAGCAAATAGGTGTTGAGCACCCCCTACTTAGCCAGGAGATTTGGTTATGAATTTCACTTAGTATTTACAGAACTCAACAAAATTTAAAGAATCATTTGGCCCTCAGAGAGCTGAGTTATGCAGACTCTTCAGTTCATAGCTTGTTATTGTCATAAGCCCCTGAAAGACTTTCCCCTTATTTTCCTCTTTACCCCTGCTTCCCATACCCACTCCCCTTCCCCAAAGGAGAGCTACCTAAATATGCCAGCACTAACATGTGCAAGTGTCCTTATAAAATGTATCTTATTGTGTTTGTATGTGCATATTGGTCATTCACATAAATGATAAATATATAATATAAATAGACTATTAAAAAGTAAGAATTTTTCTTATTTTTTGCTCAACATTGTTTTCAGATATATCCCTATTGCTGTGTAGACTTCTGACATTTGCATAGTATTTCATTGTCTGCATTCACTCCATTTTATTTGTATCCTTCTCAGTTGATATACACCCATGCTACCTCCAGATCCCCACTATCACAAAAAATTCTGCAACTAACATCCTCATTTGTGATCCTTGGGGACCTGTGTGAGAATGACTTCTGGGATGTGTGCCCAGGAGTTGGATCTCAGAGTCATATGATATACACATATTTAATTTCAGATTGTTTTCCTAAATGGAAACAGTACATGAGAGTTCTCATCTCCCTACAGCCCCACCAACATTTGGTATGAACCATCTTTTAAATTCTGGTCATTCTGATAGCTAAGAGTCATTGTTGTTTTAATTTTTCTACCTTGGATTACTAGTGAGTTTGAGCATGCTTTTTACATATATGGATTTTCCTTTCTGTGAATTGCCTTTTCATGTCCTTTATCCACTTTTCCATTTCTTATTTATATTTGAAACATTAATCCCCTGTCAGCTTGAGCTGCTGCAATACTTAACTCCCCGTTAGTTATTTGATAACTGACCAATAATTTCTATATCTGAATAAAAATCCTTACTACCTAACATGGGCAAATCCAACAATTTTCCATCTTACAGGAAGTGATTTTAGGATCTTTTTTATGAAATACTTCCCCACTTAGAATAAGTATTATGACTTCCATTTATGTAGACAAGGAAACAGGATCCCAGTGACTTGTTGTACGTTGTCACACCATCAGTAGCATGATTGGAAACAATCATTAGCTATTAATACATTAAATCATGGTATTCACAGCATTTTTAAAGCCATCAACTGTTGTTTGCAACCGAAACAAGCAATCTTTCAAAATTTGCAACCTACAGCTTCTCTCCATCAGATTTCACAGAATTTTCCTTTCTGCCCTGAAATTCTTGCAAAGTGTCTCCAATTGCATTACAACTAGTCGTAATTACAGCTTTGGCCTTCATTAAGCTAATTACTACTTGTACTCATATTGAGCCATTTCACTCAAGTAATACCGTAAGCCAGTCCTTTCTCTGTGCTGTCTCTGCCTTTTCTAGGGAAACACAGGGCTGACATCAGAGTTCTGTCTCTCCTTAGAGCAGGGTATTTCCAGCTGTCTTTCTCCAAGGATCCCTGAGGTACAGCTCAAGTGTCTCACAGGCCACGAGAGGAATGGTTGGAGGAAGTTGGGGACTGGAAGGAGGCTGAGCACAGACCCCCACCCCCCCGCCGCCATTTAACCCAGACAGGCTTTGCCTTTATTTGTTGTGTGTACTGCGTGATATGTAAGATCTGCTTGAAAAAGGATTCTGCTGCTAAAAGGGGCAGCGGGGGTGCGGGGGGAGAAGCAGTGCCTTGGAGAGCTGGACTACTTAATATAAACTGATACATTTTCATCTCTCGGCTTGTGTCACATTTATATAGTGCGTTACATTTTGAAAAACACTTTAACATGATCTGAAATTATAAAATCCCGTAAGGTAGGTATATTTAAACAGCTGCAGCAAAATTTTCCCACAATTGAAGCTCCGTATTGCGGTACCCGTTCATTCTAGCAGGCAGGCTGAAGGGCCATATGTCAAGAGATTATCACCAGCTTGGGTAGAAGGTAGAGCTAGATGATCTCTAATCTCTGTGTTTGTACAGAGATGTTATATCTGGAAATGATGAGAGAAGAAAGCAACATCAGAAGAATGACCTGCGGTAAGCCTCTTGTCTGTTGGGGGAGGAACATTTATTGACCTCCTGCCACACTCTGGTCTCTGTGCTGGGTGCCTACGGCCACCCTGGGAGGGAGGTATTATTGTATCCATTTCAAAGGAGATGAAACTGAACCATGTTAGGTTAAGTTGGAAAAGCTTATAGCCCAGAGTTCTCCAGCTCCCAAATCAGGACTCTTGCCACTGCAGAAGAATGCCCCCACAGAAGCATTGCATCTTTTTTTAAAAATTAGCCTCCCCAAACTTTATGTAAGCAGTTATTATTTTTGGAAAGAAGTTCTTCATAAGTAGTTCTGCATCGAGCCAGGCATCATATTCATGTCCCCATGCTCTCCCTCCTTCCCTCCCTCAGGTCCTTACCTCCTGCTTTTGGATCAAGCCGCATCATCTGTCATTTATAGCTGCATTCAGCCTCCTTACTGAGGAGGTCACTTGCCATGACTCAGCTGTTAGCATCTTTCCTGCTTTGATTTCCTGGGTTTCCAACACAAGCTCGTGCTATTTTCGGTTTTGCCTCAGATAGGAAGATTGGAAAACAGCAGTCCGGCCTTCTGGCTCTCCAAGTTGTTGATTTGATTTGGCTTTCTCTCTTCATTCATGAATTCTTTCTGTGCTGCAAGCTGAGGAGGGTTGCATGTTTGAAAGATTCTTCTCTCTTCTCAGAGGGTGCACATCTGGGACACAAATGGGGGCCGAATGTGGTGTCAGCTTTGGTTAGCTTCGGTTTCGCTCTTCCAATGAAAATCTCTCAAACCATGAAATCGGTCTTTCCCCTCCTGTTTCCTAAAGAAAAGAATAAACATATAGAATAATATTGCTGAGTATTTTTACTTCAAATAGGCATATTTAACCTTAGCCCTTTATTATTAGGGCAAATAGTTGAAGAAACTGCGCTCTGTTAAGTTAAAGGTCTCTGATTTCACAACTTGAACTTCTGGAATCTTGTATTTTACACTAGGAGGCCATTTATAGCAATGTCTCTGACCATTCTAAAACCATGGAGGATGAGAATGTACCCTTATGTGTATAGCACCTTACAGTTGATGAAGTGTTTTCATACGTGTTCTCTATTTTAACTTAATTACTCTATGGGCTAGGTTTTATCATCCCTATTTCACATAAGCAAATTCAGATGCAAAAAGCCTTGAACTTTACAATAAGGCATTTTGCTTTATTATAAAGCAAAACTGCTTTATTATTAAGGTGACTCAGCAGAGCCACCTAGACCTAGTACTTGCAAGTCATTAGCTTCTGTTTCTAGAAACAGTGCTGCATGGATGGAGAGATAATGTTGGCTTTGGGAGAACTGATCTATAAGAAAAGTTGAGGTAATAACACTGAAATGGCACTCAGCTGGCTGACCTATAGGTCTGAATATCAGCAGGGCACGACTCGTGGAATCAAGCAGGGTTTTCTATTCTCCAGGTAAAAAGTCAGGGCCTTTATTTGTGAACTGTTTTTCTCCCTACCCTTTCCTTTAAGGATAGCTCTCTGCCTCTAGCTGCTGTTGGCCAAGCCCCCAGAACAGCCAGGATGCTTTTAGGATACCCCAACCAGAAGAAATGAATATCCTACCCATTGTCAGTAGACTAGGCAATATTTTAGGTATCGGGGAAAGCATGATTCATAGGAAGAGTCCTTGCCCAAAGAATATAACCATATGGTGGAGGGTGGAGGGGATGTTGGCTTAAATTAAGTCTTTTGATACAATAAGATCGAGCTGTGATGGGGTGACAATTGTACCTGAGTGAAGGATGAGCACTTAGCCTGTTAAAGAGGGGCAGTTCAAAAAGAGAACTCAGCATAATCGAACAAGAACATTACCAGTAACTCAGGTTTTCTAGAAGGCAGCATCTGAACTGAGAAATGGTAGGCAATGAGACCAGGAGACACAGGCAGAGGCCCAGTGATGGAGAACATTGTTTTCATTATTGAAAAGTTTGGCTTTTGTGCTGCTGAGCACCTGAATCCACAAGGGTCAGATTTGTGGTCAGCTCATCACACCGTCATCTGTGGAGAAGGGATGGCAGGGGTTGAACACGGAGGGAGGGAGATAAGCTAAGAGGCTTCTGAAGAGTCCAGATAAGGGACGTTGAGCCTCAACTAGCAGAGGAAGGAGGGGTGGAAGGAAAAAGGCAAAACACAAAAACATGGAGAAGGTAGAGTCATAACTTGATGATTAGACACAGAGTGTGAGAAAGGAAAATGTGTCCAAGATGACTTCATTATTTTTGGTCCAAAGGAGGATACAAATAAACTCTTACAGAGAATGTTTCAGGAAGGACATTTTAAAAGGAAGATAATAAGTTGAGCTTTAGAATGTTGAATGAGAAGTGCTTATGGGACACTTCTAGAAGAAAATATTCCATAGACAAAGCCATTTGTAGCTCAAGGCTAGAAATGCAGATTCTGCTCTGGTTTCCATCATTCTTTTTCTCACCCTACCTCTTTAAATCAGTGGCTCTTATGGACTTCATCATGACCAACTCAGAATCTGAGGAAAGCAGCAGATTCACTTCGGAGTGGGAAAACACATATGTCTCATGTCATGTTCATGAGACATGACACACAATTTCAGGTAATTCAAAGAACTCCAAGTTAATAATCTTTGCCTTAAATAGGACCTGAAGCTTTAAAATTCCATGCAAATCTCTGAGCTCCTAAGTCACATATTAGGAGACTTTCAAGGGTCCTCTGCTGCTGTGGTGTGATTGGAGGAGTCCAGTTACAACCATGTGGTTTATTATCAATACAAGTCAATAGCAGATCAGCCAAGGACAGCAGTACCCAGAAACTGTAGCACACAGGCTCATTTTAACTTTTCCATACGCTACTTAGTATCTTTTTATTATGGCCCCATTCTTTGCCTGTGTCATAAAATCATCCCCAGATTCTCCTCCAAGGCATAGTTGATAGAACACTTGTTCAGATTCTGTTACTATTTACTAACGTGCATGTAGTCTTTCTTGTTACAATTTGTTGTCATACAGTGGGGATCCTACTGTGAGGACAACCAAGCTCCATCTTCCACTGTATCCTCTGCTCAAGTTGGTCAGATTCTACCTGTGTCCAGAACTTAAGTCACTTTTAATCTTTACAATAAACATTGTGCAGTTTTCACCTCTATATTTTGACTGTTTTTCTACAAGCTCTGTACAAGTTCCCCTGAAATAAATTTGTTCGTGCATTTTATTCTCCCAGTGAACCTTGTTGGCATTCCTTTCCTCTAATGCAACAGTCTTTCACGTTAACAGAGTCCCCCAAACAAATACAAAGGTGTAATGAAGTATCTTCTCATTTAGTATTTGTTGAGTACTTGCTATGTACTAGGTCTCCATTGAGGAATCCAGTCTAATGAATGAGGCAAATATGGATTTATAAATCACACACAGTGTGATCACTGTGTTAGTAGAGGTGTGGGACCCAGGATGTCAAATAGTGCAGGCTGTACTATCCCTTGTGTGACGCAGGTACTCAGGCCTTTTTCAGTGAGCATTTGTTGTACCCCTCCTGAGCGGCTGCAAGGCGCTGTGGAGGTAGATACTCAGACAAAAAAAATCTTGAACTTGAGAAACTTTCACAGCTTAACAAAGATAGACCAAACAAAAGCTCCAATGGAAGCTAGATGTGATACATGCCATAAATGTAAAGTAAAGCAAAGTGGAAACAGCATTTCCTGAATACCTAGTATGTATCAGGAATTATTTTAGGTACTTTCATTTACATTGTCTAATTGCATATTCCAAATCATGTTTTAAAGTAAGTCTTATCCCTATTTTACATAGGAGGAAATTAAGGCTCAGAGATGATAAGCAAGTTACCATAGATCTCCTTATTTCCACTCTATATAGCTAAAGAAGCTTAGGAAATACATCAAAACAATGAAGTGAGGAAGAATATGACCTACTTTAGTCACCACCTCATGCTCCAATTTTCTCTTAACTTCATCTGTCTCTTTCCCCCTTCCCATTATGGTTAAGTATATACCCTGGAACATCCTTAGGGTTTGTCCCTTACCAGCTGCAACTATTATTACTATCCTGATAGTTTAAAAAAAAAATCCCTCTGGATGTGGTTCAGCAACTGTCCCCTGTCTTCCTCCCATGAGTTACCCAATCCCTGGTAGCATTAATATTAGATATAATTAAGTGTGCTGCCTTTATAGGGTGATCGTCCATGGGCATGCCATCTTTTTTATAAAGGAAGAACATTTTTTAATAAGACATAGACATGGCTGGCATCTTTTCATTCAGGGCCTCTCATGTCCTTTTAAAACAAAATTTTAATGTTTATTTTTGAGAGACAGAGCATGAGCAGGAGGGAGGGTCAGAGAGAGGGGGAGACACAGAATCTGAAGCAGGCTCCAGGCTCTGAACTGTCAGCACAGAGCCTGACATGGGGCTCAAACTCATGAACCAGAAGATCACGACCTGAGCCAAAGTCAGACACTTAACCAACTGAACCGCCCAGGCACCCCCTCTCTCATATCCTTTTTAACAAAACTAACAAACCCACACTTTTGGTTTCCTTTACTGGATGGGAATTATTACATCTCAGCTACATTTATCCAGTATCATAGAAATTGCTGAATATACTCCCTAAATGACCCAAATCTTATCCTCCTTTCAATTTAACACTTTAAATAAATGCCAGCAAGCTTCAGCACTTTGGAAAATTACTATATGTCTGAAACAATTTGGATATCAGTATTTGTCACACAGCCTTCCTAGGTATAACATCTAAAGCAATAGCCACTTAGCTTACTTGCATTCTCTGTGTGGTATTTACCCAATAGTCATCACTCATGTGTGTTCATTAGGTCTTGGGGTGATGAGCCAAGCCACTGTATTCTCAGCTGGACCTGGAGCCTGTTTAGTTTGGCACTGATTAATGATGTGTGGGGAGTGAGCAGTTTGCAGAGACATCGTAGAAACCTAGTTACCCAAAGACAAATAGCTGTAAGTTGTCTGATGGGAGCATGAGAGGTGGGTTCTTGAGAAACGGGAGTCATTTAGAAACACCAGTGTGACTTTTGGTTACCCTAACTAGAGAAGGGACAGGTTCCATAGTAGATGATGCTTTGGGGTGTTATTTCTTGATACACACCCCAGGATAAGGTGTGAGGCATGCTACTGATGTGCCTATCCAGCTACAACCTTTCTCTGTTCCTTGGTTCTCACCATTTGTAGACTGGGCTTACAGAGCCTGCCTGCTTCCCAGTCACCTTCAAACAAAATGTAGGTGTCTCAGTAAAGTATCTTGCAACATTCCTTTTGAAGATCTTATGCTAAATGAGCAAGCACTTATAGCTTTACTTTTTTTTTTTTAACCAAATCAATCTTACACTGGAAAAACAATGCTTTGAGTGTAGTAATATTAAGTGTAGGATAAATAATATTGATCTTGGCTTACGTACTTCCTATCTCTTGTTTTTCCTTCTCGTTCCATTCACCTCTTGCACCATGTGGGTTTGGCATCCATTCTTTACTCAAATTTTCTCCTTTTTGCCTCTTTCTGTTCTTTGAGTGGGGCAATGAGGAGAGACATGTTGATATTGAAGTTATAGAGAAAATGTCTTAGCTCTAATTGGGTTGCTGTCCTTCTTGTGGCATGCCAACAGCTGGCACAACACATTTTTTTGTAGTCCTTTCCAAAATAGACTCTTTCTCCCTATTACTGACAGGGAACTAATGGAAAACATATATAAAGTTCCCTTGGCAACTCCCAGCCAGAGACTTTATGAATACCTATTTCCTGAAGATAACCCATTGTTTAGAGGACTTTTTTTTTTTTCACCAGCCCATCCAGAATGCTCAATTCAAAAGTTACAAGGATGCCTTTATTCATTGGGGATGTGGAAAAAAAAACAGAGAAGTAGGAGGGTGTGCCCAGGGTTACACAGGAGGCAGCACAAGAAGAAAGATGCAAAGCCCAGTAAGCACCAGGAGTTCTGGCTTAATTATTAATCTTTGACTTTATCACGGAGTTCTTCTTCTCAAGATCTTAAATTTTCACCACTTCCTGCAAAATTCAGTTCAAACAAATTCTTCTTGGCAGTTACAGGCCTCCATAGTCTGATCCTGACCCATCTTCCACTCTATCCTACCCCCCTTCCTAAGTGAATAAGCATAAACAATAACTATCATTTATATCTGGCCCTGTAAAAGTTGCTTGATAAATATTCTTTTAATCCTTGTATCACGTTGCAAAGTCTATACTGTAATTTCCAGTTTATTGGGGGAGCTCAGGCTTAGAAAGTTTCAAAAACTTACCCCAGAACACATAGATGGTGAACGTGAGAGCCAAGATTCAAACCCAGTTCTGCCTGACTCCAGTGCTTGCTGCTTTCCTTTGACCTTCCTTACATTCAAAGTGATCTTGAGCAATTGCCTTTTTTGTTTTTTGGAGAGACAGAGAGAGAGAGAGAGAGAGAGAGAGAGAGCGCGCATGCATATGCACATGAGCTGAGAATGGAAGGAGGCAAGGGAGAGAGGTACTCTTAACCAGGCTCCACACTTAGAACAGAGCCCATTGCAGGACTAGATCCCACAACCCTGGGATCATGACCTGAGCCAAAATCAAGAGTCAGATCCTTAACTGACAGAGCCACCCAGGCACCCCAAGCAGTTGCCTTTTTATTGATGGGGAGAGCCCTAACCCCCCTCACTCTTCTTTTCAGACCTAAATCATACCCCCATCCTGCAGAACTCCACCCAGAACCTACTTTGTTCCTACAATGTTTTCTAATCCCCCAACTGGAAACGGTCTCCCTTCCTTTGAACCACAGAGTACATGGGAATGATCATTTGACATCATGCCTCAGAGCAAATAACATGAAGCAGGTAGAAGGCAGGAAGGAGCTTTGGGTTCAAATCCCTGCTCTGCCAGTGTGATTTTTATTAAATCACTTAATTCTCTCTTAGCATGTGCTGCAACCTGACCTCTAAAGTCCCATCCAGGCAAAAATTCTAAGATTCTGAAGTTGTATTTTATATAGAATTTCTTGTATGCTTTGAGTCCTATACTTCTTTGTATTCACTAGTCATTCGTTCGTTTATGTACGGAGCATTGATATTTCAGCCTTGATCTCGGAAGCACCATAATCTTCTAGAGGCCTCACCTCCACTTTTGGGCTTAAGTCCCCGAGGGCAAGGACTTTGCTTTTTTTTTTTTTATACCCAAAGCAGATAAAACAGAAGGAAAAGTCTCTTTGACAAGATGAGATCCCAGAAAAAGAAGTTTGCACAAATACCAGTAAGCACCATGTAACATTTGGAGTCTCACAGTGTTTTCAGCTTCTCCTCAATCCTTGTGCACCTGTACATACAAGCCTGACGTTGCCAACCTGCTCCACCCCCCAAAGAATGGTTATCAGTTAATTTAAGTCACCATATTTCAACTTTGGTTTCAAAGGACTATCATCTTCTATACCACATTTAGTGACACTTGTCCCCTTTGACTCCTGCAGGTCCTCAGACATTTGTTTTAGCAGATGGCAGTTCTGCTTATCCCATCAGCAGACACCATTCTGGAAGGTAGATGACATCTTCCTCCCTGCAAACCCTCAGCAAATTCCTCAGACTGCATTTTTCATTTGTCAGATGTTCATGCTGATTCCCAGACGCCCTTATGACAATAATAAATGTAAAACTCTCACCTGGATTTTCTTTCTAAACACTTTCCTAGTGTGCTTGCTACTTGAGCACTTCCTAGGTACAAGGAGCTATGTGTTAACTTGCTACTCTTTTCCCTGACATAGTGTGGTAGCATTTGCCAACTATAGGTAAAAGTTGCAAACATCTTTTCATTCAACGCTCGTATTCTGAAATCAACTGCATCTTGGTATTTCCACTTTAATAATTTAAAGCATAGGCTTTCTAAACTCAGAACTTGGATTCAAATCTCTCCCCTGTTGGGACACCTGGGTGGCTCAGTCGGTTGGGCGTCCGACTTCAGCTCAGGTCATGATCTCACAGTTCATGGGTTCAAGCCCCGTGTCGGGCTCTGTGCTGACAGCTCAGAGCCCGGAGCCTGCTTCGGATTCTGTGTCTCCCTCTCTCTGTGTCCCTCCCCTGCTCGTTCTTTGTCACTCTCTGTCTCTCAAAAATAAGTAAACATTAAAAAAATTTTTTTTAATCTCTCCCCTGTCAGTTACCAGTGTAAATTCTCTAAGCCTCAATTTTGGGAACTGAAAGAAATGGAGGGTCCCTCTTCGGCAGGATTGTTGTCAGGATACAATGAGAGGAAAGATACCAAGCTTAGAGTCATGTACCTCCACTGAGTAAAGTGCCAGAAGGTGCTAAGAGCCGCCATTCCATCCCCTCTGATAGGTAAAAGGTGCTTTGTGAGCAACCATCCCATTTGATTCTTATGACTGTGCCTAATTAGGTGAGACAGAGAGTGGATATTAAATTTGTTTTCAGTTCAGGAGTATGTTTTCTGCTTCAAGAATGGGATGCCTGGTGAGATCCAACATAACATGCGTACATTTCTTAAGTGAGAAATTGAGAACCGTCATAGGTGTAGTTTAATGTGCTTTTGTTTTTTGAAGCTTCCTTTGCTTGTACCACTTTACACGATTCATGCCTTTTTCCCTTCTTTCACACTTTCTTTTTAAAAAAGGAACAGAGCAGAACATTGACTCTCCAATATACCTGAACCCTAATACATTACCTTGTATTCTTTTAGACATCATTTCATTTGTTTTTATTAAATAAGGAACAAGTGGATTTATAGAAACTGATGTTACTTCTAAAAAATCCTCAGTGAATTTCACCCTAATTAAAATGCTAGGCAATTTCCATAAACATTGGTCATAGAAAATTTTTCCAGAGTTATAAAATCATGGAAATTTGAAAAGAAAGAAAAAGGTGATTGTGTTTAACATCAGGTCTATAATTAGGAGGTCTATAACTAGGAGACCCCTGTCTGCCCACTGTTTCATCATGTCAACAAATACGTGTCAGCTCTGAGTGTTTGACACTGTTCTAGAACCAATGACTAGGTCCTTACTGCAGACAGTATATCATTTTCAGAGGTGTTAGTATTGGTTTCAATTGCCAAGATAGTGAGTTAGATAGAAAGTCTGTGTAGTTATTGGATTGAACAACTTTCACAGGTACATAAAATTGAACACAGGTCCAGGCCCTAAAACGCCTATGGTTAGTCTTCAAAGAAATTGGGCATTGGGACTTTTAAGATACTCTGATCCAAGGTTACTGAACAGTTGAATATGTTCGGTAAGAGTAACGGTTGCTTATCAACATTGATTTCCTCGGAGATGGAGGGTGAGTGCCACCAAGAATGCCTAATTCAACTGGTTGTTGGTGGTTGCCTGCAGGCAGAGTCTGGGTCCAGCAGAAAATAAAGTGCCCTGATAGATTAGTGATGCCCACCACTGACCTGGGAGAGAGCAATGATGGTATATATGCCACATCATTACCTTCTACGAGGTTTTCTCCAAAGGATGCATAGGAGGGCAAGGGACCACATTCAGGCGAAGCGTGGCAGATGCAGTGGATTGGGGAAACCACGGGAACAGCTGTGTTCATCCAGCTGTGAGAGATAATAGCAAATGGGCAAAAAGGAAGAGGAAATGAGTGGAGAAACACAGGAGCCATTTCAGATCTTCCTTGGGCTCATTGGCTCCAAACCACCAAGTGACTGTTGGGATTTTACAGAATCAGAGCAGTCTGGGCTGTTTTAATTGTCTGAATTTTGTGCTGTGGTGGTTGACAGGTTCTCCTTTAAAGATAATAAATGGCTCACAATTACTTTAGTTTAGAAAGTGCTCCTCTGCCCTGGGACACTGTAATAACCAGCCATGGAAAAGAAAAGGCCTGGGGATTTATGAGGTGTCCCAATTTACAACCATCTGGGAAAAATACAGCAGGACGTTGGTATAGCAGTGTGTTAACCAGAGTTAATCTATCATTGCTACTGTTATAAACCCTCTCTTTCCTTCTGCTTAAAACTATCACAGGGATTCATCCCTGGCCTTCACAAAGACGCACCAGAAATCATTTTTTTAAAGCACGTAACTCAGAAATATAGTCTGGTTGACCTTCGCTTTACTGGACTGAGTGGGAAATTTTCCAGGTATGCAGGATTTTAAAATCCACTAGTGATAAAAAGATAAATGAGGTATAGTCCCTTCTTTCTGAAGGCTCAAGGTGTCCTACTGGGAGACCAGTAGTGAATGCATAATTTCGATACACTCTAAGAGGTGCCATTGTTGAAACAATAGGGTAAGAATAGAAACACTTTTGTATGCACAAAAACCAGTGGTATACTTAATAATCACTTTGTTTTCCCTGCCCCCAAATTATATTGTTAGCCCATACCTACAATAGAACTTATTAAAGTCCAACATTCTTATTTATTTGCGCACCTTCTTCCCCCTAAGAGGAAGTTTTGCAAGGTGGGCACTGGGTCTGGTTTTGTATTCCCAGCACTTCACCCCGAGTTTAGCTTGTATTAAGTGCCTAATAAATGTTAGCTGAGCAAGTACAGGATGCTTCTAAATATTTTAATACCAGAAATTGACAATTCATTAGGTAAAATTTAGAAAGTAAAAATATATTTACTCCTAATATATTCTGTTGATGATTCAGAACACCTCTTCCCCATATATATCACAGAGTATAGACAATGGGTGCTGCTAAATTTTAAGTTCCCACTGTGTGGCTGTTTCCACTGCCCCATCTGTCTGCTGAGGAGCACCCACCAACACTTCATTTTGATGGCGCTGTCCTCCCAGAGGGACTTGCTGAAGCAATAATTCTGGTTTCCCTGGGGTCCATCAGCCTTGCCTGATGGCAGAGCTAGTTTATAGGATCCAGACCTCGCTTTTCCCACTCTGTATTGCTTGTGGTCTTGCCTGAGCAGTCTGCTTATGAAAAGTTTATTGAATATCCCTTCCAGAGGGGCAGGCTGTCCCATTTCATTTGTCACTATTTAACAGTTTATGCAGAACATGCTGGGAAACCTCAACATGCAGAACTTCTGGCCTCACCTCCATGTGAGACGGTAGATGTTTCATTTCTTTCCAAATGGCAACTAATTTCAGAGTAGTCTGAGGCTAATTTATCAGTGCCCACCAATACTCCCCTTCTCCATCTTCCTTTAGCCCTATTCAGTGACTCTACACATATTTATGAAACTGATCCTGGCACACAGAGATGAATTGGGTAAAATCCCACCATCCACAGAGGTTGAGACACACTAAGGTAGATCAACACGTGAGCAGACGTTACCATTCACTCCTTTCCTTCACACCTTACATTACAATGAATGAGTGAAGAAGGAACAGTGAGTCCATCTCAGATTTATTGGTAAGAGCCCATAATGTTTAAAGGGCTACCTATGGATGCCATTTATCCATAAACAAGGACAGTTGAGAATTGCTCATCATTTAGCACTGTGTATTTTAGCCTCATGATTGTGTGACTTCAAAAAGGAAAATCCTTTGAGGCTCAGTTACTTTTTCAATGAAGTTCCTCCTCTGCTTTGGGGGACCTCTCCGAAGAGTTATTCCACAAGTGCTACCACCACCACTCTTAGCCATGGCTGCAAGAGCACAACACCTCAGTAGCAACTCCAGCTTGGGAGACTTTCCCACTGGGAAGATCATTCTTTGTAACTTTCAGAAGATTTGCCAAAGACTTTGCTTTCAACATCTATGCTTGACAAAATATGGCTAACTTTAGTGAGCGAGCAATAGTCAACCAATAGTAGTATAAGTATTAAAAGAAAAACTAACCATTTCCCCCAACCCTATTGGAAAAGAGTTTCTCAACTTTTGTAAGAAAACCAGCCCCATTTGTTTCTGCCTCTTTCTCCACGCATGGTCACATGTTTTGACTGACTTGTTTGACATGTTGTTTATTCAAAGCTGTAGATTAAATGTCACCCACTAATGTGATTTGCTCAGACTGCTTGCCTGAGGCTGACTCCATCAGACACTGGTGAAAATAGCTCCCTCTTGTCAACCAGGGCCTTCAATTAGCTGACCAGCAAGTCTGCCCTGATTACTATATTAATTTGGCTCCCTATTTTCAGTAGAGAAAGGAAGTTTGGTCATATCGCTATTTGCCTCTCAATTGCTGTCCCTTCAAGGGCAGGCTGCGGAGAGAAGGTAGTGATCCTAAACCTCACCTTTGTTTCTCCTCTTTTGAACTGGCTTCCTGCAGATGCTGAAGAAAGTGAGAAATGTGTTGCTTCTATATTCATTGTTCTTCAACAGACCCAGCACTAATTGATTTTAAGATGAATTCCTGGTTGAAAGATTTATTTTTTTACTGGCCATAAAGATGCCTTAAGCCTTAAGTAAAATGCCTTCTCATGAGGAACAGGACAGCTGTTAGTGCCTTGTGTTTTAGTCTTTGGAATGTGAAATCGCCCAGTTAGCACCTGCACGGAACCATGGAGTCAGGCATTGTATAACGAGCTATTTGGGAGACTAACACCAAGGCCCTCAGAGTTCTCAATTTGGATTATGATCAGATTCTCAGGATACTTGAAGCTGTCTGAACATCTCTCTGTCTCCTGCCATCCAATTCCTATTTTATTAGTGGCTAAAAATCAGAGGAAGCTCACAAAGCAAGGAAACAGTGCTGGGCAGCTAGCTTCCCTTTCTAACTGCTCCAGGGCCATCTTCTTTGCTCTCAGGGCATGTTTGAAAAGTCACCTTTCATACTGTATCTAATACTAGTTGTCCCTCAGGTTCCCCAGGCCCATGTCGACACTACCGGCTGCAGGTTGCCTACTCAGGTTGGCACGCAGGCTGCTGCCCTGTGTCTGGGAACATTGATGCTAACTGCTACCCAAGGAATTGTCGGCCCATTGGGAACAAAGTGGTCGCCCTTGCTAAAGGGGTCCCTCAGCAGCACTTGATCCTGGTAGGCAGATGCCCACAGCACCACAGTGGCTCTGGCTGCCTCAGTGATAAACAGCCCAGGCACAGTGGTCTGGTTCCTGAGTAAAGGTGGCCTCTCAAAGTATGCTCAGAGCCAGCATGGTCCCCTGACCCTGTCTCTGACTGTCCTAGATGAGAGCACTCATCCTGTTCACACTGTGGCTAATATCTGAAGACCAAGCCTTGGGGGAACTATAGGCAGTAGCAAGCCGAGGTCTTGGTTCCTCATCTGTAAGTTGCATTGGGCACGTGAAGGAGGGAAGAGGCCTGTCCCTTCTCTCTTTCCCCTGGAAGGACAGCAGTCATCACTCCTTCCTGTCTTCTTGTGCCTCCTCATTTAGACCAGTAGATCTCAAGCCCAGCCACACACTAGCATCCCCTGTGGGGCTTTCAAAAATACGCCCAGTGTCTGGAACCTATTCCAGACCAAATGAATCAGAATCTCTGGGGGTGAGGCCAGGCAAAAGTCTGCTTTAAATTCTGTTTTAGACTTAGAGTTGGGAATTGCTGATTTTTAAAGCTATTTATTTCTTTTAATCACTTGATGGGTCCATTTGTAATAAATAGGTAGACATTTTCTCAGTTACTACTATGTGAGTGGATTGTGCAGATCCTGGATATGCATTAGTTAATGAAGGACACTGTTCATGATGTTACATAGTATGATCCCATGATGGGAGAATGGGGGAACCAGCACCGACATGAGGGAAGGGCAGCAGGTCAGAGAAGGATTTTGTAGACTTGAAGAATGAGCAGGTATTAGGAGGATTTTAGTCACAGGTTAAAGGAAGAACACAAATGAGGGCACAGGGGTGAAGTTCGAGGCACTGAAAGGATCTCAGTGTGACTAGATCATGGGGTGTGAGGGGTGAAGCCAAGGAGGAGGCATCTGCTAGAGCGGGAGTTGGAAGGCAACCACGTGTGCCCTCATGGCCACACTAGAGAGGCTGGTCATCCACAAGCAGTGCTGAACCCCTGTAGGTCCTAAGCAGGTAAATGATATGATCAGACTTGCATTTTGGAAACAATCTAGCCTCTGTGGGCAGGGTCTGAAGGGGACAGAGGTAAAATCAGAGGCTTTTGGGTAAATCAGGACAGGTAATGATGGGCCAGAGGCCCAAGGAGGAGTTAGTGAAAATGACATGGAGTAGACCAATGTATTCAATGTAGACCAATGTATTGCTTCTTGTATTCAAGAAGCAAGTCGACAGCACAACACCCTTAAAAGTGTAATCCTCAGAGCCAAATTCTCAACTTCCAAGCCCAGGTAGTTCCATTATTTTGATCATTGCTGCACAGTTTTCCATCACTCACTAAAGACATAATGCAAGTCAGAGTTGCATTTCGGTCACAAGTACAGATGGATGGCCCCCAAAGAGCAGGCCTTGGCTGTCAGGCAGTTTATACTCCAGGCTCTATCTTGAGAGGAGTCAAACCAGGAAAAGGTTTTGGTCTGCAGTGAACTGTCCTTTTTCTCAGCTCTTGGGTACATATCTTGGCCTTTGATATAATGCACAACAAGCCTAACCTGTGTGGGGTTCAGAAATTCTATCTTAGGGAAGAAGAGTTACAGTGACCTCACTCCTCACATCACACATCGCAGTGGCCTTCGGCTCTGAATGAAGTCATCATCAGCCCCTCAGACAGATATCCTAGGAGTTGAGAGCTCAGAGGACTGTTAGAGACCCACTGGAGAAACAGAGTCAGCAAGGGAGAAACTAAGCTAAATGACTTGCTGATTCTCATTATGACCGCCTGCCAAGATTCAGCCATGTCCATTGTGAAATGCGAAGGAGCTTTTTTGCATTTATTATTGCATTTGATTCATGAATAAAATGTTTCAAATTCATCTTGCATAATTGAGGACACATGATGAAATCGAGAGGGGCTGGAGGTTGCACACCAGCTAAGCTGATCCTCTGTGATTTCAGAACAGTTTCTGGCCATTTACATCAAGCCTGACCCCACAGGGCCCTTCATTAGGGGACTGCATTGGTCAAACCTCAGCAGGACGTGTGGCAGGATGGAGCAAGGACAGGAAAAAGTATCTTCGAGGCCCTGAAACCATTCAGGGGGACAATTGAGAACACTGTTTTCAAGAAAACAAAAACTTAAATATTGGAATCAGTTCTGTTCAGTGCAACTTAAATATAATCTTGAACTGCCCTCCATGCATTCTAAACACCCTGTGTCATCATGAAGGGGTCTTCATACCGCAAGGACTATTTTATTTTTTGGATGAGCTGTCTTGAGGACTAAGATTCACAGGAAACCTCCTAATGATGGGGATAGTGTTTAGGGATCAATGCTCAGCATCTCCTAATCCTGACTAAAGTTGGTCACCTCCACCTTCTAGATAAGGAAACAGGTTCAGAGAAGCTGAGTGATTCATTCACCTAGCTCAGCATATCATGGAACAAGACTTTGAAATGAGCATGGCCTATCTGTAAAGCCAGGTGTTTTTCCTCTATACCAGGGGTTGCCAAATTGCTGCCTACAGACCAAATCTAGCTCACCACCTGTTTTTTAAATCAGGTTTTATTGGAACAGAGCCACACTCATTTACTTCTTGTCTGCAGCCAGTTTCACACTGCCAAGGCAGAGCTAAGTAGTTGCAGCAGACACAATATGGCCCTTACCAGAAATTTGCCAACCTCTGCTCTGTGCCCATACTGCCCCAGAATAAATACAGAAAACCTAAATGCTTCTCCTTGGGCCCAGAAAGCATTTTTAATTTTTCTCTCCCCTTCATTTAATACATTTGAGACCATTCAGCAAAAAGTCTCATTTGCGTGGACTAGCCTAGGCAGTCCACTCCCCAGCC
Organism: Panthera tigris; assembly: GCF_018350195.1. Classification (NCBI taxonomy): domain Eukaryota; kingdom Metazoa; phylum Chordata; class Mammalia; order Carnivora; family Felidae; genus Panthera; species Panthera tigris. The sequence goes on along the minus strand of NC_056661.1, from coordinate 125,919,048 downwards.
GTGGCAAAACTACAAAGTAAAACCATTTTTAGTTTCCAGAAGGTGTCCTAATTTTAAAGACCTCTAGGGGGCTGGAGTGGGGGGGGGCAGCGGGGGGGGGGGGATTGAAAGCCTGCATCTAGGTCAATATTTGTCCCTGCCTAGAATGTCATCAGTTTTTACCCTAACTTCTAGCACTTTTTCTGGGCAAGGCCTCTTCTCCCCACATCCTAAACTTGGAGATTAGCCCTTCAAAGTGATCTCTGGTCTCTGGGAAGTTATTCTGCCTGTATATGAGCAGTGAGACCCCTCTCCAGGCAGAATCCTTGCAATTTTTTGGTCCTTATGAGTCTTCAGTCATTTTGTTTTGTGTAAGGAACATTCTTAGGAAGAAAAATGGTCCAGTCCTAAAACCTGGCAATGACAGTTCTCCCACATGACTCATTTTTAAGCTGGACTGTGTTGACATCTGTCTTCTCTGAGACAGCCTTTTCTCTTCATTATGAAGATAAATCCATTTAATGGGTCACTACTGATTGGGTAGATTGTACATTTTTGTAAGTGCTGACTCCCTCCTTTAGTGATAATGCCCAATAGTGGCTTTTCTAGAAACTCTCTACTCTTCACAGACCAGCCTTTTCCAACTCAACCTGGGAAAGGAAGCCCAAAACGATCTCTCAAAACCTAAGACAGCATTTCAAAGCCATGGACTTTACTTTTTAGACTTTGTAAAAGTGCACTTTGAAAACCATGTTAACAGTCTTATAACTGTGTTAAGGATGTATTTGTTTAATTCTACAGATAAAATGTGGGAGCCTAAGAATCTTTGGCATTAAACATATCAACCATTATTACAGTCTGCAAGATACCGTGTTAAGTACTAGGGACCACAATACAAATAAGGAACAGTACCTGCCCTCTAGGGATTTACAATCTAGTTGGAGAAAGGTACACCAGTAACTGACTTATCTCCTTTAATGGGATATGGCACGAATTGCCATTGATGCCACACTGAAGGCTGAGAAGTGGGGCTAAATGTTTGCTGAGACCAAGCTTCTCACATTTAGTGAGTGCTGGAATCATTTGGAGGAGCTATTGAGAAACCCTGATTGCAGGGTGCTACTCCTTGAGTTTCTGATTCAGTAGATCTGGGGTGAGTCTGAGAAGTTGCATTTCCAGCAAGTTCCCAAATGATACAGATGTGGTCTCGGAACACTCTTTCAAGGATATTTTATTGTAGGAGAAACCTCTGATATAAGTCATTTCATTCTCAGAAGGCAAGGGAGCATGACATCATATTTGTTGTGTGTCTAATATGTTCTATTTGGTGTATTGAAATAATATCTTATTTCGATTTCACAATAACCCTATGAACTCTGAACTATTATTTCCACTTTATAGTGAGCAGACTAAGGCTTGGGAAGGGAAACCCATGTATGGTCCAAGGTACCATAAATGGTATGAGGCTTTATCTAAAGAACAACACCTTGACAAATTCTAAATGATTAGTATTTATGGTTTACAGATGAGAAAACTGAGTCTGGGAGAGATAGACTGTCTTGGAAAAAGTCACAGCCTGGCTTCACAGTTGTGTATTATGAGAAGTAAGGGAGATTATTCCTTTTCAGAAATACCAAATAAAAGCTGTGCTATCTAATTAACAATAGGTTTACAATCTATTGGAAATATGTATGAACCAACCCCCCCAACAATGGAGTCTCAAATCTTTAGACACTTCACTTCCTGTTTCTTCTTCCCCTCTCCATTTCGTGGGCTTATTTTTGTGGGCTTTGCAATGAGCATGAGGGAAGGACTGAAAGTCTCTGTCCCTGAAAGTCACCTCAGGGAATATACACTTGTTTCCGTCAGACTATTTTTGGTCTTACATGGGCATAGACAATATCCGGGTAAGGTTATAACCTCTAGTACTCAGCCAATGAGGAACCAAGGGAGGGACTTGCATGCTAGGAGATAAATTGTCTGCTGTAATTGTCCTGAGTGTGCATGTCTGTCAGTCCCCCATTTTTGCAAGAATGTTGATTAAAGCCTCGCTTCACTGTGCTCTGAGTCTCCGTGTCCCTCCTTTGATTGGGTCTGTGGGCTTATTTCTAACATGTATGTTGGGCCCTAAAGGCTGAGAAGCCATCCTGCAACCAGTAGCATCCATTTGCTGAAAGCTGTAATATGGACTCCAAAAGCATATTTTGTCTAATGTCTGACCCATGCACTCCCTCCCTCCAGCCTTTGCTCTTGCTGCTACCTCTTCCTGGACTTCCTGCCCCTCTTCTTCCCTCAGTAACTCCCATCCATCCTTTAAGTCCCAGCCACAGTTGTGTCTCGGCCTTGTAGACTTGCTGACATCCTTCCTCACCCCAGTGGCAACAGGGATAATGGCTCTTTAGTAATGTTTCCCCAGACCCCTCTCCAAGCAGAATCTCTCCCAATTTTTGTATGCGTCCCAACATACTTTATAGTATTGAATTTCATCACACAGCCCCCAAATCCCCTGGTGACTTATCATTAATTATAGAAAAAAAAAATCCAAATTTTTCATCTTAACCAACAAAACCACCCACTGTCTGGCCCAGCCTGACTTTCAGGCTTACCTCACAGCCCTAACTCACTTTTCCAACTAAATGAAGCCACCATACACTCCTCCCCACCCAGGGATGTCTTCTTCTCTCTCCAAGCGTTGGCTCATGCTGTTTCTTCCACCATTAATGGTAGCTCCTTCTCTGCTTCTCATCATGTCCACATCTGGTCTCTCCTCAAGCCCCAGCCAAAATCCTGGTACTGTGCTGTCAGCCCATCAGCACTTGAGAGGGACTAAGTATTTGAGGAATGAATGTCTTGCCCTCACTTCACTGTGACATTACTTCCTCCCTTGGAGGAGGCAAGTATGTACATGTCTTATCCACTTTCCCAGACTGGGTGCTCATTCGACACAAGTCTTCAGATGTCTCACGGTGCCTTGCACATTGTTGGTGCTTGAAAAACAGTTGAGTTTTTGAATGAATGGATGAATAATGCTGGATGAAGATTGTGGGTATAAAGGTGTGGTCAAATTGGTGATTAGACTAGGAGCACAGGGAGGCTCAGGAGATCTGGGAATAAAACACAGGAGCACATTTCAATGTACAACAGGAGCACAGTTAGATTACCAGCATGTTTGATTCTAGTTAGAGTTCCCCAGCCCTTAACACCATTAACCCAACCTTCCAAGGAGCCCAAAGGTTTTCCCCATTTGATGTACATGTGTCTTATGGAACTGCCACTGCTTTTGTAACATGTGACATTATCACAGAGAACATGTGCCGGAAAAATTCCAGAAACACACCACAGGCACAGTTTGACCTTGATGAAATAATCGGTCAATAGCAGTAAGTGAATGCAGATTCTAAAAGCATGTTTTGTTTGCTGTCTGTGGCAAAGCATATTCTGTAATTAAGAAGTTTTAAGTTCATTGATTTGCTAATGCCTCTGCTACACCATCTGTGGGTTTTCCAAACAATGATAAAAAGTTTGATATTTTCCGAAGAAGACAGAGTCAAACGTGTGGTTGTGAATGTCTTGATTTAAATTGCACACATAGAGCATTCATGGAGACTTGACATTATTAATTGTAGCCTTTGTGGAAAGTATTTTGCAAAGGAATAGAGAGATATTTGATTTATTTAACTATTTTGTCTCTTTAAAAAAATCAATGATATTTTTCACTGGGGTCATTTTCCATGGCACACAGAGTGACCATAGAACTTCTCAGGGCTGGTGCCAAGCAAAACTGTGAAGTAAATCAGGGAAAGCCAGTCTTTGTCTTCCCTAACCTCTGTTCTATGCTATATACATACCAACCACTTGCACCCCTTTTCCTGGAGCCAGGTGCCCCTTGGCTTATCCTTATCTTTTTTCTTATCCTATCAACCTACTCTTAGGAAATGGTCTGTGTTTTCTTTTAAACTGAAGCATAAGTGATTGTTGGGAATTTAAAAGATTGTACCACTTATGGATTCTTACATCTAGCAAAAGATCAAAGTCTTAAGCTAGAGGAATTGAAACTCTTAACAGTAGATTTTAAGCATAAGATTGAAGTAGGAGCTGAAGAATTTCCCAGACCACCGTAAGGGATTATCATCATTTCCATGGAAAGGTACAACCATGTGCATATAAATGAGGATGATTTTTAAAACGTATTTCTTATTAAAGCACCTTTGTTGTTTCTATCCAGCTTCCTTCTCCTACTTTTCCCCAGTCTGGACAACCTCCAACCCATAAGCTGGTATTCCTCTTTGACTTCATTATATGTATTCATTGAGATCTTAAGTTGTAAGTGACAAGAATTCCATTCAAATGGGGGAAAAAAAGGTTCACGTAACAAAACCAGCAAATGTCAGGATTGAATTAACATTATGGTTGAATATAATTTAACCATTAGCACATTCTCTCTCTCTCTCTCACACACACACACACACACACACACACACACACACACACACACCTTTCTTCTGTCTAATTTGAACGAAATCAGTCTTAATATCTCCCATTCTTCCTGCATGTTAAGGGACAGTGTTGTAGTTGTCAATTTTAGGGGAAAAGAGCATGCTTCAGTTCTGCTTCACATCAAGTCAGAAGTCTGGCAAGGATGTTGATTGGTCAATTGAGGTCACATGCCCACTTAGTAGTGTAATCATTGTGTCTAATCATATGTGGTCTGGTGACTGTCATCTCTGTGACAGTCTCTTAAGAAATGCAAGAAGTAGGAAAATCCCCTGGCCCTCTTTCCTTATCTATAAAATTAGGGAAGTGGAGATGTCTCTAAAACTTCCCCAGCTTTAACCTGATTCTATTTAAAAACTGCTTCTTCATTTTTGGTATTCTAATCGCTCTTAGTCTCTCTTACATGTCCTCTACCTCCCACATGAGGGTCAAATAACATTGGGAGATGATAATTATCTCCTTGGTTTGACTCTGAGTTTCTCCAAATGGGGAAGGGGACAGACAGCTCCTGTGATGCCCCTCTCGTGAAACAGCAAACTGTTATAGTTCAACCTTGACCAAATTTAACCACCATTTATGCCACATAATATAAATTGGTCACAATTTTCAAAATTTGTCAAGCATCCCAAATTTAGCATTTTTCTTGAGTAAAAAAAGCAGCAGATCAGGTGGAAGGTCAACTGGAAATTTTCTTTTATGCCATTATGCTGGGGGCATGAAACGATGCTTATGTAACTGGCTCCAATTCAGATGCAGCCCAGGCTCAAAGGGGTTAATTAGGTGTCATGTTCAGGTTATTCATCTCTTCCCACAGCATTGAACACCCACTCCTCCCTGTCTGCCACCAGAGACCACCAGTCTGTCTTCTCTATCACATCCACACTTCTATTGTAACAATTATTGCCTGTGTCCAATGTCTAGCTCTTATTACACTGTTAGTTTACAGAAGGCAAGGGCCATACCTTATTCATCTTTGAATTCCTAGTGCCTCACCCAGTGTAGACACATGATAAGTATTCAGGGATGTTTGTTGTATTGACTTTGTAAGTAATGCTTCTCAAGCAACTTTGTAATAATTGCTTCAAATCAATATCGTCTGCTTTATGGTAAGCTGGTAACCAGTGGAGTTAGACTGCATGACCCAGCCATGGTCCTAGAAACTCCCATGAATCAGAGTCCAAAAGGATGAGAATAAACTGAGGGTTGATGGGGAGTGGGAGGGAGGGGGGGGTGATGGGCACTGAGGAGGGCACCTGTTGGGATGAGCACTGGGTGTTGTATGGAAACCAATTTGACAATAAATTTCATATTTAAAAAAAAAAAAGGACAGTTGCCTTCATGTCTTTAAACCACTGCTGTCACCAGCAACCACCCCTCCCCTTCATAGGGCAGCTGTGGCACACAGGGCCTCTGTGGTGCCTACTGGATAAAGCAGATTCATGAGTACATGACAGAGATCTGTCATCCTCCAAGTTTTCTTCTGTAGTTTCCTGAAATTTCCTGCCATTTTGTGATAAGACACTACCTCCCAGAAAGTCCTCCTGAAAATGCAAATATGTTACCTAATGGAGGTTCTTCTCATTGTGAACTTGGGTTCCTAAATGTCAGAAGCATATAAGGAAAAGTGAGGGTTGATATAACTTGAAAAATAGGTAGATTTGTTTTTATTCCTGTCACCTATGACTCATCTTCTCTTCAGTTCAGCCATTTTCAGTTGACTAAAGGAAAATATGCCTGACCTGGGATCCCTGGAACATGGGGGCACTGAAAGCAGTGGGTCAGCAGATGAGTAAAGAGTAAGGACAGCTGGCATACCTGAGGTAGGGGACTTATGTCCTTGGGGTCACCTGACTTCTGGTGGGAAGCCCCCAGGTTTTCCTGAAGGCCATTTTAGTTCCACTATCAAGGAGGATATGCTACCTCCCAGTGTCTTCTAGACCCCTGCAGGTCAGTGAACAGGTCCTTATGTGGACAGGACAGCTATAAGAGAGACATATATTTGGAGAAAGAAACCTGAGCAGATTGCTTAGCAACCCACACCATCAAAGAGCTCAGCAAGTACAAGGAGCTGTTAAGTGTTTAGAGGACGTTTTAGCTGCGTAGTATTTTCTAAGGCGGTGAGATTCTCCCATCACCTAGCACTCAGGCACATTTGGAAGTTCAGGTTTGCCACAATCTTTTCCATGCTGTAAAACTGTTACCTCTATTATAATAACACTTGATGAAAATGTCATCTTGGTGTAGGACTAGTCAGTGAGCAATTACCAAGTACCTATCATGCATCACTTATTCAACAAAGAACTGATTAGAAGCCATAAAGAATATGCTGGGATCACATTCATAGTGATGAAGGCACACACATGGCACCCCAGGGCTGTTCACCATCAAGTGCCTGCTGTATGCACCATACTGGACTGCTTGGTGCCATTGAACTCAACTAGATATGTGTAGCCTTGGATAAGTCCTCCATCATTCAGTCTCAGTTTCTTCATCTTTAAAGGAGTGGTAATAACACCTATTCTGCTGGATTGGAAGGAAGATTAAATGAGATGATGAATAAAAAATCTGCCTGGCACAAAATCTAGCATATAATTGAGTTGCATTTGTGATTTTTTTCGTATTTTTAAGTTACCTATTGACCCCAAGGATGGTGGCATGATTGGCAGTGTAGTAGAGTGTTCACACCCTAGGGTTCAAATCCCAACTCATCCACCACCAACCAGTCAGAGGATTTTGAACTAGTTACTGAACATTTCAAAGCCTCAGTTTCTTTATATCTAAGTAGAATGATGATCACATCTAACTCATAAATTTGAGTGGATTAAGAGAGAGAACATATATAATGCACCAGCATAGTATCTGGCACATAGTAACTACCTTGTCAATGGTAACAATTGTTTTCATTTGCAGTAGAGGATAAAAAAAGAAGCAGGGAGATTACTGCAAGTGTCTTGGATGCCTCTGTGTTCTCTAGTCTTTCCCTGCTTTATAAATTCTGATGAAGATGAATCCACATTAATGGAGGCAATGTTTAATTGCCTCCTTGTGGGCTGGATAGCACATTACCATATTCTTTTTTTCTTGAGGCTTCCAGTGGGATATGTCTGTTCTATTTAATAGACTTCTTTTTTTTTTTTTTTTTTTTTTTTTGTGCCTGGCTCAAGAAGGCACGTGTGCATTTTCAAATCCCTCATTTGTATGAACACTCAGGCCTTAACTACATGGGGAAAACATTCTGGGAAGGGCGAGTGTGAGTATCGTTTCGCGTTCATTTGAACCGGTGCCAACCAAACTTCCACAGTTGATTGTGTCTCAGTGATATTCTTCCAGAAAAAATAATGGTAATGCAGAGTCCTCACTGCCTCTTGGACTTCTTTTGCTTTTCAAGTTTGCATTGTCCGTGGTGTTGGCTTCAGCACAGACATGTAATATATCGAGCAAATGGACCACTCCTCCCAGCCAGGCCTCTCATCCCCAACCCCAAGTTAGTCCATCCATCTCCTTCCTTGTGGTTCTACAGGTACAAGACAAAGTTGAAGATGTACATCATGGTAGTCTACTCTTTGGAAAAGCACTCTCAAGGTTTGGGCAGAGAGTGCAAGTCAAGGGAGGTAGGGAGCCATTATCTCCGGAAGATTTTTTCCAATGGGCAAGGACGGCCCCCAGGAAAATTATGGTCTTCCTTTCATCTACAGGTAATGCAGGTGGTGAAGGAGCAGGTTATGAGAGCTCTCACAACCAAGCCTAGCTCCCTGGATCAGTTCAAGTGCAAACTGCAGAACCTGAGCTACACCGAGATCCTGAAAATCCGCCAGTCTGAGAGGATGAACCAGGAAGATTTCCAGTCTCGCCCGATTTTGTAAGTAACCGCTGTCCTCTGTCTCCTTGAAGGCTCTGACCCAATACTTCTGGTCTGAAGGCCTGTCGTGGGCTGTCTCATGAGATCCTTACAGAAGGCCAACAAAAGACACTCCAGGCAATGTCAGTTGGGTTCCTCAAGTCTCAGCAGCTCCCTGAGGAAGGAAGGCTGGGCAGGGCTGGCTGAGGGGAAGGCAGGCACAGTGCTGGCAGCAGGACCCAAACCAGGAAGTGGCCTGGTGACTGACGAGTCCTCTGAGAATTCATAGTCGAAAAGTGGGGGGGACCTTTCCTAACACCCGGGACAAAATTTTTTTTGCCTGTGCAGCTATTCTCGGTAGGTCCCTTTGATTGACAAGAGCAAGGGCCACTGATAATTCGGGCAATATGAACACTGAAGTCCTGGGTGGAAGAGACAGATTGAGAGGAAGAGAGAGATCCACTTCTCCCTGCCCCCTCAGCTTTGCCTCGTGGCAGAGCATCGTGCATCACCTGCTTGCCCATCAGCCTGCAGGCCTGAGAAGGAGAGGAAGCAGGCCCTCTTTTTATAGGACTTTGCAGCACCAGTTGCCGTTTCACATACCTCTATCTTGGGGATGCCCTGCACCTTCAGCACAGAGACTGTTTTGTTTTGGGGATTTTTTTTTTTTTGATTCATCTTTTCTTAGAACTGGCCTATTGATCTTCCCTTGTCTTTTTCTAAGAGCCAGGTCAGTTTTGTTACCCTTATAATTTATACAGAAGCAAACAGGAGAAAAGGCAGGGAGTGGTAAGGAAAGTGATATTTATTCTTATTCTTCCTGCAGAAGACTGGACACAGCTTCTTCTGAATTTTTGGTGAAGCAGACCTACAGTATAGGTGTCATTATGACATTAACTAACCCTCTCGGTCTCTGTCTCTTATCCTTTTTCTTTCTACCCCTCTTTCTGTCTTTTACTCTTAAATATTTGGCCTTTTTAATACTTGGCAGTTTGCAAAGCAGCCCCTCCCGCTATTTCATTTCCTCACATCCATATGAAGTAGGTAGATCTTACTCCCATTCAAGGAGCAGGTATAGACCAGAGAGGTGAGGAGCCAGGACTTGAACTCCAGCCCACTGATCCCTCAACCAATGCTCTGTCCACCCCATCAGAGCTCCTTTGCAAAGTGCAAGACTAAGATGAGGTTTAAGAAAGTTCACAGGTCAGGGTGCCTGGATGGCTCAGTTGGTTGAGTGTCTGACTTCAGCTCAGGTCATAATCTTGTGGTCTATGAGTTCACGCCCCCTGTGCTGACAGCTCAAAGCCTGCAACCTGCTTCAGATTCTGTGTCCCCCTCTCTCTCTGCCCCTCCCCCACTCACACTCTGTCTCTGCCTCTCAAAAATGAATAAACATTTAAAAATTTTTTAAGAAAAAGAAAGTTCACAGGTCTGAAAAGACAATAGCCAAGCTGTCTACTATGTGTTTATTTTCAGGCCCTAAGAACCACGGTTAGAGGCTGTGGAGCGGAACTGCAGATGTTAGTGAGGGTGACATTAGGTGCAAGGGAGAGAAGCGCTTCCTGAGGGTCTTTGGCTTGCATCGTGAGACTTGAATCACACCTGCATTGAGCACCAGCCAGCTGTGCAGCAGGCATTGCCAGGGCTTTGCCACTGGTCCTCAGCCAGAGGGTCCAGCTAGTCCTACCAGAAAGAAAGCCCCTCACATAAATGATTGACCCCTCAGAGACATAGTTTCTTATTTGCAGAGGGGGACAATTCTGCCTCACCCCATCCCAGGGCCTACAGTCCTGAAATGTTGGATTTCATAAGGTTTGTTTCAGCGGATGTGTAAACACGAGGAAACTTATTTTTTGACACCAATTCTTAAAGCCTAAAGGGAGACTTTAAGAGACCACTCAGTTGAGGCCGAGGGATTCCAATTAATGTTTGACCATGACTTTATTCTAAGTAGAAATGTTAACTGCATGTGAAGTGTGAATCCTTTGCACCTGTTTTTGGCTTCATATCTTTATCTCCTGAGGCTCTGCCCGTGACATTCTGAAGTATTCTCTTGATTACAAGAAGCTCTTATCTTTACATTTATTACATAAGGGGGAGCCATACAAATATAAAGGAAATCTTGGGTATGTATGTAGCTTTGGCAGCATCATTTGGCCACAGGACTGAAAAGCACCGCAGCTCACTAGAGCTCTTGGTATAGTTGCAATAAGTCATGAAGACTTGTCAGAAACTATAGCAATTTAAGTGGGGTGGAGCCCATGAACCAGCCTGATCATTATCCTGGCCTCTGAGATGGGCAGTTGGCAGCCAGCCTCCTCCAGCTTCTCGTCCAGTGATGCATTGTCTGTTGAGTGACCAACTAGACAAGAACTCAGTGTGGGATTGGAGGAAGCCTAAAAGCTGCCAAAATGGCTCGGAGAACAAACTCAAGTCAACAGAGAGAAAGTCAACACATGTATGATTGTTTGTATTCATTCATTAATTCACATAACAAATATGTATCAAATGACTCCTACCTTCTCAGCTCTGCCCAAGGTGATGGGGACAGGCAGAGAACCAGAGGCACTTGACCTCCCACTGTCCAAGATTGTGAAACTGGGGTTGCAGGGTTACCACAGACTGGGCTTGGTTGGAAGAAGCACGGGTAGGGGTTGTCATGAGAACATAGAGGAGACACATCTCACCCAAGCTCAGGGATTAGGATATTAGAAATTTAGAACTGAAAAGCACCTTCAAGGTCATCCAGTTTAAGCTTTTCATTTTGAGGACTGGGACAATGACTTACCTGGGGCTTGACTGAACCCCACTGGCCACACCCTCACCAGCCTCTTGACCCCCGTAGTGCACCCCCCCTCACCTGGTCGCCTCTGTGACTATCGCACACAACACGGTGGCAAACCTAAGTGCCACAAAGATGCTTTGAGGCACACATCCCATTATTATAAAACGTTGATGTTTCCCGAGAAGAAAAATGCACACCCTGTATGAGTAATTATTTAGGGGGGGTGGATATTCAGTGGGGTGAAGAAGCTCTGTTCTATTTCTTAGCTCTTAACTCATTGTTTCAGAGAGGAGATATTTGTTTTTCTCCACTTAGCATGACTTTACAGGGACAATAAGTCCATCCACACAATTAATCCGAGTTAATGGATATAAAAAGCTTGAATAGTCCAAAAATAGGTCATTTAACACTATATTGGGGAGAAGAGAGGCAGGGATAAACACCAATGAAGCATAGTAGCAAAAGGTAGCACATCCACACCCAGGCAGCTAACAGATCTGGAATCAGACTCCAAGGCCACCACCTACCAATATGGCTCTGTAGACAAGTTACGTAACCCATCCTAAGCCTGCTGTTGTTAATGTCTAAAAAGGAAGATGATTAAAGCGTATACATTGTTGCATCGTTATGTGCATGACCTAGTTCTTTAAAAGCATTTAGCATATGCCTGGCACATAATATCCACTAAGAGAAATGTTCACTCTTACCCATTAGCTGATAACCAGAATTGAACATGTGGTCACACTGTTGAAATGTAAATGATAAAACTGACACTATGAATGTCTTTGTATGTGCCTCCCCTGCCTTATCTCGGAAGGTACAGGAGAAGTATAGGTAAGAAAGAAAAAGTAAAATCAAACAGAGCCGGAAATAAGGCCAATGCCTATGCTGCATATCTGCCTCCTCACTAAAGACTGGCCACAAGCTTTGCTCAATGCTTTCTCTTAACCAGTGCCGGTAGAATGGTCTGGTCAGTTACACAATTTTCAGTGTTCAGTGCACTTGACAAATACTTATCAAATGCCTGCCACATGCTGTTCTATGTGTTGGTGATTCAGCAGTAAAGAGGACTTAATTCTCACCCTATCGTGATTGTATTGTTGTGGAGAGAAACAGACAATAAACACAGTAAATAAGATGATAGCATGTTAAAAGAGGATAAAGACTATGGGAATGGAGAGCTGGAAGTTTTAAATAATGTGGTCAGAGTAGATCCCTCTAGTTGGGATGGTAACATTTCAGTAAAGATGTTTAAGGGAGCAGGCTATGTGTGCATTTAGGAGAAGAATACAGCAGAGAGAACCAACAGTACAAAGGCCCTGAGGTAGGAGTAGGTCCAGGTGCTCAATAAAGAAGGCCAGAGTGGCTAGAAAAGAGTAAGCAAGGGGGAGAACAATAGGAAGTAAGACCAGAGAAGAGGCTGGAAGTTGGTATGGAGGGCCTTGTTGGGGAGCCATTGGAGGGTTTTGAGCAGAAGATTGGCATGCTCTGACGTGGGTTTCTAAATGATCCCTCTTGCTACTATATTGGGAATGGACTCCAGGGAGGCAAGTTTGGAAACAGATCAGTAAGGAAGTTACTTAAATAATCCAAGAACAAAATGATATAGATTAGATAGATTTTGAAGATAAGAAAGGTATTTCCTGATTGATTGGATGTGGGGTGTAAGAGAAAGAGAGGTGTTGAGGATGAGCTCAGGGTTTTGTTTGGGCTGAACAACTAAAGGATAGAGAGAGTGGAAGATGTTAGCACAGGGGGTCAGGAGTTCAGCTTTGGACCTGTCAAGTTTGAGGTGTCTGTGAGACATCCAAATAGGCAGTTGGATTGATGAATCTGGAGTTGAACGGAAAGGTCCAGGTTGGAAATACAAATTTGGGAAGTTGTCAGCATAAAGTTGCTATTTAAAGTCCTGAGTCTGTAATATAAAGAGCAGAGGAAGTACAAAGACTGAATTTGGAGGCCCTCCAGTGTCAACACAGACAGATCAATTTCCATGAAACAGACACTGTCATTCAACCCACCCAAAGTCTTCACAGAGCCATGTTAGATCAGGGGTCAGCAAAGCATAGATGGCTCTTGGTCCAAATCACACTCACTCCCTGTTTCTGTAAATGCAGTTTCATTGGAACACAGCCACGTTCGTGTGTTTATATACTGACAACTGCTTTCACTCTGCTATGGCAGAGCTGAGTAGTTGCCAGACAGTGTATGGCCCATGGAGCCTGAAATATTTACTACCTGGCCTTTTACCGAAAAAGTGAGCCAACCTCTACTGTAGGTGAGCGCTGAGTAGCAGCTCAGTAGGGCAGACCACAGGTGCAGGGCGGCATCGCACCAGTCTAGTGGTGCGTCTGTCTTCTGTATATGGTGCTGGCCTCACTGGACTCATACCTGGGATCCTCTTCCAGAAACATGCTGGACTTGGAGTTGTCCTTCACACATTCATTTAACCTACCCCCTTTAATCATTCTTCCTTTATTTATTTACAAGGCCTTTAAATAGAATAAGAGGGATATCTATCAAAGCAAAGGCAGTGAATCCATGACCTTGGCCTCATTCACCCCAAGCTGAGAATTTCAAACCCCAAATCTAGCCCGTGGTGTTGTTGCCTGGATTATTCTGAGGTCAAATCTCATCCACAGACACACCATGTGGGTTTTACCTATGTTTTCCTAATTTGAATGAATTTTATAGCAACTGAGTCCCATTTGCACGGAAAGAAGAGGAAAATCACTTAGAAAACAGAAAAGTTGTCCCCTTTTTCTCATTGTCCAGTCATGTTTTGGAGGCCTTTGGGGTTCATAATAAGGAAAGGCTAACTCTTGCAGCAGCAGATTCACTCATTCCAGTGGTCTGTCTCCTGGGGCTGGTTCCATAATGGAATGTGTGTCATGATGAGCACATCTGGGGCTCACACTAAGATGTCATAAATCATCAACTAAAATTACTCGGAAGTACTTTCACTTATTTCCTCCTTTTAGTCCTCTTCTCTGCATCTTTATCTCCTTTTTTTTAATAATTGAGTTTTAGCCTACCAAAACTATTCTTTAAAGATACATCTTAACCTAAAAATCAAAGAAATTCCCAAACCCTCTCTCCAGTGATTTCTTCATCCCGCAGTACAGTCTTGTCCTCTCTGCCCCATCGCCCTGACTTGGAAGTCAGGAGCAGTGATTTATTGCTGTGTATGACTGCCCTGGCAATTCCCCCACCTTCTTCTCCCATTCAGAGCAGGGTTCATCAAAGCTGCAATATACTAAGTCCATTTTACAAAAGCTGAGCATTGATAATAAATAGCTTTAGTGATCTGAAAGCCTGAGATGAGACCCTGGAGGCCTGCACAGGAATAGCTTTACAAATATACCAAGCTGTATTATTAGGGATGAATCTCCATATTATGCTTTATAAATGCTCAATTGGAACAGTATCAAATGGCAAGAGATTTGAAGCCATTTGAGTTTAAAATATGTATTAGCAGAGTGTACTGGCATACCCCATTAGATAATGGCCAGATCCTTTGATGTAACTTTTTAAATTTTTTTCTAAGTTTATTTATTTATTTTGAGAGAGACAGGGACAGCATGAGTGGGGAAGGGACAGAGAGAGAAGGAAAGAGAGAGAGAATCCCAAGCAGTCTCCACACTGCCAGTGCAGAGCCCTTTGTAGGGCTCAAACCCATGAATTGTGAGATCATGACCTGAGCCACGACCAAGAGTCAGACACTTAACTGACTGAACCACCCAGGCACCCTGATGTAACTTGTTAATTCTCTTTTTCTCACATATAAATAGGAGCAGTTTGTATGCAGAAGATTTAAGTTTGTACCCCTGTTCCACACTTAACCTCTGTGAACTGTTTCTCCACCTGTAAAATGGAAATACTGCCCATTTACTAATGACACTGATGAATATTCCCAAAACATGAGCTATTTTGAGAGAAAACAGGAAGGGGATGAGCTAAAATGGGACAGGACACTAGCTGCTCATAGCAGACACTTACCCAGAGTGAGTGCCTTCCCCACCCGTGAACCAAACACCGTGTAGAGACAGCTTGCCTACAGTCCAGAACAGGTCCAGAGTTAAAATTGAAGCTGACAGATATGTGAGCCTTGACTACAGTGAAATATGGCCACAAGGAGAGGTGGCCTGAGGAAAGGAGAGAATATTATCAAAGCAAATTCAGTAATACCTTGTGTTCCTGTCCGGTGCTTATAGAGCATTTGCACTCATACTGTGTCCCTTGTGAGTCACAGCAGTTTCCCAGAAAAGATTCTTATCCCCGTTTTACAGATGGGGAAGCTGAGACCTACATGAAAAATGAGTCATGGGCAGAGTTTAGGTTGAAACCCTAGTTTTCTGAGTTCTAGATCTATGTTCAAATCAATACTTCACCTCTACTGAGAGTTCTTCCTGCCCAGCATCAGCTAGAACAGCTCTAGCTTTACCAGACTCAAACACTAGGGTGCTACATAAAATTTCACATGATAAAAAAATTATGCTCTTTAAAGAAAGATTTAGAAGCCATTGTACTCTTTCTGATCTCTTTATGGCATAGTACATCTAAAACAACTTTATATTAGCCCTACACCAGATGCAAATAATCCTTAATTTATCCCATGATTGTCCCAATCTCTGTAGGCTGGAGTCTGGGGCGATGTGTTTTTCCCATCTGTGAGACAGAACGGAATGCCTGTGGTTTGCCCAGGATATAGTGTTTGCTGTGGAATTAGTAATTACGGGACTGACCAGTAATGCTATTTGGTCAGATCGTAGATGTAGTCTATGAGTTTACCTGCTGTAGAGGGGAAATGTGACCAAATATTTATTGTCTTGGCAGAGTCTAGTGAGTTTCTGCATGCATTTATATCTATGACTTGTGAAACGGAAGAAATTTCTCAGGAGACTTTGGTCTAGAAAAACGTCACTGAAGCGGCTGGTGCTTTTGTGGGTATTCTGTAAATGTCAGAGAATCTATAGTGTTGTTATAACAGATAACCCCATCCACTAACTCTTAATAAATAATTCTCTAAAGCACCAACTTGGGAGGTAGTGGGATGGTCGTGGAAAGATGCAACTTGCACTTCCCTGCCCCATCTGCCCATGATGCCCTTTCTTTTTCTTTTTGTTTCTTACTTTATTTTTATCTAAATTCAAGTTAGTTAACATATAGTATGGTATTGGTTTCAGGAGTCGAATTTAGTGATTCATCTCATATATATGATACCCAGTGCTTATCCCAGCAAACACCCTCCTAAATGCCCATCACCCATTTAGCCCATCCCCCACCAACTTCCCCTCTAACGACCCTTAGTTTGTTCTCTGTATTTAAGAGTCTCTTATGGTTTGCCTCCCTCTCTGTTTTTATTTTTTTTTCCTTCCTCTATGTTCATCTGTTTTGTTTCTTTAATTTCACATATGAGTTAAATCATTTGATATGTCTTTCTCTGACTGACTTATTTTGCTTAGCATAATATACTCTAGTGTCTTGCAAATGGCAAGATTTCATTTTTTATCGTTTAGTAGTATTCCATTGTGTGTGTGTGTGTGTGTGTGTGTGTGTGTGTGCGTGCGCGCGTGCGCGCATGCCACATCTTCTTTATCCATTCATCAGTTGATGGACATTGGGGCTCTTTCCATACTTTGACTATTGTTGATGGCACTGCTATAAACATTAGTGTGCATGTGCCCATTTGAATCAGTTTTTTGCATTCTTTGGATAAATACTTAGTAGCGCAATTCCTGGATCATAGGGTGGTTCTATTTTTAATTTTTCGAGGAAGCTCCATACTATTTTCCAGAGTGGCTACGCCAGTTTGCATTCCCACCAAATGCAAAAGTGTTCCCCTTTCTCCACATTCTCACCAACGTATGTTGTTTCCTGAGTTGTTAATCTTAGTCATTCTGAGAGGTGTGAGGTGGTATCTCAGTTGGTTTTGATTTGTATTTCCCTGATGATGAGTGATGTCGAGCATCTTTTCATACATCTGTCAGCCATCTGGATATCTTCTTTGGAAAAGCATTTATTCATGTCTTCTGCCCATTTCTTCACTGGATTGTGTTTTGGGTGTCGAGTTTGGTAAGTTCTTTGTAGATTTTGGATACTAACCCTTTATCTGATATGTCCTTTGCAAATATCTTCTCTCTGTCAGTTTCCTTTTAGTTTTGTTGATTGTTTCCTTTGCTGTGTAGTAGCTTTTTATCTTGATGAGGTCCCAATAGTTCATTTTTGTTTTTATTTCCCTTGCCTCCAGAGACATGTCTAGTAAGAAGTTGCTGCAACCGAGGTCAAAGAGGTTGTTGCCTGTTTTCTCTGCTGGGATCTTGGTGGCTTCCTGTCTTACATTTAGGTCTTTCATCGATTTTGAGTTTATTTTTGTATATGATGTAATAAGGTGGTCCAGGTTCATTCTTCTACAAGTCACTATCCAGTTTTCCCAGCACCATTTGCTGAAGAGACTGTCTTTTTTTCCATTGGATACTCTTTCCTGTTTTGTCAAAGATTAGTGGCCATACATTTATGGGTCCATTTCTGGTTTCTCCATTCTGCTCCACTGATCTATGTGTCTGTTTTTGTGCTAGTACCATACTGTCTTGATGATTACAGCTTTGTAATACAGTTTGAAGTCTGGAATTGTAATGTCTCCAGCTTTGGTTTTCTTTTTCAACATTACTTTGGCTATCTGGGGTCTTTTGTGATTCCATACAAATTTTAGGATTGTTTGTTCTAGCTCTGTGAAAAAATCTGGTGTTATTTTGATAGGGATTGCACTGAATGTGTGGATTGCTTTGGGTAGTATAGACATTTTAATAACATGTGTCCTTCCAATCTGTGAGCATGAAATGTTTTTCCATTTCTTTTGTGTCTTCTTCAGTTTCTTTCATAAACTTTCTATAGTTTTCAGGAGATAGATCTTTTACCTCTTTGGTTAGATTTATTCCTAGGTATCTTACAGTTTTGGTGCAATTGTAAATAAGATCGATTCCTTGATTTCTCTTTCTACTGCTTCGTTATTGTTATATAGAAATGCAAAATGATTTCTGTATGTTGATTTTATATCCTGTGACTTTGCTGAATTCATGTATCAGTTCTAGCAGTTTTTTGGTCTAGTCTTTTAGTTTCCCACATAGAATATCATGTTGTCTGCAAAGAGTGAAAGTTTGACTTCTTCCTTGCCCATTTGTATGCCTTTATTTTTTCTTGTTGTCTGATTGCTGAGGCTAGGACTTCCAATACTGTGTTACACAACAGTGGTGAGAGTGGACATCCCTGTCGTGTTCCTGATCTTAAGGGGAAAACTCAGTTTTTCCCCATTGAGGATGATATTAGCTGTGGGTCTTTCATATGTGGCCTTTATGATGTTGAGATATGTTCCTTCTTTCCCTGCTTTCTTGAGGGTTTTTGTCAAGAAACGATGCTGTATTTTGTCAAAAGCTTTTTCTGCATCTATTGAGCAGATCATGTGGTTCTTTTCCTTTCTTTTATTAATGTAGTGTATCACATTGATTGATTTGCACATATTGAACCAGCCCTGCAGCCCAGAAATAAATCCCATTTGATCATGGTGAATAATTATTTTAATGTACTGTTGGATTCGATTTGCTAGTATCTTGTTGAGAATTTTTGCATCCATGTTCATCAGGGAAATTGGTCTGTAATTCTCCTTTTTAGTGAGGTCTTTGTCTGGTTTTGGAATCAAGCCTCATAGGATGACTTTGAAAGTTTTCCTTCCATTTCTACCTTTTGGAACAGCTTCAAAAGAATAGGTATTAACTCTTCTTTAAATGTTTGGTAAGCATTTAAAACCACGGAAAGTCCTTGGAAAGCCATGCCCATGATGCCCTTTCAACCAACCGCTGTTCTCAAGGCATGCTATGGAATATATGTTTGTCCTTCACAGGGAACTAAAGGAGAAGATTCAGCCAGAAATCTTGGAGCTGATCAAACAACAACGCCTGAACCGCCTTGTGGAAGGGACCTGCTTTAGGAAACTCAACTGCCGACGGAGGCAAGGTACTGTGTTTGGGACCACTCCACCCTCAGCTAGGGTGAACCGTGGCCCACTCCATGGGGTATCACAGGGCACGGGTGCTAGTTTACAAGTAGGCTGTGCAGCCTTGTACTCAGAACAGGAATAGCAGCCCAGGTAAGATTTGACTACTGATGCATACCCAGAGAGAATCAAAGAATTACCAGAACACCCATGGAACTGTTGTTCAAGAACAACTAACATGTAGTGAGCACTTACCATGTGCCAGGCTCTTATTTTAATGCATTTCATTCTCATGGTAACCATAGGTAATCCTGTGATTATGCCCAGTTCACAGATAAGGAAACTAAGGCACTGAGGAGTAAGTAACTTACTCAAGTAAGTAACTTGCTCAAAGATCAACTTGCAGAAGAGCAAGGATTCATACTCCAGCAACCCTATGGCCCTTACTTTTAATGACTCACTCTGCTGTCAGGAGAGCTGGCACCTAGTGTTGGGTTTGATCTTGAAACTTTCAGCCTGGATGGCCCTTATTCCCAAATCCCAATACTGATTCTCTTCTAGATATAAATTACTTTATTTGGAGATGCAGGTAACAGTGAACCCAGATGGGATAGAATCAGTTTTGATAATCTTGCAAGAAGAACTTCTATTGACAATTCTTGTAAGAATTGTCTCAACGAATTTTAATCCAAAAATATCTTGTCAAAATGGGTGCCATTAGAGTAGTTCCAATAGGTGGGAAGCACTTCCAGCTGTTTTTAGGGAAGTGAAGTCCCACTATTTGGTTTCTTTTTCTTTTGACAGGCTGCTGACTGAAAAGTCAAAGTACTCCTATCATATTGTCCTACAAACAAACAGAAAGTAAAACTGAAAAATAAGATCTGGGGAGAGGTGAAGAGATTGAGGGACAGCCAGGAACAAGCATCAGAATTAACAGTTATACCAAGAACAGACACCAGTTACGACCCAGGAGAAACTCTGGCAGATCTTTTTGAAACTCAGTGGATGTTCTGCTCAGACACAGAGCTCACCCGCTAATGACAAACATTATTTCATGTTTTTGCTGAGCCCATCCCCCTGGCCCTTTACTTAAATGGCCTTTGTGCTGAATGTTGAGTAAATTCAAACTATTTCGAATATTACCATTAAAAATCATATTAAAGAACTTCCAACGGCGGAACTTCCTTGAGGAATGAAAATTCGGGTTGTTCCCAGAGATTGAAAAGCTATGGCAGTGAGCTTCAAAGGGGGCTTCAGGGGAGAGGACAATGGGCAGAATAATAATAAGGGCTGAGATGCAGCTGGTGCTAAGAAAGGCTCACTTTGGGAGAGCAGTGGAAGAGGGCATTTCTTGCATTGACATCTTTCTCACCACATTCCTTGCATTGGACATCTTCCTATTCCAGGAAGGTAATGTGGCATGGTGGTGAGGACAGGAGACCTGGAGCCAGATGAAATGGGCACAGTCCTGCCTCTTCTCCTGACCAGCTGCATGACTGTGGGCAGTTTCTCCATCTGAAATGGAGCTAACAAGGCCTGTATCCTGAAGTTAGCATAAGGAGGGAGGGTGATCATGAATGTAGCTCTTAAACAAAGGGTAGCTCCTACTCTTCAGGGAGATGGTGTAGGAAAAGAGCAATGAGCTGGTAGTGAATAGACTTAATTCTAGGCTTCCCAACTCTAAGTAACGAGCTGGGTGCCTTTAGGCAGACACATGACCTCTCAGGGCTACAGTTTCTTATCTAATAAGTGAGAGAATAGGACTAGATGATCTCTAATTAGCCCAGTTAGCCAGAGAGTCAATTCCATGCCTGATCTCTTCATCACCTTTGAAAAACTCAATAGTCAGGACATATGCTCCCATAAGATGATTTATAAAGCTTTTATGTACTCAGCTTGGGCAAAGGACATAGAAGTGGGAGGAGGAGGGGAGAAGTGGCACATAGACACAAACCGTCCAATGCCTCCACTGATGTTCAGCTAGGATCCTCCAGAACTTACTTCAAAGAAGTCAACATAACCTTCCAGTCTACTTTGCCATGAGTCTTCCCTTTTTAGGGTGAAATTATTCTAGTGGACTCTAGAATAATCCTGTTTCTAGATATAATAATGAAAGTATTTTGCCTAAAGAGGTGTTAGTCTGTTATCTGAAAATTTGTCCAGTTTTCTAAAAATGACTTCCCTAATGAACGAAGAAATATTAGCACCTAGATTATAAATTCGTTAGTTAAGCTCCCTAGGGAGCCTGGCCATCTGTGTTTAATATAAAATCATCCTTCTGGATGCAGAAAGGAAGGCCTTTTGGTGTTTGGTAAATGGATTTAAGCACAAGATCCACATTCGGCACAAGATCCTAGTCTGATGACTAGGTCTGTGTGCTTAAAAGTAGGGATTCAAAGCAGACTGTGCTGAAATTGGTTTCCTATCACCCCATCAAAACATTCCATTTAGATTTACACAGGTTAATGAGGATATGATGTAAAATCATTTTAATCCTTTGAAAGAGGTGTACTTCCACAGGAGCTCTCAGAGGGGAGCAGCCATGTGGCGTCACAGCTTAAAGAGCAAACACGCGGTGAAGGAATGGCGGCCGCACTCCCTTGAAACTTGTCCAACAGTGATTTGGATATAGATGAGTTGATTCAAGTATTAACTTTATAGGGGAAAATATGAAAGAGTTTTTTGTCCCACAGAACTGGAAAGTGGAGAAGCAGACAGAGTCCTTTACCACACTGTTTGGCCAGAAGACCTGCGTTAATACCTACCCATAATTCTACCTGCCTCAGTCACAGCTCTGCTACTTGGTTAGACTGAGGTAGATGTTCGCAAATCTGGGTTTCCTGGAATTCTGACCACATTAGAACCGCAGTAAATCATGTGAAACACATCAAGCTGCATTCTCGTGCCTGCTTCCCCACTCACTAGCTGGGTAGTCTTGGGAAACCCGCTAGATCGCTCTACGTTCCTATTTCCTCATCTGTCAAAGGATGATGGTTTCTACATCTAACAGTTATAAGGGTTAAATAAAACCCTGCATCTGTAGCACTCAGTGTAGTGTTTTACACATTGTCAAACGTTCATTAGTGATAGTTATCATTAATTTTAGCTTATAGATCCTCAGAATGTAGGTTTTTAAACACAGATGGTAGATTGGCAATGGATATCACATGCCAACCTCACTCCATTCTCTTCCTACCACAGAGTATGGAAGGCTCTTGTTCAGACTGCTTCACAATGAGATAGATTGCCTTGCTTCTGCAGGAGACAGTTCGGATGAAACTCCAGAAGTTGTTTGTGTTAGGGCCATTATTTGCATCATGAGAATCTGCAGGATCCGAAACTGCTCCCTATTTTCCTTCAATTTCAGAGATAGAGATTAGGGGCTTTCAGAATCACTCATGTTGCATCGTCTTGCCAAGAGCCCAGGGCTACACATTGTTGTGTCATTTCAAGAAATGACAACATGAAACTTTTGCTTCTCATTGAAAACACTGTCCATTTTGTTGGCCAGCATCCCTTCTCTAAGCGCTAACATGACAAACTTAACTTGGAGCTCAGGAGTGACCAAAACATGCCCCCCGCCAAGGAATTGTCAGACTTCCGCACTGCTGCCAAGGGTGATATACCTTACGTTGGTCTTTTAGCTCACCCAGAAAACCTAGTCGCAAGTGGTCTATTCATGCACAGAACCCCTGTAGGAGCAGGCTGTTTCTTCCACTGTCCTTGATTGAAATTTTCTTTTAAGGCTTAATTAAGCCTTATCATAACTTATTTTTCTAACAAAAATGGGAAAATAAAAGCATAATTTCAAAGGAAGAAAATCCAATTGATTTTCAGGGACAGAGCACATTCCTGCAGATGAGAATAACAGATAATCATTGTTCTCGGAAGGTGGAGGGACCAGTAGTAGACAGGAGGGTTACCATTAACTGGAAGAACAGGAAGATACTAATATTTGTGAACCAGATCTGTGAAAGGTGCATAAGTGGATATCTTATATATGTTTTACTCATATAATTATTAACATTACCTAATAAAAGAAGAACAGGGATCCCTAAGGTTCTTATAATTCGGCCAAGGCCACTTAGATGATGTGTGAGGGCCAGGTGCATAGCCCAGGTCTGTTTGACTCCAAAGTGCAGATTAGCCCAAACCATCTTTAAGAGGATTTGGGGCTCTGGAGTCATCTTCTGTTGTGAAAGGAGACAGCAGTCTCTAGGGAGGCAGAATTCTGAATCAAAACACCTGTCTCTTTCTGGAGATTGGTGAAATGAGGAAGATTTGAAAAGCAGGATGACCTTTGTCTGTATCTATATTCATTGTCCTCCTTTATTAGACCAACAGAGGAATCTTGTATCTCATCACCATTTCCCTTTAAAAGCATTGCTGAAGTCCCTCGTGTTTTGTGACTTGGAAAGCTTCAAGCCTAGGCAGGAGGAAGACCTGAACACATTGAAGACGTTGCACATTTTAGGTTAACCTGAGAAAGCTCCAAAATCCTAAGGGAAGTGCTCTAAAAATTTATTCTAGTAAAGGCCACCTGCTTCCCAAACACAGGTCTCTCAGGATTCCCTGTGCCAGCAGTCACCAGCCAACTGGGGGCTTTGCACCCAAGGCAAAGATGTCTCCCTGAGTCCATGGCAGAGCTGACCTGTGCCTCCCTGAACTGCCCAGCATTTCACTTTCAACAGTGGTAGCTATTATTCAGCTTGCTCACCTCCCCTACGGTCCTACTGGCCAGCCCTAAACATGTCTCCAGCCTTGATGATGAAGACAGATGATCAGTCGTACTGTTGGATAAAGCTACCTATGGCTAATTTAATTGAAATTTAATAAAATTTAATTCTTCTTTTCTTATTATTGGATAAGGATCTGTGGAGTATTTCCATCATTACAGAAAGTTCTATCAAGCAGTGCTGCAAGAATTACAGTTGTCAGTGGTTATTAGCTCTGTAATGATCTATGTGACATTGGGAATAGCTTTAATCAGCCCTGGAGACCTTCTTAGCAGGCTTGTGAGCTCTGAAACCAGCTTTCCTCTCTCATCCTTCACACACACACACCCACACACACACACACACACATGCACACGCATGCATGCACGCACACACACACATACAGAGACAGACCAAGAAAAGGAAGTACAAAATTGTCTCCAAATTGTCAGTTTTTGAATTTGGGGAATGAAGAAATGGCTATTAATGTGCTAATACTCATAATTGACTGGAAGACCTCTATATTAACTCCTGTTTATTCTTTAAATGCTAGTAAACAATCTTTGATAATGTTCTCACTGCCTCCTGCTAATTGCTTCTAATGACATAATCCACTCATTCATTGCCCAGAGGGATTGAGGAACTAGTAACATCATGCTGGGCTTTGAAAAGAAATACACATTTTTCTTACCATAAAAGAAACTGCAAATCAAGCTGCTGCTGCCAGCTGACACTGAAATCGTCTCACGCGATGAGCCGGTGTGTTCGCTGCTCAGAGCTGGCAGCCCTGTTGTGCTTTACGGCAGCTCCACCTTTGAGACCAACATACACACATTATGATGCCTTGAAACCTTCCCAGAACTAATGACCCCAGCCTTTATCCTGAGGAAGATACTGGCACAGTATCCATCCATTTGTTTATGAGTCAAAACAGCTTCCCCAAGCCAGTTCAGCCCCTCTTCCAACATTTTGTCATCCTTCCAAGATTTCCTGTTTGATGGGAAGCAACAGAGCAATCACTTAGGTCGGTGACGTACCGATCTTTTTGCTCTCTACCATTGCAGTAGGGGACTGAGAAAGAGGAACTTCTAGAGGATAGGAGGGGAGTTAGCCAGAGGAAGGAGGAAAACTAGAGGAGTGTGGTATCCTAAAAGTCAAGAGAATTTAGGCCTCCTGGAAGGAGGACATTCTGTCAGTTGTGCACCAGCTATTGTTAAGGTGGGATTCTGGGTAGCCTTTTGGGTTCCTTTGAAGCAGATGTCAACGGCAACTTTGCAAAGATGGTTGCTTGGCCTTCAGGAACCCTGACAGACAGCCACGGGTCTGTCTTCGTTTCTGAATCGAAGCGTATGTTACACAAGAGACCTTCCCTGTCCCTGTTTTTCCTTGCAGTATGGCCAGAGTCCCTGAGTCCCTGTCCCTACTTCCCAAACCTGGGAAACAAGTGTTTCCACCATGTTTCTCTTATTTGCCGCTAAGAATTAAGGGAGCCCGTTGCCCTAGAGCTTCTTGGTTTTGTCTCTCATTGTCTGCCTTTCACCCTAACAGTTTTTGTGCTGTACCTAATAGAGTGCTGCATGTATTGTAGGCACTCTGCAAATATTCACTGGATAAGTAAACTTCCCTTGAAAGTATATGCAGCAAAAACTTTTGAAGTCTTACAAACGAACACAAGTTGTGCATTTTACTTCACAAGATATCTGGTTATACCACTTAAATTTTTTAACACTCACCAGTATATTGAGAATGAATGATCTTTGATCTTTGATTGCATCATACTGGCCCTTGGGCTTTAGGTTCCTACCATTACCCTTAGAGTTTATCCCAGCTTAAGAAGCCAGGGATCCCTGGAAAGAACCGGTTGGGACCTTATTCTAAATAAGACCTGTATATCCCAGTGCACAGCTAGCTCACTGACTCCTTGCTGGCTTTCTGTCACCCTTCAGTTGCTCACTTAGCTAAAAATCACACCGCCAAGGTATCAGGGGAAGAAAGCTTCGTAGAAAATCTCTCCAGCTGGCTTTGGACAGTCACTGCAGGCTATGTAGGCAAGGTGAAAGTTCCCTTTGGGGAGGAGGAACCTCCACAGCCTGTCATTCAGGCCCCCCACCCCCTGAGCACTATTGCTACTCACGGCCAAAGCATGGCCTGCTCCCTTGGAATTCACAGTTCCTATTGTGAATTACAAATCCGATTCCCAAATGTGTTCTTCATGGAAAATTGATGATTACATGTTTGCCTAATTGAAATGACTGTGAATTATTCAGGGAATAACTTTATTCTCTGCCTTTGAAATACTCTCCCAGGAAAATGACCTATGTTGTGTGTATGGATATAATTTTGAAAATTGAGCAACGCCAGATGTTTCCCTAGCCAGAAAATAACTTTTCCCTTCCTCCCAGATTTTTCCAGCAGAGTTCAGATTCTTTTAAATATGTGGATTGCCATATTATGAGTACTTTCAAGAGTTCTCAAACCCTATTTATAGATGAGGAAGATAGGAATCCCAAAGGTGTTTTGCTTTTGTAGATCAAGTTGGGGCATTTTCTTTGTTCATTGTGTGGCTTTTAGTTCCATTTTTAAATCTTTCTTTTCTATTAAAAGAGTCCTAGTTAAAATATAAGCTTTGCAGTGCAGGCGATTTTAGATAGAAAAACCCTTTCTTTAAAAGGTTGTGATAGCTTTCTAGTCAGAGCAGTTTCAAAGCAATACATGTTTGTAGACACAGTAATGAGGTGACTTGACCAAGGCCGCCATGTTTGCCAACTGCATCGTTGCACAAAGGGGCTTACAGGTCATAGATGCTTTCAAGGTCATAGATGCTTTGTGCCTTAAGCATTTTGACCAAGTCCCCTTGGGTCCTCATTTATCAATTTAACCAACACCAACTGTGCAACCCCCATGTGCCAGGCACTGTGCCAAGGGATTGGGACAGTGCAATTATGAAGACAGTGGCTGTCATTAGAGAGCTCTGGCTTCACACTGTCCAGGCTCATGAGTATCCTGAGTCCTCTTCTTCCATCAGTCATTGTTAGCAGTACACCTGCGAGGGCAAGTTGCCTAGGGTTTGTGGTAAAGAAGGGGAAATACTAAGATGCTTAACATGGGGGCACTAATAATCAAAGAAGACACTGGGGCATCCAAGAGGATGAGGAGAGTTCCTTCAGCAGTAGTAATCACAGAGGGCTTCCTGGAGGAGGAGGCATCTAAGCACAGCCTTGCTTGAGAGCTTCACAAAGATTGCTGTCACAATTTAAATTTCTTACCTATAAAAAGTGTTTTTGCCTCCCCCCTACCTCTCAGGCTTATTCATTTTTATTACCTTGGAACACAGAGGAGGTTAAGTTGAGGGAGTTATTTGTAAGTATGGTCCTAAGACCCTGGTCATGTCTAGTTCTTTATTTTTGTCTTAATTTTTTTTTTTTTTTTGAGTTTCAGGTGTGCAATATAGTGATTCAGTACTTCGTATATTACAAAATGGCCACCACAATAAGTGTAGTTACATGTGTCACCATACTCAGTTGTTACAATACTACTGATTGTTTTCCCTGTGCCATACATTTCATCCCCATTCTTATTCATTTTATAAAGGGAAGACTGCACCTCTTAATCCCCTTCTAGTCATGTCTATTCAGAGGACTACACTCTAGGAATTAGAGAGGAGATGATTGTGAATATCCTCATTCTTTGGATAAATCCCTGAATCATTTAGGTTGTTTCCTCATAAACTCCACCCCTTATGTGTATCCCTGGCATCCTAAAAATCCATTTGTTGATTAATTTGCATGTATTAGCCCCAGGGGTGGGGGTTCGGTATAGCAACTAAGATGTGGCACAAGTAAATTACCTCAACAGTTTTAAAATCTCGGAGAGGAAAGTGGAAGCAGGGGAGTTCCAAGAAAGCTGCTTTTTCTACATTTCCCTCCCCACTTTTGCCAGACCTAAGAGGATAGGGAAGGATGCCCATAGTCATTATAAATACTGATGAAATGACGCTCTGGAAGCCACCACCACAGAACACCTGCTGCCATTATGCCTGAAGGATTTAATAACCTCCCCAGTGGTTACCCAATGTATTTTAGTCAGAACAGTGCTAACTAAATAGCAAGATCAAGAGGCCTATTGCCCAGGGCTCTAAAATTCCTTCCTTCCTGAAGACTTAAAATTTAATGTTTATTTATTTTTGAGAGAGAGACAGAGACAGAGCACGAGTGGGGGATGGGCAGAGAGAGAGAAAGACACAGAATCCAAAGCAGCCTCCAGGCTCTGAGCTGTCAGCAGAGCCCGACGCAGGGCTCGAACTCACTGACCGCCAGATCGTGACCTGAGCCGAAGTCAGACACTTAACCGACTGAGCCACCCAGGCGCCCGGGATGTCGATACTTTTAGAAATCAGAATCACTTACCTTATAAATTTGTGTGTTTTTTTCCTTCAGACAAGTTTTGGTACTGTCGACTTTCACCCAACCACAAGGTTCTGCATTATGGAGACTTGGAAGAAAGTCCTCAGGGAGAAGTGCCCCACGATTCCTTGCAGGACAAATGTAAGTGGCTCTCCTGTGTAGGAGGACTGAGTTTGGGTTGTTTGTTTCTCTTCCTGGTCACAAAATAGCACGCAGGAAAACTACCAGCCCAAATAAATCCACTGGATGTGTCTCATCTTGTCGTAGGTCCTGGCCTGAGCATTCTCGTCGCGCACGAGACCCCGATGGACTGGGGCTTCGGGACAGAAAAGGGGAGGGCACAGAAGGAATGCTCACATATCTTTCCTGAAAAATGTAAAGCTGGGTTTCAGATGTCCACTTTCACACTACTTCTCCAGTTGCTGTTTTAAGGAGCAAAGACAATAGAAACCTGACTCTGTCGCTTGCCTTTTTCTGATGACCCAGAATAATTTTCCATCAATCATGTACTTGGTCCCTACCACATGTACTCATTATAGTTTAGTGTATCCCATGACCGGAATGCAGAGCTAATGGTAGACCCCAGGATGACTAACCTGCTTCAGAGAAGTAACTCAGACATTTAGAACATTTATTTGTATTTTTTAATGTTCATTTATTTTGAGAGAGAAAGAGGACACACCTGTGTGTGAGACAGGGAGGGGCAGAGAGAAAGAGAGGGAGAGAGAGAATCCCAGGCAGGCTCCACACTGTCAGCAGGGCTCAAACCCATGAACAATGAGATCATGACCTGAGCCAAAACCAAGAGTTGGTAGCTCAATCGACTGAGCCACCCAGGGGCCCCTGACACTTAGAACATTTATGATCAGTTACATTCTATCATCAGCTAAAATACATATCCCTGAAACACATATTACTTGTATTTATTTGCTGTTTCTGTACAATTCTATTTTAATGTGTATGTTTCTGAAGAGCCAGTAATTTGCCAGATTATTTTAGCCCAACACCAAACCAGGGTCCAGGTTCTTAGACAGTATTAAGTGTGCGAATTAAACCAAGTATTATATAAACATTAAAATACATAAGGGTGATACATTCGTTTGGAAGAAAAATGAGATAAAATGAACATAACCTCAGAGGACATCCCAGTTAGAGAAATCAGAGTGGGAAAGAGTGAGAAAGCAAATAAAGAACACTATTAAGTAGCCTTCAAAAGTTACACTGACCCTGCATAAGTCATCTCAGCAGGATGTCACAGACTGAATCCTTAGCCCCAAGCCCCAATGTCTTTCCTCTCATCACCCCAGGGCCTAAGGAAGTCAGCTCTGTACTACCTTCCTTGCAGCCCATGGCCACCAAAGGCAAAAAGTAACCACAAGTGAGAAATTCCTGACACATTCAGAATCTGCGCTGACATATCAGGTGGACAACCTAGAACATTCTCTCTTCCTCCAGCTTAGAAATGGAACAGTCTAGTCTTTGTAGAGTCACTTAGCTCAGAAAGCAAGGTTGTTTGCTTTCGTAGGAGCACTGCTTCTCTGACCCACATTATTGGCCTCGCTAGTGGAAGGTGGAAGAAATCTGAAGCCCACAGCTACAGCGTCTGGGACAGTGTCTCTGCATTGGCAGCATTCCAGGCCTCTGCCTATAATGAGGACCCTCCCTTCAAGTCTCAGAAAGCCTTCCCCATTCCACCATGGACAAGCCAGGCCAGTGGTTCTCAGAGTATGGTCCTTGACCCGTGAGCAGCATCTCCTGAAAATTTACTAGAAATACAGATTCTCCAGCCTCTTTTCCAGTCCTACTGAATCAGAAACTCTGAGGACAGGGATCGGCAACCTCTGTCTAAAACAGACTCTCCAGGCAGTTCTGATGTACACTCAGAATGAGAACTGCTGAGCTAGATACTGCCTGATAATCTTCGTGATGATTTCCCAAATTTGGCTTTACCAGTAAGTAAATATTGTAAAAGAACAAAAAAAAAAGTGATTTGACAGTGGGTTGCCAACTTTTCATTTTGGTAAAAAATGTCTAGTAAGAAATAAGATCTAACTAAAATTTAATATCACATTCCTTTCATTAAAAAAAGAAGGGGGAGGGGCTCTTAATCATGAAAAACAATAAGAAAGAGCTGAAAGACCTAATCTTGGAATATAGGACAGTTACTTCTACTAAATTAAATTAGCTTTATTAAAAACTCACAGCTTGGTCTTCATTTTCCTCTCTTTGCTGTTCACTGGTGAAAACTTACTGGCAAAACTTTGCTCGTGAACTTGGAACTGTCCAGAGGCCAGCAATTTGGAATCACTGCTACAGTGGGAAAATGAAGAGTTAATGGTGACTATTGCTCAAAGCAAGCAGAAGTTTTTTGGGTTTTTTTTTTTATGTTTATGTATTTATTTTTGAGAGGGAGAAAGAGTGAGAAAGAGAGAGAGAGAAAGCTACGGAGGGACAGAGAGAGAAAGGGAGACAGAGAATCCCAGGTAAGCTCCACACTGGCAGCACAGAGCCCAGCCTGGGGCTCAAACTCACCAAACTGTGAGATCCTGACCTGAGCTGAAATCAAGGGTTGGGATGCTTAACCAACTGAGCCACCCCAGCATCCTGCAACCAGTTCTACACACAGTCTGCCACAGTCTCATTCTTCACCTGACCACGAAATAGGGAAAGTGGTCTGGGGAAAACACACACACACACACACACACACACACACACACACACACTCAAACACATTTGCACACAGCATAATTCATTTTTTTTTCCCCGCATGGACCAGTGAATCAGCTTTCCCCCTCACTGGACATATTATTTATTCCTGTAGTTATAGGGATATAATCCACTTCTCAACCCACATATAGGCATTTGATTGGCATTGTTTACAGGTGTTATATGCAGCACCCCCATTCTAGCTGTTTCTGTTGCTTAGGAAACTGGTAGCCTAGCTCCTAGAGAAGGTCAAGGGGTGGACAGCTCCTGAACGTTGTAGGGGCAGTTCCTGGGCTTGGCCACAAGCTGATGCCCCTACCCCCAGCTCTACCAAGGCCTGCACCCCCAGGAGCCCAGGGTAAAAGTAACCGGATATAAACCAGGAGTGCCAATGCCAGAGAGAACCAGCTTGCCAGGGTGTTCACAGAGGAGCAAGGTTAGAGCTGCAGATCTCTAAACGGCTTTTGGTAGTGGCCGCAGAGTGATACTGGTCCTGGGAAAGGGTTACAATCGTCCGTTCTGACAATGGCTCCAAAACTCTAGTCTTACCTTACCTTACCTCTGCAGCCTTTGAAATCCAGTACTTCGGAATTCAAAAGAGTTTCTCCATTAACAGTCTATCCATTGAAAAATAAACCAGGAATGCATACTTGTACAGGTGTATGCATGCAGGGGTGTGTGTATGTGTGTGTGTGTGTGTTCTTGAGATTATATCTGTAGGCACATGTGAGCCAAGTAGGGGGTGTATTCACGTAAATAAGTAAAATGAACCTGGTAAGTGCTCGAGATGAGAAGCCCCATCTTGGGAAACTAAAGTCTGCTGCTTCAGGCCTGGCACCTGGTTTGCCTTTAATTCCAATTCCATGGGCATTCTGCCCATCATCTTAGAGCCCTTAAAAGTCATAAACCTCATTCCACTAGAAAAATGAAATGTTCCTTTAATTAATTTCAAGTGCCTTGCTCTTGTCATGTACGATTGCCCTCTCTTGAGACCAAGGGGGAAATTGTCTTCCGCCCCTTGAGTTAATCAGTGCTGAATATTGAGATATTGATGAACCAAATAGTGTAATTGAATCTTCTTGATATAGAGAGTGCGAGTAAAGATTGAGGGCCTCTCCTTGGCTGTCTTCTTCCCTGAAGGTTTAGGAAGTCTCTTCTCATATTACTTTTGTTTGGCAGGAGATGTGGCCCTACATCTCTCCCGCTAAGTTTACAGGCTTGCATCACCCTCACCAGACACTAGACTCCATTGCTTTCCAGCTGTGCCCCAGGCCCCTCAGTGCCTCCCTTTGAAAGAATCTAGGCCAGAGCTTCTCACCCCCCACATCCAAGGGGCCAGAGAGAAGGCTCACTCCCTTGCACAAGGCGATTAAGCCTATTACAGAGGGTGGGAGGGGCAGCTGAGACAGCAAAACAGAGTGGGCAATTTGGGTCACTGAAGCACAGTGAATACTTCAGGTCCCTTGATCTATAGAGACAATTTAACTTTGATTATTGGTGATGAGAATAATCGCGGACATTTATTGAGTGCTTACTATATGCCAGGCACTATGCTAAGAGCTCTACATAAATTACCCTCTCACCAACCTGGAGAGGTAGACATCATTGCCCTTGTTTTACAGTTAAGGAAACAGAGGTACAGAAAACGTGGCCGGGAAACAGAACAGAGATCTGATTGCAGCCATCCAATTCCATGGCCCAGGCTTTTCCCCACTACCTGTGCTGCCTCGATTAGAAGCCAACAATGATCCTGGCTCCTGCAATAGGACTTCATTCTTGGAGCAACCATATGAGTAGCTGATGCCATAGTTTCCACATTGCAGATGAGGAAGGTTAGGCTCCAAGAACTTAAACCCAAAGTGGTACAACCAGTAGGTGGATCTAGAATTCAAAGCCAGTCTGATACCAAGGGTACAGCCCTTCCCACCACTCTGTGCTGCCAGGATAGAGATCAGATTTTTCATTGAACTGAACAGGGAAAGGATCAGCCTGTCCCTCCTCTGAGTGTCACCACTCACCAGAGCATCTGTGGAGCCGTGTCTACAGCAAGGGCTCATGGCTTACTAGCTACTTCCTGGGGTGGTTTCTGCCTCAATGTGGCTCTCAGTGGTGAAAGCTAAAACTATGTTGGTGGCCATGTGTGCCTTTTCAATTGTATTTTTGTTTTGAATCACAGTTACAGATCCTTCCACAGATATCAGCAGTTCAAGAGTTTCCTAGAGAGTCTGAAGTGATAACCACATCTGGGGCTCTGTTCAGCATGATTTGAGGATTCTGACAGCTTCCAAACGTAGGGAGTAGTCATGACCAAGCAAGGGAGGGTAGGGTAGAAGAAAAAACAGTCCTAACTCTGTCCTGCACTAACTATGTGACATTGTATAATTTATTTCCTCTCTTGAGGCCTCAGTCTTCCCATTTGTAAAATGGTCGTATTGAATGAGATGATCTCAGTCCAGCTCAAACTGAGAAAAAAGGGCAGAAAGAAATGAGGCCATACCTCCAAAGATTTAGAGTGGACTGTTGGGTGCCAGCAGGGACCCTTTTGATTCCCATATCTCTGGGCACCATTTCTTTATGCTGCTCCCACATAAAAATGCCTAATGGAAACACTAGCCTGACTTTGAAGTAATCAGGAGCCCGCTCCTGCCTCCTCAGAGTGTAGATTCAAGAGACGTGAGTCTGATTCTGCTCATGGGAATAGAAAGGACGGCATTCTAGCCTTCTGATGCCTAATCTTCCAATGCATCTAGGGACAAACTATGCAAAGAGCAACCTTTAAAAGCCATGCTGTATTTTTAGAATTTTGTGTTTCCTCTTAGCCATAATCCTGTGAGTAATATAGCAGCTTGTCTCCTTGACAGGGGACAATGCATATAAAAAACAGAATATGTACTGCCACAAGCACAGTAGAAAAGTGCCTTTTCTTCCCCGAAGCCTCCTCATTAGAGATTCTGAAGACTACTCCCACTGTAGACCTTTGTGTTACTCTTGTCCCGTTCCATATGATGGCTTTTCAAAGCCAAAGGGTAACTTAGTATTTATAGATTGTAGAAACTCTTTCTAGTTCGTTGACCATGTTATATATGATACAACAAAAGACTCTCTGCACAGTAACTGTGACTCAAACCCCATCTGAAGCTTGAGAAGGCTTTTGACTTAGGATGTTAACTCTTTCACAAATTCACTTCAGTGGCGGGTTTTCAACTGAAAAGTAAACACGGAGTCGACCCAACTTCCCAGAGGGCCCAAATGTCCACTCCTGGGGTAGTGATTAGGCAACCCAATTGACCACTGAGGGGAACAGGGCTGATCACTGGTTATAAAAAATGGATCTCAGAAGAACTGAAGTCAGTGGTTGTGGTCAAAAGTAGGTCCGGGAATTATAGAGACTGTCTTTAGGAAGCTGCCAATTCAAAGGGGCCAAACAGAGACAGGAAAGACATCCCAGGTAAAGGATTCTGCCAGTGAAGATAGGCTGCATTGCTGACTTATGCTGCGGGAACAAGTGACCCCTCCAGATCACAGTGGCTTATGACGCTAAGAGTATATTCTCATTCATGTTACATGACTGACAATGGGGTGTGAAAGTGCTGCCCCACATAGTCACTCAGGGACACAGGCCAGTGACTGCTCTGCCCTCCCACAGCTGTGCCATCTGGATGGAATATATGGCTTGTTCAGTTTCTGAAGAGATTCTGGTGGACAGTGACTTTTTACTGCCTCTGTCTAGAAGAGACTGGCATGCCGTTGCCTCTCACATTTCACTGGCCAGACATAATCATGTGGCCCCACCTAACTGCAAAGGTTGCTGGGAAGTGTAATCTTCCATATATATGTCCAGAAAGGGAGGAAAGCCGGATACATAGCACAAGTAATTTCTGCTGAAGGGATCTAGAATCAGGACTGCGGGATGAAGGAGCAGACATGGTGGGACAGATAGCAGGGAGTATATGCAGAGATTCCTGGAAGAGTTGATCAAAACCCCACTTTTCTCTGGGGCTAAAGAAAGCTCTCGGGGATATCGACAGATTTGAACAAAGTCTTAGGAATTTTAGGGTACCTGAAAAATGTTAGCTTTTTAAAAGGCCTTCCTGTTGTATCATTTTGATATTCTATATATTTCATAATTTCGTCTTCGTCTAAATCTCTCCCCCACAACCCAATTCCCCAATAAAAGCAGGGGAATTTTAATTATGAAATCTCTCATCATCTTCTCCATTAAGGGAGTCTAAGGCATTGGTTAGTTGAAGTTTCTGCAGATCCTAAGTGGGCCTCTAGATTTACAGTCCCTTGTGGGACTACAAGATTAGGGATTGAGAGGGACAGGTGACTTCACAGTTTTTTAAGCAATGGTTCCAAACCATCCTACTGCCTTCCCTCTCTCAGGTGATCTTGACAAAAGTTTGAAATGCACAAACCTGTCTTTTATCTTCCTCCGAGTCCTGAGTAAGACATGAGATAACATCATTTTATCTAACTGCATTATTCTCCAAGATAAATACCGGCTACCATCTCCCTATCAGAAAGGAATGTTCCCTTTATTTAATTGAGTTTACTTTCGTTGTCTGTAAAACAGAGATTAAAAAAATCTGTCTCCCAGAGTTGTGAGAATTAACAAGGTGGTAGAGAGTGAGGATTTGGAGAGTGACTCTTCAGATTCAGATCAATTTTTTGTGGTAAGGTTGCTTCTCCTCATTATCCAAAACTCAGAAGCTAATAGCTTCTCAGAAGCAAAGCACTCGGCATTGTTCCTAGCAAAAGGGGTCTTGCCTAATATCAGGATTAGCACCACTGGTATTATTATCATTATTATTACTACTGATTCTAATACCATCACTTTTACATGACTATGATAGCTTTTCTTAGGTATTTGTTTCACAAATGGGTATTTGTTTCACAAATTCTGGTCGTGAACATAGACTTTTCTCCCCAGGGATGCTTTTTAGCAGACTATTTTCCTTTCTGTCCCTGGGACCCTGCCTGACTCCTCTTTCTCTTTTTGCCTCTTTTTTTATTTCCTCTTTCTGCGGTAGTTTCTCAGAATGACAACTGTGCCCGCCGACTCAGTGCTCACTCCTGACTCTTTATTGACATCTCAGCTTTCACATGGTGTAGTTACTTTCATTTTCTCTTATGAATTGCAGTGCCGGTGGCAGATATCAAAGCGGTGGTGACGGGGAAGGACTGCCCTCATATGAAAGAGAAAGGTGCCCTTAAACAAAACAAGGTATGATTCCGAAATTATTGCAAATAGTTCTATCCACACTGTGCAGTCAGCAACTGTGGTGGGCCCAGCCCTGCTTTAGTAGCAATGCGTGTGTGCGTGTGTGTGCGTGTGTGTGTGCGCGTGCGTGTGCTATTGCACATCACTTATTCCGCCCTCCTTTGTCCTTTCCTAATGCTTTTACATCTCTCAGCCTTATGATTTCACTGATCACTTTTCTTTTTTTCTTCATGTTCTTTTTTTTTTATTTGAATCCAAGTTAGTTCACATATGGTGTAATAATGATTTCAGGAATAGAATTTAGTGATTCATCACTTATGTATAACACCCAGTGCTCATCCCAACAAGTACCCTCCTTATTGCCCATCACCCATTTGGTTCACCCCCCCACCCAACACCCCTCCAGCCACCCTCAGTTTGTGCTCTGTATTTAAGAGTCTTATGATTTGCCTTCCTCTCTGTTTTTATATTATTTTTTCTGCCCTTTCCCTATGTTCATCTATTTTGTTTCTTAAATTTCACATATGAGTAAAATCATTTGATATTTGTCTTTCTCTGACTGACTTCACTTAGTATGCTACACTCTAGTTAGCATAATACACATCCATGTTACAAATGGCAAGGTTTTATTCTTTTTCATCGCCAAGTAATATTCCTGTGTGTGTGTGTGTGTGTGTGTGTACCACATTTTCTTTATCTATTCATTAGTTGATGGACATTTGGGCTCTTTCCATAATTTGGCTATTGTTGCTAGTGCTGCTATAAACGTTGGGGTGCATATGCCCCTTCGAATCAGCACTCATGTATCCTTTAAATAATTACTGACTAGGGCGCCTGGGTGGCACAGTCGGTTGAGCATCCGACTTTGGCTCAGGTCGTGATCTCACAGCTCGTGAGTTTAAGCCCTGCGTCAGGCTCTATGCTGAAAGCTCAGAGCCTGCAGCCTGCTTCAGATTCTGTGCCTCCCTCTCTCTCTGCCCCAACCCACTCGCATTCTGTCTGTATCTCTCTCAAAAATAAATAAGCATCAAAAAAAATTTTTTTAATAAATAAATAAATACTTAGTAGTGCAATTGCTGGGTTGTAGGGTAGTTCTATTTTTAATTTTTCAAAGAACCTCATCACTTCGAATCCCCACCACCTCTTCCATTTTCTCACTTCCTGTCCCCTTCCAACTGCAGGAATTGTCCCTTATTGTTGTCACCCAGCCCTCTCTCAAGCCTTCTCCACTCATCCCCATCCATTCTCAGGGCCTCTCCTAACTTCTCCTTTATGTTCATGTTCTCCCTTCCCTGACTTCCTCCCCAACCTCTTTCATTTTCTTCTGCTGTCCTTACCTTCTTAGTATCTTCTCTGGACTCTCTATGAAGCCTGGGAAAGGCAGAGACCAGAAGATTCAAAATGTTTTAGAAAACTTAAGGGCCTGATAGCCTTCACCATCATGGAAAGTACTGTGAAATAACTGAAACCCATCTTAAAGGAGAAAACTTCCCCAAAGGTGAATACTGCTTAAATCTCCTTCATGTCACAATATTTTTCACCCTCCCCTCCTAGTTTACCAACCAACTGATCATCATAATAGACCATGTTCCATACTAGAGGGAGTGGGGAGGAGGCATTATCTGAAAAGATGGAAGAATTTCCTTTGCCCTCAGTTTGGAAGTATTTGCCCTTGGAAGGGCCATCAGGGAGCCAATTATTTGTTTCTCCCTCTCAGCATCTTGTAATACATAGTACCCATCCATGAACAAAATTATTCAGATTGATCTGGGTGCTCCAGCCACCTTGGCACCAAAAATACCACCCAGATTGATAGGTTTCTCCTTCATCGTCCATGTCTGTATCTAAGAGGAATGTAAAGCTTATACACATCTCCTTCTCAATCAGCGTTAAAGTGAACAATCTCTGCTTTGTAATTTCAAATGTTGTAAGACAAAGGGGAATCCAGGTCTGCATAGGATGACCCTGTCTATGGTTAAGGAAAAACAAAAGTGCTGTGAAAGTACTATATAGGAAGATAAAGGGGAGCAGATACAACTAAGAAGGCCGATGGCAAGATCATTGTTTTTTAAGTTACATAAGTATTACTCACCTCAACTCTATGTGAATTCCTTCTTTGTCAAGCCTGTCACAACACCATCACGCAATTCACTTGACTGACAAGCGTAATGACACGAGGGCATATGCCTAAGAGTCTGTGGGTCATCCGTTACACTGCATTTCTCTCTTCTTCATGATATTGGGAAACAGGGGTTGTACTTCTCATCAGATTTCAGAGGAGCATCCTTAACTTTACCAGCAAACTAACTATACCAGCCTTCACGGTCTGCCTCCTTTACCCACTGAGATGCAGAACACAGTCTCAGGGAGCACTGGCTCCACTTGGTCCCATGGTTATATAACACTTGCCGCTGAGCAGGAAACAATGAGGGGAAATTGACAGCAACAAGAGTTTATAACCCAGAGAAGACCAGGAGGGGTGTAGTTGCTGGCAAAACAGATTGCCAGGACTCATGGACTCTGAGTAGGGATAGAGAGAATTCTGTAAAATATGTGTGGAGAGATTGGTTTCAGTCCCAACATATAAAGTGCTTGGGAATTTTCACCCCTATCCTTATAGTAAGAAGAAATCGAATAAAGTGAAAATCCACAATTTTCTTGGACCTACCAGAGAACTGAGGTTGCAGGGCAAACCACCCCCCACCCCCAGAATCTGGAGAGTCCGGTGTATCCAAAGAATCACAGCCAGATGTGCTCACCAGGAGCAAAATGCACCAGTGCTATAAATTGTAGGATCAGTTAAGTGACAATTCTGATTAATTGCTTTAGGCTGAGTGAGGGCTAGTGTGAGAGGGAGGAACTTGGGGTTTCAGTCTTCTGGGGGTCATACTTTCATGAGCTTTACCTCCAGGAACCCTAGAGATTCTTGCAGGGAAGAACTGAGAAGGACCACTCCTCATGTCTCTG
Organism: Panthera tigris; assembly: GCF_018350195.1. Classification (NCBI taxonomy): domain Eukaryota; kingdom Metazoa; phylum Chordata; class Mammalia; order Carnivora; family Felidae; genus Panthera; species Panthera tigris. Next base: position 125,879,947 of record NC_056661.1, on the reverse strand, counting down.
GTAGGGGAAAGGGAAGAGTAATTGTAAAATATGCCAGAGCCTTCTTCATAACAAAGCCCTTTTTCCTATCTAGGTGAAGACAGTTTCTCCCATTTTACCCCATTTTAGCCTTTCTGCCTCAACTGTGGAGTTGGGGGTAGGGGAGAAACAGTCAACAGCAGTCAGAGCCTCAAGGAAATTGATAGGAAACTCTGCAGCCAAGAAAAAGGGGAGGGGTATGAGGGGAAAGGGAAGGCTATGCAACTTGAGAAGGTGACAACCACAAGATATAGAGCCCCTAAAAGATGAGAACTTAAGTGGGAAATTATAGAAAACTGTCCCTCACCCATGTCCTACCACCACACTAATAAGACTCCAAGATAATAATGTTGTATCAGGGCTGAAAGATCTTCAAGGCATAAACTCTCTCTGAGGAGGAGTACTTAGGGAACCCCAAGTCAGTAGGGGAGACAAAAACAGGGACATTACAGGAATTTGAATGTGGCACTTATCTATAGCAAATGTTAAACATATCTCAATTCCTTGCCAGATCAACATAAATCATCACTCTAAAGGTCTATGTATCTTACTTCCTATTACCTGACACAACATGTCTAGATCTCAACCAAAAAATTATAGGAATGCCACAAAAAAAAAAAAAAAAAAAACAGCCCGAAGAAACAAAGCAATCATCATCAGAACCAGACTCCATTATAACACAGATGCTGGAATTATCAGACAGAATTTTAAAATAACTAGGTTGGGGGAGCCTGGGTGGCTTAGTTGGTTAAGTGTCTAACTTCAGCTCAGGTCATGATCTCATGGTTCGTGAGTTTGAGCTCCATGTCAGGCTGACAGCTCAGAGCCTGGAGCCTATTTCAGAGTGTGTCTCCCTCTCTCTCTGTCTCTCTCTCTCTCTCTGTCCCTCCCCCACACATGCTCTGTATCTCCCTCTCTCAAAATTAAATAAACATTAAAAAAATTAAAATGACTAGGTTATAAGTGCCATAGGCTCTAATGGAAAAAGTAGACAACCTGAAAAAACTGATGGGTAATTTAAGCAAAGAGACGGAAACTCTAGAAATGAATCAAAAGGAAAGACTATCAGTAAAAACAATGTAACAGAAGTGAAGAATGCTTCTAATAGGTTTATCAATAGACTTGACATGACCAAGGAAACTATTAGTGGCTTAAAGATGAGTCAACAGAAACTTCTAACCTGAAACGTAAAGAGGAAAAAAATGAAAACATTAGAACCCCAAAGAACTGAGGGACAATTGCAAAAAGTATAACATATGTGTAATTAGAATACCAGAAGAAAAAGAATGGAGCAAAAGAAATATTGAAAGAATGGCTAATGCAATCCAAAATTAATGACAGACATAAAATCACAAATCCAGGAAGTTTAGAGGACACTAAGCAGGATAACTACTCAAAAACAAAAACAAAAACCACTTGGGCATGGAATATGCCAACTTCAGAAAACCAAAGACAAGGAACTGAAAGGAGAAATTCACAAATCCATGATTATATGGGGATTTCAACACCCCTCTGTCAGTAACTGATAGATGAAGCAGACAGAAAATCAGTAAAGATATTGATGACCAGAAGAGCACCATCAGTCAACTTGATCTAATTAACATTAGTAGAAAATCCATCTGACAACAGCAGACTACACATTCTTCTCTAGCTCACAAGAGACATTTCACCAAGAAAGACCAGATTCTGGGCCATAAAATATATCCTAACAAATTTAAAAGAATAACAATCATACAGAGTATGTTCTCAGACCAGAGTAGAATTAAGCTAGAAATCAGTAACAGAAAGATAGCTGGAAAATCTCCCCAAATATTTGGAAGTTTAAGAACACACTTCTAAATAACCCATAGTTCAAAGAAATCTCAAGGGAAATTACAAAATAAACTAAATAGAAATAAAATATAACTTATCAAAATGTGTGGGATGGGGCAAAAGCAGTGCTTAGAGGGAAAATTATAACATTAAATGCATATATATTAGAAAAGAAGTAAGATTTAAAATCAATAAATTTTCTACCTTAGGAAACTGGAGAAAAGCAATATAAGCCTAAAGCAAACAGAAGAAAAGAAATAATTAATATTAGAGTAGAAATCAATGAAACTGAAAACAGTAGAGAAAATCAACAAAGGCAAAACTTGGTTTTTAGAAGAGATTAATAAAATTTATAAACTTCCAGCCTGACTAACCAAGAAAAAATGAGAAAAGACACAAGTTACCAATATCAAAACAGGTGTGGGGATGATGATCTCATTTGAGCGTATGATATGTGTGGGTGATGTGGCCTTCCTGTGTCAGACTCCTCTCCCCTTAGAGGAGATCAACAAAACAAACTGAGTAAATGGCGTTTTCCAATCTATTTTGGGTTTTGGTTTTTGGTTTTTTTGTCATGGAACTCATGGAAAATTGAATGGATGGATGGATGGATGGATGGATGGATGGATGGATGGATAAATGGGGCCCAGTGCTATAAACACATAGATAAATAGCCAGTAGAGGCTATTTCCTGGTATTCATTGGTCTAGATGTTCTGGTCACCACCAGCTCTTCCAGGCTACTTTGAGGGCTGAGACAGGCAGTATGTCTGCCAGCCTGGCTCTTTCATTGCATACACATGAAAATTGTTTGTCTTGCAACATCTATAGTGTTCATACACCCAGTTCATCAGGCAAAACATCAAAAGGCAAAGAGGAAACCGTGGGTTCTGAGAATTGCCTTCCTCAATCCCACACACCCACACCCCTTCTCCTAGTACTCCACAGGGCTGTTGCTCCCTACCTCTGGAACTTCTGGTAGAAAAGGGGAGACCTGCAGCTTAAAAGGAGACCTGACCAAAATGTGTCCACAAGAGATCTGTCAGTACATGGTAGAGGAAATAACTAAGGTGTGTTGCTGGCTCTTCAGACAGTTCTTCCAACTAGAGGGTAGGTTCTGACATTTCATGCCATGGGTCTTTTGGTTAGTTTAATCGCTGAGCAAGACAAACTGAGAATTAGGGTCCATAAGGGAGACACTTCATTAATAGCAATATATTGGTAACTGACAGGACTTCTCACTCATTCAACATCTGATATGTCAGGCACTGTCTAAGGTCCTGGGAATAGGAAAGGGAAAGGAACCAAACCTTTCCCTGAAGGCACAGGCACTTGTTCCTAGAGTCATTCACTCAGTCAGCATTGGATGCCAGTCAAGATGAGCTCTGAGCGTAAATAGTGAACATAGTCCCCAGAAGGAAGATCTGACCAGATATCACTGATATGGATAGGACTATCCTTGACATAGCAGAAGCTTCCCTCTCACCATGTCCTAGAATCCAGCTTTTATTTTTCCAATGTGATTCATGAACCTGAAATAAGAAGCAGATTATACTAGAAGCTAATGTTCTAGCATCAGCTTGAAAACCCTGGTATTAACCCAAAAGCCCTTTACTGAGATTTACTTTATTCATCATTCATACTCATATGACATCGAGTATCTTCCTTGTACCATGCCAGTGCCAGAAGCTAGGAATTGAAAGATAAGCACAACCTGGCCCCTGGCCTTGGGTGTCTAGTAGATATAAAATTTATGTGCCAACATGCAATTATAATCCAATATTGTCTATGCCCCAGAACCTTTAAATACAGGGAGAGTCTGGGAGACTTGAAAAAGGCTCCCGGAGGAAATGGTATCTGAGCTGAGTTTTGAAAAGGAATTGTTCAGGGGTAGAAGCAAGAGGAAGACTTTCTAGGAGGAGGAGAGAGTATGTGAAAAGGCACAGGGGCTTTCCAATATATGAAAGAATATCCTCTGATTGAGAGACATTGAATTTATAGTATAGGATTGATAGAGACAGAAGAAAATGGGTGGGAGAACTATTGGCTGATAATGCTAAGATAGATTGGGGCCAGAAAGTTACAGCTGCCTGAAGAAGGCAGTATCCTCTATTATTATGTACTACATGAATGAGTAATTTTTGCCTTCTAAAATAGAAACTCAAACTCATAGAGATATAGATGAGCAGCAGTGTGTTACAGCTATGAAATCTACTGCTATGCCTATGGCCAATTTTAGCACACACACACACGCCAAGTTGTACCCTATGTCTTTAATCAAAATGCTTTGCCCTCAAGACGACCTGGATACATGGTGGAGAACCAACACAGTTCAAGTGAATGCTGGGAAAGATCGCCAAATAAGGCATGTCACCCCAAAACAATAAAAGGAATGGCAGCCAACACTGGATACTGAAAATATGTTGTATCAAACTCTACTCTTGTGTTCAGTCCGTCCATCATTTGACCCCTGGAAAATGGCAATCCTTAAAACAAGGTGCCATCCATGCCCAGAATTTCTCTGAGCTCCCCTGACCTAGCATGCCTTATCACTGGTCTTAGGGCCCAGGAGTTGAGGATGGGGTCAGAGGCCCCAGGGCATGGGTTGGGGGGGAATCTTCAGTTTCTCCTGCCTCCCATGTCCCCAGAATTCTCCCATCCCAGGACTTCCTTCACATGCTGAGAGATGTGAATTAATGGAATAGAAGATGAAAATAAGGAGCTCCTGAACATTGTTTTTCACTGAATTAAATCCAGAGGGCATAAAAGACCTTAGGTTGTGGATAGCAAAGCCCCAGAGCATCAGATGTCTGAGTGCCATGGAGCGTGATGAAACCCAAGAGGGGGACGTTCCCCAGACCCATGACCACGACTCTACCATCTCCTGGCACCTCTTTCCTCACAGACAGTTTGGACAGGTGGCAGCTTCTGGAGTGTTAGTCCGAGAGGTGGCATCGCTCCCAGCTCTGTAGCCTCTGTGCTTGAAGTGCTGAAGAGCTGACCTCCACCAACGACTCAATGACAACAAGCCAGAGACGTCAATAAAACTCATTACAGGCGATAGCAGCCTTTAATGCAGTCATGTGGTTCCGAGAATTAATTCCTCCCACCCCTCCTAGGCAGCTTTAGTGAAATGAAAGTGGGGATTGACATCGTCACGAATTTCCCATTTCCTGCCTGTGTTTATCAGGAATCTAGGTCATGACAGCTCCGTTCATTCACTCACGTCCTCACTGGTTTATGCCTTAGGAGGGCAGAGCCTGAAGTTTGCAGGCCCCCTCCTTTCTCTTCCTTCTCTGTGCCTCTGCAGAACAGACGGTGTCACAAGGACAACCACACTGACACTCTGGCCTCAAGTGACTTTAGCACCTAGTCAAGCGGCTGCTTCTGGGCCCTGGTGGTGTTCACACTGGCTGTCGTTTGCAAGGGGATGATTCACGTAACTGCCCTCAGCAGAGGACCGGTTGTCTAGCATCCGCCCAGAAATCTGTTTGTGAATTTCACCTTTTTCCAGTGACCTCTGAAGCTCACCTAGGGCGGCTGCCAGGCTGCCATATACTGACTGGTCGTTCACAAGCAAAGCCTATCCTCCCCTTTCTATCCAATCGCTCAAGCATGAGTCAGAGGGTTTTCCTGAATGTTACTAAAATTTGTAAAAAATCATTTATATCAATGTTCCTAATCTAAGAACAATTTTTTCATGAATATATGAGATCAGAGCTTGTATTTTATTGAAAAAAAAGTTTTAAGCTTTTTTGAAAGAGAAAATAATCCCAGCATCTTAACATGATTTTCATTTCACATAATTTGCCTCCAGTCTCTGTTCACAGGTAGACATTGTTCATTATTGTGATCAGCATGTAAATAACATTCATTTTTCTTGATTTTTGTCACATCAGATCAGTTCTTCATAATTATCATACTGAATGGCTGGCTGAATATACTTCTCTGCTCATTTGTGGTGTCTTAACTTGTTTACCCAAAGTGGGGAGGACATTTATTTGGTTCTCATATTATTATAGGTAATAATGTATACAGTTTTTGCTTGGTTTTGAGAATTTTAGGAATAATCCCAGGAATGAGATCCCCAGTTCTTGACAAGGATTGCCTGAATGGTTTTTTTAAAAAGATAACACCAATTTATGATATCACTAGTAGGGCTCATGACAAACTAAAAGACCCAAGGGAGATGCCAAACTTAGTGGAAAAAATATTTTTGTTTCGTTTGGTGAGCTCTTTTTTGTTTCATTTTAATATTATTGACCTTCACTGGGCAGACCTGAATGGGGGCCTGAGAGAGAAGAAAGGAAAATGGGGATGGGGTAGTTTTACAGAAGCTCCCATTCTTGACTTGGCATTCTTTCCTTCACTTGCTCCTACTTCAGGCAGGGTGAGGAAGCCGAAAGAGTGTGAGATACTGGTAGGTCTGGGCTCAGAACAAGAGCTGTTCCTTCTTCATGAGTCAGATACAGACAAACCTCACAAGAGCCCAAATAGCCGGATGGTTGACTTTGTCAGGAGAGGCATCCAGCTAATGCTAAGCCTTCAGAAGTCACTTGACAAGAACTCTTTAACCCATTTGAAATTCTGAAATCTGGTGGTGTTGACCTCATCTAGACAGATGAGGTCCATCTTCTTTCTGGGGCATTCTCGCTGTGCATGAGTGGCCAAAGGCAAATCCTCTGATAGATGTTAGGCAGAGAGTGATGTGGAAAGATATGTCCTCCTGAGAAATTATGCGATATCTGTGTGTTATAACAATGTAGAGCACCAATGTGGATACACTTGGCCCTTCTCCAGATTAGGAGCTGGTAGGGTGTTGAGATGTGCCATGACTATCATCTTGCAAAGATTGTATCCTGCTGACTGCTCAAACAAGTAGAATAATCATTGTGCCCAATACTGTACAGCACATAGAATTAAATTCTTAAGACATACATACATATTAGACATGACAGTGTCTCGGCCAAGGTCATACAGCTACAATGAAATGGCAGTGGTGTTTAGTCCTTGGCCCTTTGTTCTGACTCATAGCCTGCACTCAACAGGCACTCACCAATGAAGGAACCCGGGCATTCTGACACTGGGCCCTTGCTTCTCCTTTATACTCTGCAGCCTCTTTGGATAAAATTTAAGTTTCGTGTGGCCTTTGCTCTAGTAGCTTAAGGAACAAAGGGCCTAAAGATAATGAGTTCACCCACAAGCCTCATGGGCTCCCATGTAGCTTTCATGTTTTAGGAAGCTCAGACCCACATGGACATCTGTGTATTTGGGGTAATCAACGATAGAGCAGCCCTTAATCTGCTGGTTAGGGAAGAGTTTACTATTTCTCAAGGCCTCCCTGGACCTGGAAAGGAGATGCTGAAGAAAGGAGAGTGGCATGGCTTTGGGGCTATATGGCTTTGGACAGTCATTTAACTTCTCCAAGCCCCTGCCATAAAAGAGAAATGATCACACTTGTGCAAGGATTATCTTGAGAATTAAACGAGATGGTTCATGCAGACTTCCCCTGAATAGAAGGAAAGTGTTGTGAACCTTGGGAAAAAAGGATGCTCCTTCCCCCCATCAGCCTCACTGACAAGCCCCTCTTGTCAGTCCGCAACCATTTGTAACTGTGGAACGAATGTACCCATTCTTAACGTGGTACTTTCTCTCATCCCTTGCAGGAGGTGCTTGAACTTGCTTTCTCGATCTTGTATGACTCAAACTGCCAGCTGAACTTCATAGCTCCTGACAAACACGAGGTAAGGGTCTCAGTGGGGTTAATTTGTAAGAGAGTGTCACATTTTCTCTAGAAGAGCAAGCAAGAGAGAAATATTGGAAATAAATTTCATTTTAAAAAAAAAAGCCTGCCTGAGAAAAATCATGAACAAAGGAACATCTTGTTGATTTGGAATAGAATGGAGACTTCTTTAAAAACTGCCCATTATAACCAATTCAACCTCTTACTAGCTCGACCAGTAGTTCATGGTAAAAACAAAGAATGTACAAATGCTTCATACTCAGCAAGGACATAATTGTCGATTTGAAGAAGAATCAGCCCTGGTCAAGTGCTGGTTTTCACTGAGTATTTAATTTTTAGTCAGGATCTTCCCAAGATAAACGTGTCTCTCTTCTTTAAAACATTTGATGAAGTAGGTTTTCTACCATGTTTCTTTAAGTTATTTTAAGAGTTTTGGGCTGTCTCTGCTGTTGGAATTTTATTTTTGAGATGATTTTATTCCTTTTTGACATCTTGTTATATGTATAATTTGTTTCTCTTCTTGAAGCACGCTGTCAGCTATATTTAAAATATTTAGCATAGATCTAGGAAAATGTATTTGTAAGGTGAAATAGCAGCTATGGTTGATTTAACTTGTTCTCTTGTAAACCAGAACCCAATATTATGTTTGAAACTCTTATTTTTAGATGATACCATTCAAATTTTTGTTTTACATGCAGTTGCATAAACAGCTTTTAGAAAGGAAGGGAACATTTTAATGGAACCTGACTTTTGTTTCCCATCTCCCCTAGGAGACTCTGCTCATTTAGAAGTTATTCAGTATCTAGTTTTCACTGGTTTAAAGCTTTTGCATAAAATTGTACATCCCAAAGAGAGAGGAAAGATTAGATGCAAATCCTGCATTTAGAATGGTGCTTAAATGTAATTCTGTGTTACTTGACATTTAGTTTGCAAAAGGGTATGACTTTGTCTTCATCTTTCTGAAAATAGATACTGTGTCCTACCATTTCTCTTTTTAAACAAAATTGTGGTTATTCACAGGCCACCATATTTAAGACATATACAGCTTATACATAGTAGTATAGAAAACTGCTTTAAAATGTAGAAATGTGGATGTTATTTAAATCTCTGCAAGGCTGTTTTCTCCAGCTTGCATTAATTCCAGATAAGGATAAATGTTCTGAGACTGCCAAATTTTATTTGTAACTGCCACATTTTATTGACATAGTGAGGAGAAAAATGCCATACACTTGTGAATACTTTTGCTGTCTTCAAATCTCTTTCATATGTATTACCTCATTTTATTTGCATCCTCGGTCAATAAAACAGAACATTCTATTACAGGTATCTTCATTTACCACATAAGGAGAGTGGCCTCCCAAAATCGAATACCTCAGCATTAGTAAAGATTGTAGTACTTACAACCAGTGTGGATTGCCCTGTGCCAGGCATCCTCTGTACTTCCCCTCACTTAATCTTCACATACCTCTGAAAGAAACAAACTGTGATTATGCCCATTCGATAAAGGAGGGAAATGAGTCACAAAGAGGTTAAGAAAGTTGTCCAGAGTCAAACAAGTAGTACATAACAGAGCCGGAATTTAAACCACAGGACCCTTGCTCCAGAAACCCCGTCTCCCTGGCCCCTGCACTGTATAGCCAGGAAGGCGGAGAGCAGGACCTGAACTCAGCTTCCTGCCACTGCCTGTCACCAAGTGTCAGCAGTTAATCAACTCGGGGCCAATCTGGTCTCCCCTGTACCTCCACCCACACCCAATTGCCCCCTCCAGATTCCTATCAAAGTAAATCCAATTATAGTGTTTATTTGCAAATATTCCTGTGTGCATCTCTGAAAATAGCATCCATTTGGAAACCTAACTACAATACCACTATTACACCTGACTTTTTTAGACATTTTGATACTACCATCTGTAGTCGGTTTTCAGATTTCTCCACTTGCCTCGTGTGTGTATGTGTGTGTGTGAGTGTGTGTGTGTTTCTTTTATACTTTGTTCCGATCAGAATCCAAATAAGGTCCATGCACAGAAATTGATTAACTTGTTTCTTCAGTTTCTTTGAATCTGTAGGTTCCTCTCTTTCTCTCTATCTCCCTGTCTTATGAGCGTCTGCTTTTGCTTTTTTTTTTTTTCCTTTGCAATTTATTCATTGAAAAAAACAAGTCATCTGTCTGGTAACCTTGCTGAGTCTAGATTTTGCTTTATTATAAGTATGTGTATTAGTTTGCTGTGGTCACTGTTGCAAAAAATTACCACAAATTTAGTGGCTTAAAACAACATAAATGTGTTACCTTACAATTCTGGAGGTCAGAAGATGCACGTCTTTGGGGGCTAAAATCAAAGTATTAGCAGGCCTGAATTCCTTTATGGAGGGTCTAGGGGAAAATCTGCTTCCTTGCCCTTTCCACTTTGGGAGGCCACCAGCATTCCTTAGCCACGGCCTCCATTTGTCCACGGAGGTTGAGTCTCCACAGCACTTCATTCCAACCTCCTCCTTCTCTGTAGTCAGAACTCCCTCTCTCACTCACTCCTATTCTGTTTCCCTCTTCCATGTTTTAAGGACCCTTGTGATTACATTAGGCCCACCTGGACAACCTCAGATAACCTTTCTACTTGAAGATCAGCTGATTAGCAATTTTAATCCCCTTTGCTGTGTACCCCAACATCCTCACAGGCTCCAGGGATTAGGACATGGTTGCCCTTAAAAGGAGAGTTTATTCTGCCTACTGCAACCTGCACTGTTACTTCTCATGTTTATCTGTCTCCTGTGTTTCCTGTTCGGTGATAGTTAGAGGATTAATCTAATTCAGGCACAACTTTAAGCAACAGTGGTGTTGTATTTGGTTGTCTATCTTTCGGAGATGTTAGCAGCCATTGATGATTATTGCCTAGATCCTTGGACCCATTAGACATTGGAAAAGGTTAATATCTCAATTCTATCATTCCCTTCTCATTTATTAGCAGGAAACTGGCCCCATATTTGAGGTAATACAATTTATATATAATAGGCAGGATAAATACTTGATTCCTGTTATTAGTCTTCAAAATAATTCCTTATCTTCCAAAGGAGAACAATGAAGTGTTTTGGCGTTTGAGCATCATTATAAAGTAATGGATGTAAACATAGCAGTGTTTTAATAGGTTGCAGTTATTATCATTATCAATGTCCAAATTATCCTATCTAGAGAAAGTTGGAGCACCTTCTGGTTGACTTCTGTGTCCAATTGACATGACCCCAGATGTCTTTGACAACTTTTCAGTCATTTTGCTATGACAAAATATTCCAGGCTCCTCTTGCATGTTTTCTGCTTTCTCTCTTTGGAGTCTTGGTCCCTTTTTGGTAGAAAATGGTATTTAGCAACCAGAATCTGGGCATTAGGTGTGCTTACTATTACTTGGTCCATCATTATTTTTAGGTCTTTTTATGGGCAAAGCTAAGAGCTATGGTGTTTTTTAAAAGACAAAATACATTGTAAGTTCATCTTGATACTTCAAACTCAGATTCTGTACTACAGAGTTTTTATTTATTGGTTGATGTACTTTTTAATAAAATTTTCTGTGCCAGCTCCTTCTCAAAAGAAAGGCGCCACAGAAGTATTCCTGTGGGTTACATTAATCTGTACTAGGAAGCTAGCCAGGACTGGCATGGCTGTACAAAAAGCAGTAATCCCAGCACTTAGGGATTTACAATGAAACAGCGTTCGAGCTGGAAGGGGCCTTAGAGAGCATGGAGTTCAGTGGTACCAGTATCTGGAGGTATATCAGAATTCACTGGAAGTTTTTCTGAATAAAATTTACTTACGCAAGATATGCAAGTTCATGATCTCCAGGGCAGGACCTTAGAATCTATTTTTATCAAAGCTATTTATGTGGAAATGGATGTTAAGATGAGTTCAGAATCTATCTAAGATATTACTGAGGACATTAATACTTCCAGAGATCTCTTAGCGCTCAACTGGTATTTAGATGGGTTAAATGCTTTGGCAGAGCTCACATAGCCAAGGCAAAGTTCTACAGTTCAGGGCTGCACTACTAAGACATACAACCTCATAATACAGCCACGGTGCTTCTCCTCAGCTGAGAAAGTGGTGCCATCGGTGGGCACCATGGTGAGACTTCCATATCACTGTGACTTAAGGTTTGTAAAGTCCTTGCAGTCTTGTAGTACCTTTTATGTTGAGATATGTTATATTCCTCACCACAGCCCAGGTAACCACACTGCAAAGGACCAGCTAAGTATGGTCTGGAATTGTCACTTGACTGAGTGAGGGCAGGACAAAGGGGAATCTAGAGCATGTTCTAGAAGGAAGACTAGTCTGACAGTAGGAGCAGAGCAATTGGTATCACAGAGATCCTCCGTAGGACTAGAATATCCTAAAAGGTGAGAAGAACACAGCATCCAGAATGCAGGCGGTTTTCTCAGATTCTGGCAGCAGAAGCTACTCCTTCCACCAGGTATCATGGCTCTAATACCATGTCCCCAACTTACAGCCCCTGGGAGGGAAGCTGACAAGAACAAAGCAGGTCCTCAGATAAACAAGGTACAGTTTCTTCCCTCAAGGAGTTCACAGTCAACTGGAGAAACAAAGAGCATGGTTCCTTTTAATGAGAAAGGAAGAATAAAATTCTTAGTTCGGTGCTCTGGAGGGCCTTCCCAGAAAAGCCATGTCCCCAGGAACCAGGCTTCAGAGATATGGAGGAGAAAAGCTCTGGAAACTGACGACTCAGGCAGAAGAGACAGACAGCCAACCCACCTCCCATGAAAGTCACCCAATAATTTTAGCCATTTTGTCCACCAGACATTGGGCAGTGCTTTTGCTGAGAAATGCAAAGGTGGGACTACCTTTGGCTCCAGGGCAGGTGTGGACTGTCATAGTGAGTGTTAGGAACCACGTAGGAGAGGCAGAGATTAGCCACTAGACTAGGAACCATGCTTGTAGTCAGGAAAGAAGCAAGCTCAATGTAATGCCGAGCACAGTAGTGTTGGAATATATTGTACCAAAAGCTTAAAATCAGACTCACTGGTGGGATGTTAGAGACGTCATGTTGCAAAGTCATGCAGATCCGAAATCCTCCTGCTATTAATGTAAGAAGGCATTATTTGCATGGAAGCATGCAGACACTAGAGTCAGATTGCCTGGGTTCGAATCCCACTACCTGCTACCAAGTTACTCAGCCTCTCAGGGCCTTGGTTCCCTTGACTGCAAAACAGAGATGATAACAGAAGTGTCAACTCTATGAAATGATGATCTAGGCAAAGCACCTTCTCCAGAGCCTAGCACATGTTGAATAATCAGTGTTAACCATTGTTACCACACTTGTGATTGTCATCAGTAGTTACACTTGTCGCCTCCTTTTCCACCAGTACTGTATCTGGACAGATGGGCTGAATGCGCTGCTGGGGAAAGACATGATGAGTGAGCTGACCCGGAATGACTTGGACACCCTGCTCAGCATGGAAATCAAGCTCCGCCTCCTCGACCTGGAAAACATTCAGATCCCCGACGCACCTCCACCCATCCCCAAGGAGCCCAGCAACTATGACTTCGTCTATGACTGTAACTGAAGTGGCCGGGCCCAGAAGCACCCCCTCCATAACTGGAAAATCTAGCTAATGGGAGAGAAGAATGAAAACACACCCACGCCTTGGAACCCTCTCGCGGTCAAGAGGAGCTGTGGGTCAACACTTTCTTTGGCCTCGCCTCTAGCCCCAGCGTTCTTCTGCCCCTACCTGGCATCCTGCTCACTGCCCTGATTCTGTTTCTAGACTCCATTGCTTTAGGTCACTTCCCATGCTACAGTCTACTGGTGGGAGCAGAGCAAAACCCACCGCCAATAAGAGATCCAAAGGGCCCTTCCGTCCTATCCCCCAGCAGGCACATCCTCTCTCCCCGGAATGTGCAAGCCGGCAGCTCCAGACTGCCCCCAAACCTGCCCGCCAGACGGAAGGGAGTGCCCCAGTGCTTGCGTCTGGAAGAAACAGCCTAGCTTCTCGAGAAGACCAAACACCACCTCCTCGTTCCCTTTCTCTCTAGAGTCGGCTCACACCACCAGTTCCATGTGAATGGAAATCAGCTTCCAAATCCCTTCCCTCCTCCGTCCAGGCCTTTGCCTCGTGCTGTTCCTCTCTGGTCCCAAGAGCAGCAGCAGCAGCCTCGTCCTAGCTTTCGCCAGCACCGGGTCTCCCGGACACAGTCCCAGGTCCCATGCCCACTTCACATCTGCACTGTGACTGTGACCTACCTTCCTTCCTCGCCAGCTAGTCTTGGGTGTCCTCTCTCTGCCCCAGCCCACACCTGCCTTCTTCATGCCTCACACCCTTCCGGCCCCTTCGCTGAAAGCACAAATGGTGAAATCAGTTGTCCCCATCTCTAATATACTAAACCTAATGCGTCTGTGGCAGGCAGCCCCTGTCTAAAGGTTTGGTGTTACCTTGTGCTGGGGGTTCTGCTGCAAACAGGCTCCACGGGATGGTCAAGCTGTCAGACATCCAAGTTTACATCACTGTAATTATTACAAGTATTGACAATTTGCAAGGGTTTGGGGTTGTTGTTTGTTTTTTTTTTTTTTTTTTGCTTTGTTTTTGTACAAAAGAGTCTAACATTTTTTTGCCAAACAGATATATATTTAATGAAAAGAAGAGATACATAAATGTGTGTACTTTCAAGGTTTTTTTTAATTATTATTTTAATCCTAAACATCTTCCTGAGAATAACATTCCCTTACACATGCTGTGGAATAAAATCAATTGTGATGAGTTGGGGAGCCTGTGTTTTGATTTGGTAACTTAGGTGCTTGCTACTCAGTCATAAGCTTCACTCGTGAGCTTGTCAGAAATGTGGCATCTTTGGCCCCACCCCAGCCCTCAGAATCAGGTGATTCACATCCCCCACTGGCTGAGGGGACTTAACCACTGCTATGTCACCGTAGACTCTGAGCATCAATAAGGAATGTTATTTCTAAGAAGATCATCTCAACTGATAGAGAAAATCAGACCCACTATGTGAAAATATGGCTATTTATGTTACACTGTTGCCTCCTGACCAGGACTTTTCCTCTTTTATTTTTTTCTTCCTTACCATTGTATAATGTATAGAACTGGCCAAATTCAGCACATCATACTTTGAGGGAGCACATTTAGCTATGAAAAAGAATGCAAACCCATGGACCGGAAATAAATTAAGTCAAAACTAAATAAGCCTAACTATGAGTTAATAAGATATGGGTCAGAGCCCAGCAAAGGATTTTTCTGAGGTCAGTTTCCACTGGAGGTGTATCTGGATCATAAACTCCGAGGGCCGGAAGGGATGTCAGAAAGGTCCAAGCGTGCAAATTAAGCATGGTTGCAGCACAAGTCACTCTGGGCTTGCTGCAGAAGTGTTAGATGCCTTCAGGTCACTGCTCTTTACCATCATCAAGATGTGCAATTACAGACTGACTTGAGTTGAGATGACATGGTCCAGAGCCCTCCATAAATTGCAGGGGAAAAAAAGTCCTTTAGAATCCATAGTAATTCACAGGCGATTATGCTTCCCATCAGAACACTCACACCTGACTGTCAAGTAGATGCTTCCTTTGTCATTAAGCGTTAATGACGTTAACCCACCTGTCCTTCCTGTCAGGCACACTTATTGATCCAGCCATCATCATGATAAAATGATAAATATTAGGTAAAAGAAAGTAGACAGAGTCATACTATTTTTACTTTGAAGTTACCAGATCTGTCCTTGAAAGGGGAATTCTTTGGATCAAGGTATCTGAGGTCCTGACTCCAGGTTTAAGAGACTGATCTGTCCTAGAACCCTTGCTGGGAAGAACCAGCCCCTGTCTTTTTTGGCACTCGTGCTTTGGTACATTAAATAGAAACTAACCCTTTCTCGACTATGAAGAGAGCATTCTCCTAACTCTCCTTAGACCCCCTTCCTCTGCGGATGGATGAGATCCAGAGTATGACACCATTTTTTCATTTTGCAACAATATGAAGCAGGGTTGCTGTCAATATTTGGACAGCTCATCTTGTGTGTCTTGACTGACAACGCTTCCCACACAGCAAGCCTTCCCCTCCAGCTCAGCCCCTGCAG
Organism: Panthera tigris; assembly: GCF_018350195.1. Lineage (NCBI taxonomy): Eukaryota > Metazoa > Chordata > Mammalia > Carnivora > Felidae > Panthera > Panthera tigris. The sequence continues at coordinate 125,864,299 of NC_056661.1, read as the reverse complement.
CCTCAGGTTTCCAAGCCTGGATGGATAAATTGGCCAAAGCCAGGGAGGGGTAAAGTAGGAAGCCCAATTTTATCATCAGGTCTACACCGCATTCCCCAGTTCAGCTTTACCTGCAATAAAACTGGTCATTGCATTTGAATCTGCTGATATTTTAATTCCTGTCTAATTTTTTATTTAGAACCTAAAGCAGGAAGGATAATTAATTGGCCCCCTCAGACTCAACTACTTACAAGGGTAGAAAAACCTAACAGTCATTGGAAAGGAAAAGTACCAGACTAATGTTTCTTGAGTCTTTGCAAATCCATCCTAAGCCATCTTCCAATTCTCAAATAAAGCATGTCCTACTACCTGCTCTTACAATGAACTCAGCAGGCATTCCAATGACATACCTTCCTTTCATCCGTTTTGTTATAGTTATGCGATATTTTACAATTAATATAAACCTTTAGCTTGAAGGAAATGAAATATCCATACCCTAATAAAAAAAAGTGCTTAGAGCTAAGCACTAGGAATATAACAAGAATAAGATATATAAATCTAGAGTTTGCAAAAATAAGAACGAAATCTATAAGATCAGAAACGTATAATCAAGCTAGTCAAATACAAAACAAATAATTGCAGCACAGTGTGACAAATAGTACTATATAAATATGTACAAGGTAGAGAACTAGAAAGGAGCTTGTGCTCAACACTTTTGATAATGGGATTAAGTAAAGCAAGAAAAGAATAGATATTTGAGTCTGGTCTCAAAAGAGAGCAGATGTTCCCCATGCAAGAGACGAATACTCCAGGCAGAGCAAAGTGTACAGGGCATGGAAGCATGAAAACCCATGACCGTTCACAAAGCCATAAGTCACTAGGTGTGACTGGTATGTAAGATGCATATGGGAGAGACTACTGCAGAGGAGTGAGACACAAATCATGAAAATCATGACATAGCTTGCAGGGGACTTTTACCTGAGGGCAAGAGAGCGCAGTCAGAGGAGGGATGTTGTCAGATATACCATTCGGAAATATCACAATGACAAAACACCCAAGTAGGGGAAAGACAGGAGCAGGAGAAATTGAAAGCAGAGATGTTAGCAAAAAGTGAATGGAAATAGTCTCAAGCCAGAACCACTGTGCCCAGACTCCGGTACAGGCGATGGCAAAGAGGAGAGCAAAGGTATAGAAGAGGCAGGATAGCTGTCTCTGAAGTCATGGAGAGAAAAGAATGCAAAGGACTCCTGGGCTTCTGGAATGAATAAGCAGATAACAGAGCTGTTTGGCTCTAAAATCAGGAAGAGAGGAGGAACAGGAGATTTTAGGAAATGATAAGAAGGTGAGATCCTAAACTGGGTTTGTTGGACTTCTCTAAACAAAGAAAGAAAATCTTGAGACAGTCATTTAACCACTGTGAGGCTGCTTACCTCATTAATAAAATGGAAATCTCATTACTTGAGAATACTGTGGATGGGGCGGCTAGAACCATCAGTGCTAAAGAAGTAAGTCCCTCTCCCTCCCCAGGTATGGCCTCCCCTTCCCTCCCACCCCTTTCTTTCCTTTGGTGTGAGCAAACCATCTCTAGTGTAGCTCAAACAAAATGACGTGTTTCAACCAATGCAGCCTGCTTTCTGAGAAAGATAAAAGAGCGAAGGAGAGAAAGGAAGGAAAAATGGAAAATTGTAACATACTTCTTGAAATAAGGATTTCTGTAACTTGCCGTAAAACCACAATTTAAAATAAATTTGGGGGAAAGGAGGTATGGTATAATCCCATATGAAAATACAGTTCTACTCTAAATTTTTCTCTTAATGTAATTACATGTTTTCTGACATCGAAATGTAAAATGAACACTTCAAGTTAAGTAGGCTTTTTTAATTCACAGAAATAATTAGAACACAGCCAGATGAAGGAAGGAAATAATTCTACCAGAAACATCATGTAAAGAGAGTTGCCAACTTGAACGCTAAATCTGAATTTCCTCCTGGAAGCTGGTGTAAATAAGGAAGCCAACTGGGATGTATAGCTCTCATGTTCTTAGTAAAAGGAAAAGTTTTATTCCATCATAAGAAAACAACCTTTCCCTGGCACCAGATTTTGGAGGAGACGTGCTATCAAAAGCACTTATCCCTTCAATAGACATCTCTTAGCAGGTGCTATTTGTCTGTCTTTCTGTTTTGCAGAAGAAACGGGTTGCCCCTACAGCCCCTTGAAAGATGGAAGCAAACAGGTGCCAGAGAAGGGACCATCTGGGTGCTGGAGGGGGTTTAGGGACAAAGTGATAGAAGAATCAGAAGAGGATCCTGGGAGTAGAGCAACTGAGGAAGGGTTGGACAAAGAAAGAGGTTCGGAAAGCATGGAGTGAAGCCATGGCCAGAAGAGGTGCTGGGCAGGAGGAGCAGGGTCCAGGAATCAAATTCCACAAGACTTCCTTTGGGCACTCTCTATGCACCAAGCACACTGCAAAGGGATATAAAAATAAATGAGAAGTAGACTCTGCCTTCAAAAAGCTCATAGCCTGAAACGGGAAAGAGAGGCAAATGAATACAATCCCTGGCTAAGAAGAACATAATGTACAATATACTGAGCTAGCACTTGAAACAGGAACTGACTGCCCCCGCCCAGAGGAAGTGAGGTCTGGCAGACTTGGAGGGGGGACAGGAAGCCACCAGGTGATAAGGGAAAGAAGGCCAAGCTCACTCCCTACTTGTCCTTTGAACCTCACTTTGGTCATCACTTTCCCTGGAAATTATTCCCTAGGTCCCAAAGTCAGGGCTGGGGACTCCTCTGTGCTCCCACAGACACCTCTCCTTACCCTGTCACAATTGTTTGAGGCTTTCACTACCTTCCCCACTAGCCAGGAGTTCAGTGAAGGAGGAACCAGGCTGATTGTTCTCACCACTCTTGTCCACTACCTTAGCACAGTGCCAGGCGTGTAACTGGACTCCATCAATACTTTCTGAAATAATTGATAAAGGGCATTCCCGGAAGAGGTAAGAGTTCGAGGCCCTAGAAAGAGGAAATGTGTTATGGCTGGAACAGAGATGAGCATGGGAGAGAGAACAGTAGGAGACAAGCTTGGGAAAGAGGGTGACAGACCTTGAATGGCATGCTAAGCAGCTGCAAGTGTATTCTTTTATTTTTGTAAGTTTACTTATTTATTTAGAAAGAGGGAGAGAGACAACCAGGGGGGAGGGACAGAAGAGGATCTGATGTGGGCTCTGCACTGACAGCAGAGAGCTGGACATGGGGCTCAAACTCATGAACTGAGATCATGCACTGAGCCGAAGTTGGACACTCAACCGACTGAGCCACCCAGGGGCCCCATGTAAGTGTATTCTGTATGTGAGCTGGGACCACTGACATATACACATAGGAGAATTGGCAGGACCAGATTTGCATTTTGATATCACCACACTCATACCAGCAGCAGCACAAAACACAGTTTGAAGAAGTGTGGGTCTGGAGGCAGGGCAATCAGGCAGAACCTGTGTCAGAGGTGCTTCGCTTTTCAGAAGGCTGACCATGCCAGTCAGTCAAATTTCTAGGATCAGACTGAGTCCCACAGAGATTATAGACATGGGCACTGTAAGAGGTGAAGTTTAACCATCATTGCAAGGACAGAAATAAAAGGCAAAAGAATACATTTTTGAAGTCTAATGTATAAATACAAAAATAGATGTAAGACCAAATCTTCCTCAGGCTACCGGAAAAAGCAAAATCTGGACAAATTGCTAGTTATAAGATAGTCTGCCTTTAAAAAAAAAGATAGGGAGTAATTGAAAATACAGAGATAGATAAGATATACCAGCAAATTCAGAGTCACAGTGGTGCACATGGGGAGAGAAGATGGCAAGGAAGGAGCAAATAAATGTCAGGCAAGTAAAATAGAAGATAAAAGGCTGTGGACAATGAAAGTCATTTTGTAATTCTCTTTGACACTGGTACAATTTGCTATGTTGATGTAACTGACAAGAATGTCTAATGCCAAATAAAACTGTCCTGAAATACACAAACCAAGACTATTATAAACACAAGAGAATTGATGAACACCATACTTTATGTAGAGACCTTAAATAATGGTATTAGGCTTTAACTAAGACGATTAACTGGATTCAGTAGATATTTCAATATATATAATCTACAATAAATGTACACTATTCAGATATCTGAGGAATATGTTCAAAATTAACTATAGTTGTCAGCAAAGAAAATCATTATAACGTAAGGCAGAAAGTAAGTATAAAGGATTTCTGGCTCCATGACAATATAGAACACATCCTCTCCCCAAAATTACTTTAAATGCAACAAAAAACTTGAATACAATAAAAAACGAGGTTAAATGTATTTACTTTAGCTTGTACTAAAGAAAGAAATCCACAGGTGCCCACGATGAAGAGAGAACTGAAATCGGAAGCAATGAACTGTGGCTAAGGGTGTTGATGCCTTGACAAGGGTGTGGGCTCTCATGTCCAGGCGGGGTTGGATACCAGGGGTCATGTGCAAGCCAGATGAGTGATGGAACTGAGCTCTTCCCATAAAAGCCAGGCTCCTGAGAGGGCTCTGTTGCAGGTTAGAAGGGGAAAGAAATCTATCCATTGGTACAGGACAACATGAGATCTTGAAACCTTCAGCCTGTGACTTATGTGATTTTAGGGTTCACGTTTATACCGCTTCTATGTGTTCTAGAATGCCCACTTGAAAGATTAACATAAAACACGGTCCTGGGCTGGTCAGAGCTGGACTCCTGGCAGACATAAATGAAAAGCTCTTCTGGGTATGACCCTCTATGAGCCAAGAGGGATTTCCATAGGAAAAGCAAATGCTATTAAAAAGTTGTGCTCAGAATCAAAGGTAAAACAACACTTGGAAGCCATCCATAGTAAGTGGAAGATTATAAACTAGAAATCGATTTCCAGTTAAAATGACAATCAAGAGTGAAAAAAAAAACTAATTTTTTTTTTGTCACAGGCAGATGATCTCTAAGAGTGAGAAGAAAACGGAAAGTGTTGGGGGCAAATCTAACAGCAAAGGGCTGTATAAAAGTCAATAGTAACAACTAATTCAAGGTGTATTAAAACAACATGAAATTAAAATACAGAAAAAGAATATAATATAAAATTAAAGGGCATAATGTAACTGGAAACATTTTAATCTTTTATTTTTCAGTATTTTAGGAATACTGATCATCCTTAGGCTTTAAATCAATTCTGCATATTAGAAATTGAGGATTAACTATTGAAAATATTAGAAATGAAAATGTGTGACTTCCCTATCAATAGAAGAAAAATGTAATAAAGAAAACTAAGTCAATTCAATAATAACTAACAGAAGGAGCACCCAGAAAATGAACACTCCAATTGAAAAATGTGAAAAGGATATCAACAGGCAATTAACAAGATATAAGGTGAATGATGAGTATAGTAATGAAAAAATATTCACCGCCATACAAAGTGAAGAAATACACATTAAAATGAGATGCCTATTTGGCCTACTACATTGGCAAATGGCTATATCATTACAGGTTCTTTCTCTTAATATGTAAATGAGTCAATAAGAAAAACAGAATAACCCAACACAGAATAACCCAAAAGAAATGTGGGCTAACAATGGGAGTAAGTAAACCCTTAAAGAATCATGAGTAGACACTTGAAAAAAGAAAAAGTTCATGGTCACAAATAATTTTAAAAGGCATATTATTAATACCTTAAGACAGAATTTTGTCAACGAAATTTTTATACATTCAACGATGACAAATGATAATGAAACAGACTTTCACAATCTTCCTGGAGAAAAAATTTGGCAAATATATATACAAAGTTTTCAAAATATGACTGACTCTGACCTTGTAATTCTCATCAAACAGAGCTGCTCTGTTTGTTTTGCTTTATCTGTTTTACACGCAAAGCTGCTGTGTATGATTTTGTTTTAAGAAGGGATTCCGGTGTTTAAAAATAAAACTTTAAAACCTCAGGATTAAATAATTTATGCGACATTCATTTCTACCATGGCACATGACTGGCTCTCAAAACTATATGAAGTGTTTCATTAAAAGGAAAGATGTCAATAACCACTCTTCGTCAGGAACATACAAATCAAAACCACAATGAGTTACCACCTCACACCAGTCAGAATGACTAAAATTAACAACTCAGGAAACAACAGCCATTGGTGAGGATGTGGAGAAAAGGAAACCCTATTGCACTGTTGGTGGGAACGCAAACTGGTGCAGCCGCTCTGGAAAACACTGCAGAAGTTGTGCAAAAAAATTAAAATAGAACTACCCTATGACCCAGCAATTGCACTACTAGGAATTTATCCAAAGGATACAAAAATGCTGATTTGAAGGGGCACAGGCACCCCAATGTTTATAGCAGTATGAACAATAGCCAAATTATAGAAGAAGCCCAAATGCCCATTAACTGATGCATGGATAAAGAAGATGTGGTGTATATATATACATACATACAAACATATATACATACATACACTACTTGGCAATGAAAAAGGATGAAATCTTGCCATTTGCAGCATTGTGAAGGGTATTATACTAAGCGAAATAAGTCAAGCAGAGAGAGACAGGTATATAATTTCACTCATGTGGAATTTGAGAAACTTAACAGATGAACATAGGGGAAGAGAAGGAAAAATGAGATAAAAACACAGAGGGAGGCAAATCATAAGACTCTTAAATACAGAGAACAAACTGAGGGTTGCTGGAGGGGGTGGGGGAGTGGGTTAAATGGGTGATGGGCATTAAGGAGGGAACTTTTGGGGATGAACACTGGGTGTCATATGTAAGAGATGAATCGCTGGGTTCTACTCCTGAAGCCAAGACTACACTGTATGTTAAGTAACTTGAAAATAAAAAAATAAAAAGTAAATTTAAAAAACGTTAACTAAAAAAGTAGCTTATAGAATAGTAGGAATAGATGTATTTTATTTTTATTTTTATTTTTTTAATTTACATCCAAATTAGCATATAGTGCAACAATGATTTCAAGAGTATATTCCTTAAGCACCCTACCCATTTAGCCCATCCTCCCTCCCACAACCCCTCCAGTAACCCTCTGTTTGTTCTCCATATTTAAGAGTCCCTTATGTTTTCTCTCCCTCCCTGTTTTTATATTATTTTTGCTTCCCTTCCCTTATGTTCATCTGTTCTGTGTCTTAAAGTCATCATATGAGTGAAGTCATATGATATTTTTCTTTCTCTGACTGACTAGTTTTGCTTAGCATAATACCCCCTAGTTCCATCCACATCGTTGCAAATGGCAAGATTTCATGCTTTTTGATTGCCGAGTAATACTCCATTGTGTGTGTGTGTGTGTGTGTGTGTGTGTGTGTGTGTGTGTGCGCACCACATTTTCTTTATCCATTCATTAGTTGATGGACATTTGGGCTCTTTCCATACTTTGGCTATTGTTGATAGTGCTGCTATAAACGTTGGGGTGCATGTGTCCCTTTGAAACAGCATCCCTGTATCACTTGGATAAATACCTAGTAGTGCAATTGCAGGGTTGTAGGGTAGTTCTATTTTTTAATTTTTTGAGGATCCTCCATACTGTCTTCCAGAGTGACTACACCAGCTTGCATTCCCACCAGAAACTCAAAAGAGATCCTCTTTCTCTCCATACTCGCCAACATCTGTCGTTGTCTGAGTTGTTAATGTTAGCCATTCTGACAAGTGTAAGGTGATATCTCATTGTGGTTTTGATATGTATTTCCCTGATGATGAGTGATGTGGAGCATTTTTTCATGTGTCTGTCCGCCATCTGGATGTCTTCTTTGGTGAAGTGTCTATTCATGTCTTTTGTCCATTTCTTCACTGGATTTTTTGCTTGTTTGGGTGTTGAGTTTGATAAGTTCTTTATCAAAGATACTAACCCTTTATCTGATATGTCCTTTTCAAATATCTTCTCCCATTCTGTTGGTTGCCTTTTTGTTTTGCTGATTGTTTCCTTCGCTCTGCAGAAGCTTTTTATTTTGATGTGGTCCGAATAGTTCATTTTTGCTTTTGTTTCCCTTGCCTCCAGAGACATGTTGAGTAAGAAGTTCCTGTGGCCAAATCAAAGAGGTTGTTGCCTGTTTTCTCTGATGGGATTTTGATGGCTTCCTGTCTTACATTTAGGTCTTTCATCCATTTTGAGTTTATTTTTGTGTATGGTATAAGAAAGTGGTCCAGGTTCATTCTTGTGTATGTCAATGTCCAGTTTTCCCAGCACCACTTGCTGAAGAGACTGTCTTCATTCCATTGGATATTCTTTCCTGCTTTATCAAAGATTAGTTGGCCATACGTTTGTGGGTCCATTTCTGGGTTCTCTATTCTGTTCCATTGATCTGAATGTCTGTTTTTGTGCCAGTACTATGCTGTCTTGATGATTACAGCTTTGTAGTATAGCTTGAAGTCCGGGATTGTGATTTCTCCTGTTTTTGTTTTCTTTTTCATGATTGCTTTGGCTATTCGGGGTCTTTTCTGGTTCCATACAAATTTTAGGATGATTTGTTCTAGCTCTGTGAAGAATGCTGGTGTTATTTTGATAGGGATTGCATTGAATATGTAGATTGCTTTGGGTAGTATCGACATTTTAACAATATTTGTTCTTCCTATCCAGGAGCATTGAATACTTTTCCATTTTTTTGTGTCTTCTTCAATTTCTTTCATAAGCTTTCTATAGTTTTCAGTGTATAGATTTTTCACCTCTTTGGTTAGATTTATTCCTAGGTATTTTATGGTTCTTTGTGCAACTGTAAATGGGATCAATTCCTTGATTTCTCTTTCTGTTGCTTCATTGTTGGTGTATAGGAATGAAACCGAGTTCTGTGCATTGATTTTGTATCCTGTAACTTTGCTGAATTCATGAATCAATTCAGCAGTTTTTTGGTGGAATCTTTTGGGTTTTTCATATAGAGTATCATGTCATCTGCAAAGAGTGAAAGTCTGACCTCCTCCTGGCTGATTTGGATGCCTTTTATTTCTTTGTGTTGTCTGCAGAGGCTAAGACTTCCAATACTATGTTGAATAACAGTGACGAGAGTGGACATCCCTGTCTTGTTCCTGACCTTAGGAGGTAAGCTCTCATTTTTTCCCCATTGAGGATGATATTAGCATTGGGTCTTTCATATATGGCTTTTATGATCTTGAGGTTTGCTCCTTCTATCCCTACTTTCTTGAGGGTTTTTATCAAGAAAGGATGCTGTATTTTGTCAAATGCCTTCTCTGCACCTATTGAGAGGATCATATGTTCTTGTCCTTTCTTTTATTGATGTGATGAATCACATTGACTGTTTTGTGGATATTGAACCAGCCCTGCATCCCAGGTATAAATCCCACTTGGTCGTGGTGAATAATTTTTTTTAGTGTATTGTTGGATCCGGTTGGCTAATATCTTATTGAAGATTTTTGCATCCATGTTCATCAGGGAAATTGGTCTATAGTTCTCCTTTTTAGTGGGTCCTTTGTCTGGTTTTGGAATCAAGGTAATGCTGGCCTCATAGAAAGTGTTTGGAAGTTTTCCTTCCATTTCTACTTTTTGAAACAGCTTCAAGAGAATAGGTGTTAACTCCTCCTTAGATGTTTAGTAGATAGAATTTCCCTGGAAAGCCATCTGGCCCTTGACTCTTGTTTTTTTGGAGATTTTTGATTACTAATTTGATTTCCTTACTGGTTATGGGTCTGTTCAAATTTTCTATTTCTTCCTGTTTCAGTTTTTTTTAACGTTTATTTATTTTTGAGACAGAGAGAGACAGAGTGCAAGTGGGGGAGGGTCAGAGAGAGGGAGACACAGAATCTGAAACAGGCTCCAGGCTCTGAGCTGTCAGCACAGAGCCAGACACGGGGCTCAAACTCACGGACTGCGAGATCATGACCTGAGCTGAAGTCGGCCACTTAACTGACTGAGCCACCCAGGCGCCCCTCTTCCTATTTCAGTTTTGGTAGTGTATATGTTTCTAGGAATTTGTCCATTTCTTCCAGATTGCCCATTTTATTGGCATATAATTGTTCATAATATTCTCTTATTATTGTTTTTATTTCTGCTGTGTTGGTTGTGATCTCTCCTCTTTCTTGATTTTATTTATTTGGGTACTTTCCTTTTTCTTTTTGATCAAACTGACTAGTAGTTTATTAATTTTGTTAATTATTTCAAAGAACCAGCTTCTGGTTTCATTGATCTGTTCTACTGTTTTTTGTTTTTTTTGTTTTTTGTTTTTTGCTTTTTGCTTTCAATAGCATTAATTTCTACTCTAATCTTTATTATTTCCTGTCTTCTGCTGCTTTTGGGTTTTATTTGCTGTTTTTTTCCAGCTCTTTAAGGTGTAAGGTTAGGTTGTGTATCTGAGATCTTTCTTACTTCTTTAGGAAGGCCTGGATTGCTATATACGTTCCTCTTATGACCGCCTTTGCTGCATCCCAGAGGTTTTGGGTTGTGGTGTTATCATTTTCATTGGCTTCCAAGAACTTTTTAATTTACTCTTTAGCTTCTTGGTTAGCCCATTCATTCTTTAGTAGGATGTTCTTTAGTCTCCAAATATTTGTTACCGTTCCAAATTTTTTCTTGTGGTTGATTTCAAGTTTCGTAGTGTTGTGGTATGAAAATATGCATGGTATGATCTCGATCTTTTTGTACTTGTTGAGGGCTGATTTGTGTCCCAGTATATGGTCTATTCTGGAGAATGTTCCATGTGTACTGGAGAAGAATGTATATTCTGCTGCTTTAGGATGAAATGTTCTGAATATGTCTGTTAAGTCCATCTGCTCCAGGGTGTCATTCAAAGCCATTGTTTCCTTGTTGATTTTTTGACTAGATGATCTGTCCATTGCTGTGAGTGGGGTGTTGAAGTCTCCTACTACTATGGTATTCCTATCAATGAGTTTCTTTATGTTTGTGATTAATTGATTTATATATTTGGGTGTTTCCACATTTGGCGCATAAATGTTTACAATTGTTAGGTCTTCTTGGTAGACAGACCCCTTAATTATGATATAATGCCCTTCTTCATCTCTTGATACAGTCTTTATACTAAAGTCTAGATTGTCTGATATAAGTATGGCTACTCTGGCTTTCTTTTGTTGATCATTAGCATGATAGATGGTTCTCCATCCCCTTACTTTCAATCTGAAAGTGTCTTTAGATAAAGTGGGTCTCTTGTAAACAGCATGTAGATGGATCTTGTTTTCTTATCCATTCTGTTACCCTGTGTGTTTTGATTGGGGCATTTAGTCCATTGACGTTTAGAGTGAGTACTGAAAGATATGAATTTATTGCCATTATGTTGCTTGTAGAGTTGGGAGTTTCTGGTGGTGTTCTCTGGTCCTTTCTAGTCTTTGTTGCTTTTGGTCTTTATTTATTTGTTTTGTTTTGTTTTGTTTTGTTTTGTTTTCCCTTCAGGGAGTCCCCCTCAAAATTTTTTTCAGGGCTGGTTTAGTGGTCACAAAATCCTTTAATTTTTGTTTGTCTGGGAAACTTTTTATCTCTCCTTCTATTTTGAATGATAGCCTTGCTGGATAAAGAATTCTTGGCTGCATATTTTTCTGATTCAGTATATTGACTATATCCTGCCACTCCTTTTGGCCTGCCAAGTTTCTGTGGATAGGTCTACTGCAAACCTGATGTGTCTTCCCTTGTAAGTTAAAGACTTTTTTTCCCTTGTTGCTTTCATGATTCTTTCCTTGCCTGAGTATATTGTGAATTTGACTATGATATGCCTTGTTGATAGTCGTTTTTTTGTTGAATATAATGGGAGTCCTCTGTGATTCCTGAATTGTGATGGCTGTGTCTTTCCCCAGGTTAGGAAAGTTTTCCACTATCATTTGCTCACATAACCCTTCTACCCCTATTTCTCTCTTTTCCTCTTCTGGAACCCCTGTGATTCTGATGTTGTTCCTGTTTAATGAGTCACTGATTTATCTAATTCTTAAATCATGCTCTTTTGCCTTAATCTCCCTCTTTTTTTTCCTGCTTCATTACTCTCCATAAGTTTGTCCTCTATACCACTGATTCTCTGTTCTGCCTCATCCATCCTCCCGCCGTGGATTTCATTCGAGATTGCAGCTCAGTTATAGCATTTTTTTATTTCATCCTGACTAGATTTTATCTCCTTTATCTCCACAGAAAGGGATTGTAATCTATTTTCAACTCCAGCTAGTATTCCTATTATCATGATTCTAAATTCTGGTTAAGACATCTTGCTTGTATCTGTGTTGGTTAAGTCCCTGACTGTCGTTTCTTCCTGCTCTTTCTTTTGGGGTGAATTCCTTCATTTTGTCATTTTGAAGGGAGAAAAGGAACTAATGAGATAAAGAAAAATTAAAATTTAAAAAAATTAAATTTTAAAAAATATTAAAATTAAAATATTAAAAACAAACACACACAAAAAATTTAATAAATGATGCTAGATCGTAGGTTGTTTTAGTCTGAGTGTTTAAAGGGGATTGATAGATTAGAGAAAAAAGGGGAAAGGAAAAAAAAAGAAAAAGGATATCATTTGAAAATTTGAAAAAAATGAATACACTGAAGTAGACTAAAATGAAATGATGGAAGTAAATTAGAATTTGGGAAAATGTACACAAAAGTAAAAAATATAGTAGAAAAAATAAAGAAAAATATTTTAATAAAAATGAATTTTTTCTTTCTGTATTTAAGAAAAAGAAAAGAAACAAAAAAGAGAAAAAAAAAAAAAGAAAATTGAATAGATGGACCAGCGAACAGACTGAAATATGACTGAAATTACTTTGTTTTCCCCTAGTATTCAAACTATGAAGTGCTTTATAGTCCATAAACTAAGCAGGTGGAGAGATTTGTGTTTCTGAAGAGCGAGATTGGCACAGTTGGTAGGGGCTTAGTGTAACGATTCTGTTCTCCACTATATGGTACTGCTTAGCTTACTGGGGTGGATTGTTGTGGCGCTTGTAGGTATGTGTGTGCATGCATAGGAGTGGTGAAAATGGCATCACCCAGCTACCCAGCCTCTGGTATCGGAACTCTGTTCTCCCAGATAGGCAATCACGCACCTGTCCTTTGTCTTTGGCCTCCAGCCACTCCCCGCTTTTACACAGTCTGTGACAAAGCCCCAGGCAGCATCTCCCTCCTGAGTTTTTTCTCATATGCGGCTGATTTTCCCGAACCCTTACTTCTGAGGGACTGTGGCTTTGACCCTTTCTTCCCCTCTGTAGAGGGTCTCACTGAACAATGGTCAGGTGCCAGCCACAGCCAGGAATGCTGGCAGGACCATGCTGCTGCCAATGCCCAGAGACTGTGGCCGGGTGCCAGCCCACCCCAGAAAAAGTTCCCAATATAGTGTAGCAGCAGCACTTCCTGGATCATGGAAAATCACAACACATATCTGGCACCAGGCTTCACCCTTAATGACCTGTTCCAGCACCAGCGAATGTGGTTGTTCTCCCAGGTCCACTGGGGCCTGCCTTTGGGGGACCCACACAGTCACTACTAGGTGTCCTCCCAGGAGGGGAACCGGCTCTCCCTGTGTGGCCTGAAGAACCCCAGACTCCACTCTGCTCCTGAGGATTTGCCCTTCCCACCAGAGCACCGCCAGGTATGGAGCTGCGGCATTTCAGATTCTGCGCTCCCCCTGTTTATGGTCTTAATGGAATTTATACCCTCTCCTTTCTCCTTTCTCCATTTCTCCCTTTTCAGTTCAGTCCCTGCAGCTGTTTCCACTTTTTCACTTTCTCTCCAGCTGCTTTTTAGGGGGGTGCTTTTCCCATATTCTTCCTCCCCACCCCCCCCCCCGTCTCCATCCTCTCTCTGCCCACAAAAGCAGCTCCCTGCCTCCCTGCAGCTTCTCCCTCCCCCAGTTTACCTCTCTGTGCCACGTACCTGCTGAGTTCTGTGGTTCAGGTTGTACAGATTGTTGTGTGAATCCTCAGATCGGTTTTCTAGGTGTGCAGGATGGTTTAGTGTTGGTCTGGCTATATTTCATGGACGCGACACACATTCAAAGAAAGGTGTATTTTATTTTTAAATGTAACTGTGTATATTAAATATGCTTAGAAAAGGATTTAGAAGAATATATACCAAGGTGTTTTTAATGGTTTTCTCTATTTGGATGGAATTCTGAGGATTTGTTTGCTTGTTTGTTTATTGCCAGTTCTGTTTCAGATTCTTGTAATACATATATGCCCTGCCTTTGAAATAAGAAAAACTTATTTTGCTTTTTTTTAATGTTTATTTATTTAGAGAGAGAGAGCAGGAGTGGGGAAGGGACAGAAAGAGAGAGGGGGAGAGAATTCCAAGCAGGCCCCTCACTATTAGTGCAGAGCTGAACTCGGGGCTCAAACTCACAAACTGTTAGATCATTACCTGAGCCAAAGTCAGACACTTAACTGACTGAGGCACCCGGGTGCCCCTAATCTGCCTATTTGGATGATGAGATTTAATGAGTCAAGTCATATCAGTAGTCATGAATCTAACCGACCATCCAGGTGTGGGAAGACCATCATCAAGCAAGCCTGTGCTGGAAAACTATAGTGCCCAGAACCCAAATGGTTACCAAAATGCCCCCTACTGATGCAGAAAAATCTGAACACAGCAGTCTCCTTTATCTGAGTACATTGTAAGACCCCTAGTGGGTGCCTGAAACTGCAGATAGTACAAAAACCTATTTACATGAAGTTTTTTCCTAGGTGTACATACCTATGGTAAAGTTTAATTTATCAGTTAGGCACCGTAGGAGATTAACAGCAACAACTAATACTAAAATAGAACAATTATAACAATACACTGTAAAAGTTATGTGAATGTGGCCCTCTCTCTCTCAAGGTATCATATATCATACTCACCCTTCTTTTTGTAAAATGACAAAATGCCTACGTGATGAGATGAAGGGAAGTGAATGATGCAGGCAGCAGCATGAAGCTACCACTGACCTTCTGATGATATGTCAGAAAGAGGATCATCTTCTTCAGGACCACAGTTGAGCGGGGGTGCCTGAACCCCAGAAGGTGAAACCATGGATAATGGGAGACTACTGTAGATATAAGAATAAAAGAACATTCATTACCTTTACTACCTTTCATTTAACCATCCTGTGTGCACCGCTTAAGGCCATATGCGTACATTCAATCCATCTTCTTCATGACAACTTTTAAATATTTGAAAATATCTGAAATATTCTGAATATTTGAAAACAGCTATTATAGTCCTTGTCAGTCTTTTCCTATTTCTTTTGACCCTTCCTATGTGACATAGTGCTATAGGTTGAATGTTTGTGTCCCCTAAAATTCATATGTTAAAAACATAGTGCCCAAGGTGATGGTATTAGAAGGTGGGGCTCTGGGAAGTGATTAGGTCATGAGGGTGAAACCCTCATGAATGGGATTTGTGTCCTTATAAAAGAGACCCCAGGTTGCAACTTTACCCATTTCCTCACGTGAGGATAGAGGGAGAAATCAGTGGTCTGGAACCCAGAAAAGGGCTTTCACCAGGACCTGACCATGCTGGCACCATGACCTTGGACTTCCAATTTTCAGAACTGTCAGAAATAAATGTCTGTTGTTATAAACCACCCAGTATGTGGTATTTTGATATAACAGCCAGAAAGGAGTAAGACACATGGATTATAGCTCACCATCAATAAACACTCTAGTTTGATGGTGTTCCACTCAAAATATGTCACCTAAAACCAAACACATTTTGGGGCACCTGGGTGGCTCAGTCAGTTAGGTGTCCGACTTCAGCTCAGGTCATGATCTCACGGTCTGTGAGTTCAAGCCCTGTGTCGGGCTCTGTGCTGACAGCTCAGAGCCTAGAGCCTGCTTCCAATTCTGTGTCTCCCTCTCTCTCTGCCCCTCCCCTGCTCATGCTCTGTCTCTCTCTGTCTCAAAAATGAACAAAAAAAAAAACATTAAAAAAATCACATTTTCCTAAATGTGTTTTGACAGTCCAGTAAGTGAGACCTTACTTAATTTGCAGAATATTTTTGCATGATTAAAACTTAAGGACACCAACTTCTTTTATTTTGTTTTATTTTCTTTTCATTTGAGTTTTTTTAATATGAAATTTATTGTCAAATTGGTTTCCATACAACACCCAGTGCTCATCCCAGCAGGTGCCCTCCTCAATACCCATCACCCACCCTCCCCTCCCTCCCACCCCCCATCAACCCTCAGTTTATTCTCAGTTTTTAACAGTCTCTTATGGTTTGGCTACCTCCCTCTCTAACCTTTTTTTTTTCCTTCCCCTCCCCCATGGGTTTCTGTTAACTTTCTCAGGATCCACATAGGAGTGAAAACATATGGTATCCATCTTTATCTGTATGACTTATTTCACTTAGCATCACACTCTCCAGTTCCATCCATGTTGCTACAAAAGGCCATATTTCATTTTTTCTCATTGCCACGTAGTATTCCATTGTGTATATAAACCACAATTTCTTTATCCATTCATCAGTCGATGGACATATAGGCTCTTTCCATAATTTGGCTATTGTTGAAAGTGCTGCTATAAACATTGGGGTACAAGTGCCCCTATGTATCAGCACCCCTGTATTCCTTGGGTAAATTCCTAGCAGTGCTATTGCGGGTCATAGGGTAGATCTATTTTTAATTTTTTGAGGACCCTAAACACTGTTTTCCAGAGTGGCTGCACCAGTTTGCATTCCCATCAACAGTGCAAGAGGGTTCCTGTTTCTCCACATCCTCTCCAGCATCTTTAGTCTCCTGATTTGTTCATTTTAGGCACTGACTGGCATGAGGTGGTATCTCAGTGTGGTTTTGATTTGTATTTCCCTGATGAGGAGTGATGTTGAGCATCTTTTCATTTCCCTGTTGGTCATCTGGATGTCTTCTTTAGAGAAGTGTCTTTTCATGTTTTCTGCCCATTTCTTCACTGGATTATTTGTTTTTCAGGTGTGGAGTTTGGTGAGTTCTTTATAGATTTTGGATACTAGCCCTCTGTCCAATATGTCATTTGCAAATATCTTTTCCCATTCCGTTGGTTGCCTTTTAGTTTTGTTGATTGTTTCCTTTGCAGTGCAGAATCCTTTTATCTTCATGAGGTCCCAATAGTTCATTTTTGCTTTTAATTCCCTTGCCTTTGGAGATGTGTCAAGTAAGAAACTGCTGCAGCTGAGGCCAGAGAGGTTTTTTTTCCTGCTTTCTCCTCTAGGGTTTTGATGGATTCCTGTCTCACATTCAGGTCCTTTATCAATTTTGAGTTTATTTTTGTGAATATTGTAAGAGAGTGGTCTAGTTTCATTCTTCTGCATGTTGCTGTCCAGTTCTCCCAGCACCATTTGTTAAAGAGACTGTCTTTTTTCCATTGGATATTCTTTCCTGCTTTGTCAAAGATTAGTTGGCCATGCTTTTGTGCATCTAATTCTGGAGTCTCTATTCTATTCCATTGGTCTATGTGTCTGTTTTTGTGCCAATGCCATGCTGGCTTCATGATTACAGCTTTGTAGTAGAGCCTAAAGTCTGGGATTGTGATGCCTTCCGCTTTGGTCTTCTTCAAAATTTGGCTATTCGGGGTCTTTTGTGGTTCCATACAAATTTTAGGATTGCTTGTTCTAGCTTCGAGAAGAATGCTGGTGCAATTTTGATTGGGATTGCATTGAATGTATAGATAGCTTTGGGTAGTATTGACATTTTAACAATATTTATTCTTCCAATCCATGAACATGGAATGTTTTTCCATTTCTTTATATCTTCTTCAATTTCCTTCATAAGCTTTCTATAGTTTTCAGCATACAGATCTTTTACATCTTTGGTTAGGTTTATTCCTAGGTATTTTATGATTCTTCATGCAGTTGTGAATGGGATCAGTTTCTTTATTTGTCTTTGTGTTGCTTCATTGTTAGTGTATAAGAATGCAACTGATTTCTGAACATTGATTTTGTATCCTGAAACTTTGCTGAATTCATGTATCAGTTCTAGCAGACTTTGGGTGGAGTCTATTGGATTTTCCATGTATAATATCATGTCATCTGCAAAAAGTGAAGGCTTAACTTCATCTTTGCCAATTTTGATGCCTTTGATTTCCTTTTGTTGTCTGATTTCTGATGCTAGAACTTCCAACACTATGTTAAACAACAGTGGTGAGAGTAGACATCCCTGTCATGTTCCTGTTCTCAGGGGGAAAGCTCTCAGTTTTTTCCCCATTGAGGGTGATATTAGCTGTGGGCTTTTCATAAATGGCTTTTATGATGTTTAAGTATGTTCCTTCTATCCTGACTTTCTCGAGGGCTTTTATTAAGAAAGGATGCTGAATTTTGTCAAATGCTTTTTCTGCATCGATTGACAGAATCATATGGTTCTTATCTTTTCTTGTATTAATGTGATGTATCACATTGATTGAGTTGCATATGTTGAACCAGCCCTGTAGCCCAGGAATGAATCCCACTTGATCATGGTGAATAATTCTTTTTATATGCTGTTGAATTCGATTTGCTAGTATCTTATTGAGAATTTTTGCATCCATATTCATCAGGGATATTGGCCTGTAGTTCTCTTTTTTTTTGCTGGGTCTCTTTCTGGTTTAGGAATCAAACTAATGTTGGCTTCATAGAATGAGTCTGGAAGTTTTCCTTCCCTTTCTATTTTTTTGGAACAGCTTGAGAAGGATAGATATTATCTCTGCTTTAAATGTCTGGTAGAATTCTCCAGGGAAGCCATCTGGTCCTGGACTCTTCTTTGTTGGGAGATTTTTGATAACTGATTCAATTTCTTCGCTGGTTATGGGTCTGTTCAAGTTTTCTATTTCTTCCTGTTTGAGTTTTGGAAGTGTGTGCATGCTTAGGAATTTGTCCATTTCTTCCAGGTTGTCCATTTTGTTGGCATATAATTTTTCATAGTATTCCCTGATAATTGCTTGTATTTCTGAGGGATTGGTTGTAATAATTCCATTTTCATTCATGATTTTATCTATTTGGGTCATCTCCCTTTTCTTTTTGAGAAACCTGGCTAGAGGTTTATCAATTTTGTTTATTTTTTGAAAAAAACAACTCTTGGTTTCATTGATCTGCTCTACAGTTTTGTTTTGTTTTTTTTTTAGATTCTATATTGTTTATTTCTGCTCTGATATTTATTATTTCTCTTCTTCTGCTGGGTTTGGGGTGTCTTTGCTGTTCTGCTTCTATTTCCTTTAGGTGTGCTGTTAGACTTTGTATTTGGGATTTTTCTTGTTTCTGGAGATAGGCCTGGATTGCAATGTATTTTCCTCTCAGGACTGCCTTTGCTGCATCCTAAAGCATTTGGATTGTTGTATTTTCATCTTCATTTGTTTCCATATATTTTTAAATTTCTTCTCTAATTGCCTTGTTGACCCATTTATTCTTTAGTAGAGTGTTCTTTAACCTACATGCTTTTGGAGGTTTTCCAGACTTTTTCCTGTGGTTGATTTCAAGTTTCGTAGCATTGTGGTCTGAAATAGTGCATGGTGTGATCTCAATTCTTGTATGCTTATGAAGGGCTGTTTTGTGACCCAGTATGTGATCTATCTTGGAGAATGTTCCATGTGCACTCGAGAAGAAAGTATATTCTGTTGCTTTGGGATGCAGAGTTCTAAATATATCTGTCAAGTCCATCTGATCCAATGTATCATTCAGGGCCCTTGTTTCTTTATTGATCCTGTGTCTAGATGATCTATCCATTGTTGTAAGTGGAGTATTAAAGTCCCCTGCAATTACCACATTCTTATCAATAAGGTTGCTTATGTTTGTGAGTAATTATTTTATATATTTGGGGGCTCCTGTATTTGGTGCATAGACATTTATAATTGCTAGCTCTTCCTGATGTAATTACCCTATAATTATTGTATAGCCCTCTTCATCTCTTGTTACAACCTTTAATTTAAAGTCTAGTTTATCTGATATAAGTATGGCTACTCCAGCCTTCTTTTGACTTCCAGTAGCATGATAGTTCTCCATCCCCTTACTTTCAGTCTGAAGGTGTCCTCAGGTCTAAAATGAGTCTCTGTGGACAGCAAATAAATGGGTCTTGTTTTTTATCTATTCTGATACCCTATGTCTTTTAGTTGGAGCATTTAGTCCATTTACATTCAGTGTTATTACAGAAAAATATGGGTTTAGAGTCATTGTGATGTCTGTAGGTTTCATGCTTGTAGTGATGTCTCTGGTACTTTGTGGTCCTTGCAACATTTCACTCACAGAATCCCCCTTAGGATCTCTTGTAGGGCTGGTTTAGTGGTGATGAGTTCCTTCAGTTTTTGTTTGTTTGGGAAGACCTTTATCTCTCCTTCTATTCTGAATGACAGACTTGCTGGATAAAGGATTCTCAGCTGCATATTTTTTCTGTTCATCACATTGAAGATTTCCTGCCATTCCTTTCTGGCCTGCCAAGTTTCAGTAGATAGGTCTGCCACTAGTATTACTGGTCTCTCTTTATATGTTAGAGTGTGTTTATCCCTAGCTGCTTTCAGAATTTTTTCTTTATCCTTGTATTTTGCCAGTTTCACTATTATATATTGTGCAGAAGATCAATTCAAGTTATGTCTGAAGGCAATTCTCTGTGCCTCTTGAATTTCAATGCTTTTTTTCCTTCCCCAGATCAGGGAAGTTCTCAAGTACGATTTGTTCAAGTACACCTTTAGCCCCTTTCTCTCTCTCTTCCTCTTCTGGAATTCCTATGTTATGGATATCGTTCCATTTGATTGCATTGCTTAGTTCTCTAATTCTCCCCTCATACCCCTGGATTTTTTTTATCTCCCTTTTTCTCAGCTTCCTCTTTTTCCATAATTTTATCTTCTCATTCACCTATTCTCTCCTCTGCCTCTTCAATCCGAGCTGTGGTCTCCTCCATTTTATTTTGCACCTCATTTATAGCATATTTTAGCTCCTCCTATTTCTTAGTCCCTTGATCTCTGTAGCAATAGATTCTTTGCTGTCCTCTATACTTTTTTCAAGCCCAGTGATTAATTTTATGACTGTTATTCTAAATTCTTGTTCCTTTATATTGCTTAAATTGGTTTTGATCAATTCATTAGCTGTCACTACTTCCTGTAGTTTCTTTTGAGGAGAGTTCTTCCATTTCATTATTTTGAGTAGTTCCTGCTGTGGCTACCAACTGCAGGGCACTTCCTCTGTGTCCTCTGGAGTAACTTGTGTTGGTGGGAGGGGCCGCAGTCTGACCTGATGTCTGTCCCCAGCCCACCACTGGGGCCACAGTCAGACTGGTATGTACCTTATCTTCCCCTCTCCCAGGGGTAGGACTCACTGTGGAGTGGTGTGGCCCCTGTCTGAGCTGCTTGCACACTGCCAGGCTTGTGGTGTTGCTTTGATGGGATCTGTCATATTGGCCAGAGTGGATCCGCAAGGGGCACAGGAACAGGAGGGGCAGGCTTAGCTAGCTTTGCCGTTTGTGGTCCCCTGCAGGAGGGGCCCTGCAGTACCAGGAGGGAGGCAAACCTGTAGGAGGGATGGATCCACAGAAGCACAGTGTTGGGTGTTTGCATGGTGCAAGCAAGTTCAGTGATGGGAACTTGTTCCCTTTGGAATTTTGGCTGGGGGATGGGAGAGAGAAATGGCGCTTGCCAGCACCTTTGTTCCCCTGCCGAGCTCTGTCCTTCTGTGGCTAAACAATTCTCCCTCCCAGTGTCCTCTCACCCTCCCGGTTCTCCGAGAGCAGAGCTGTTGACTTTTAACATTCCAGATGTTAAGTCCCGCTGGCTGTCAGAACTCACGGAGTCCAGCCCCTTTGCTTTTGCAAGTCAGACTCGGGGGTTCTGCCTTGCCAGGCTGGCTGCCCCTCCATTACCCTAGGTCCCTCCTGCCAGTCCGTGTAGCACACACCGCCTCTCCACCCTTCCTACCCTCTTCCGTGGGCCTCTTGTCTATGCTTGGCTCCAGAGAGGCCATTCTCCTAGTCTTCCGGCAGTTTTCTAAGTTATTTAGGCAGATGTGGGTGGAATCTAAGTGATCAGCAGGACGACGTGAGCCCAGCGCCCTCCTATGCCACCATCTTCCCACTCATGTCCTTCATTTGAGTTTTAGAACCGTGTAATACTATTGACCAAATATTCTAAGAGATTTATCAAGGTCTGATAATATGAAATATAATTTTTTTAAAAATGCACAAAATAGGAACCCAAAAATAATAACTCATGAGTGCTTTTCTAGCTAATTGTGTGTGTGTTTTAGAGAGAGAGAGATGTCTTGTCTTGTGCAATGTCATGGTGGTAGAGTTGTTAAGAAAATATAAGCTTTGAAATCCTATGTCAAATTCCAGTTGTAACGCATGCTGACTGTGTGACTTATGATAAATTATTTTCTGGTTTGTAAAGCTTTCTTTATAAAATCCTTTTATAACAACTGTTGAAGGATTATATTAATTCATATTTATAAGTTTCGTAAGAAAGTATCTACAATATAGTAAATAGTCAAAATAGTAAATAATAAATACAGAAGACCTTTCAGACATCCACAGCAAACACATGTCTACACTGGGTCCCTTTGAGTTTGAGAATCAGGACACACTCCATTTTTCCTCCAAAGCTAGCTGCTGACCATATGGATCTCATAGTTAACTATAACTTTCACACTCTTCTTCAAGAATTATTATGAAGCCTAATTTTCACTATTCAAATCTTACCCCTACCTTCCTCTGTGGTAGTGGTGGATACTGAATAAGTGGGCTAGACTCTGGATATTATCTGGAAACCCAGGATCAGTGATCCAACCTGCAGGAATAGAACTAAAAGTGGAAAATGAGTCAACATGCAGGAGTCAGGCATTGCCAGCAGACAGTGAAAGCAAGGAGCTAGGGGTTATTCCAAGAGGCACCAAGGATAATGGGGTAATCTCTGTAACTGGCCTTTACTGGACATGAGAAATGTGGTGCCTGTGTGGTCCTGGCTGCCATTTACTCACCACTCAGTGGCAGACATTGTGCAAAATGCTTTCCATGCATTCATTGTGTCCCTTCCATCCCCAAAAGGTTGGTAGTGTTACTTATTTCCCAGATGAGAAGTCCAAAGCTCTGAGAATTTAGGTCACTCTCCAAGGTCACACAGTAAGGAAGGTGAATCTGGGGCTGAGTGTGGTTTTCTCTGCCTCCATGGGCTCTACTAACTCAAAGGGACGGTTTTGGTGGACCTTCACACTCTGATACTCAAGCAATTTTTTTTTATCTTAGTTGAACCTTCAGTTCTCCCTTCAGTGGGGGAAAGTGGGCAATCACATTTTGCTGATGGAATCCCTTACCTCCAAAACACTAGGCTTCTCTAGAAACCCCATGAACTGTGTGCTATACCCCAGCCTGCTTGGGTGCTGCAGTCCCTGGTCCCTTAAGCCATGCCTTACCTGTTTAGCCTCACATCTGAGCAAGTCTTCACAGCTGCCTCAGTTCTAGATCTTTCATCTGGAGTCTGTAATGTCTTACCCTGGTAATTAATTGTAACAGAACTTCCTTACTGTTCTCAAAATACCCCCACAAACCTTTATTTATTTATCCTAGATCCACCAACTCTTCTCTTCTTGGCCTATCTCTCTCTTTTATATTTGCTCTTAGATAACTTCGTTAGCTACCTCCCCATTTTCTTTGGGGTCATCATGGTCCTTTAAAGCTGCCAGGATAGGTATTTATGAAGATTTTATTCCAAAATATATGCCCAGAACTTGTGAGGAGGTGCTTCAAATGCAAAAGAAAAAAGTGAAGCTTCTGGGTGGCTCAGTTGGTTAAGCATCCAACTCTGGACTTAGGCTCAGGTCATGATTTCATAGTTCATGAGATAGAGCCCCACTATGGGCTCTGCACTGATAGCACGGAACCTGTGTGGGATTCTCTCTTTCTCCCCCTCTCTTTCTCTCTTTCCCTCCCCATGTTTGCACATGTTCATGCTCTCTCTCTAAAAATAAATGAATAAGCATTTTAAAAAATAACCCTTGCCCTATCATTGGGTGCCACTGAGTCATTCCCTCATGAAGAGGAACATCCATGGCTTTTCCTGTAATCAGCTTTCTAGCACTTTCCCCATTTCAGACTAGTGGCTCTTTGAGAAAGAAGACCATTCCCTCTCAAGACCATATTTTTCATTTTCCTGTTTACGCTTGGAAAAGAGCAACATGCTATCACCACAGAATGCAAAGCAGAAGAGGGAGTAAGAGCCAGAATGGGAGTGGAGTTTCAGGCCTCAGCAGAGCCTGCTGTGGGGTAGTGTTTCTGTGCTGACCCATTTACCAGGTATGCACAGCCCTCCAAGAGCAAGTGCCCAGGGCTGACCCTGCCTCTGTGAAGAGAACGTCTGAGTCCCATCATTCTTTCCACCCCATCTAGGGGCTGTCTCTTTCTAGCACCTACTATGAGCAAAGCGAGGAGCCATAAAGAGTCATATGTGCAATTTTGTTTGGCCTAAGTCATTTTAACATCTGTAAAGAAACCATGACTTCATCTATCACCAAATAAAGTCATTATTGAAGCAGGTGTTACCCAGACGTGACTCCTAGCTGGGGCGGTGGGAGAGCAATTTATCTGTTAGCGGCAGCTTGCCAACATCTCACTTGCAATTTACAGAGAAGGAGAAATCCTCCGAATATAAGGTTCAGGCAGACATGTTGAAAATGGCTTTTTACATTCTTTTTAAAAATAATATCTGTTGTTTTTCAATTTATAAAACACTTATAGAAAATTTGGAAAATTCAGAACCATGTACACAGGGGAAAATGATCTAATAAAGATATTGATTATTAATATTTTAATATATTCCCCTTCAAGGCATTTCTCTGTATATTAATAGATAGATAAATAGATGATAGATAGATAGATAGATAGATAGATACTGTATTATTGAGAATATGCCATATATTTATATGTGTTTGTACCTACAACTGAGTGGAATCAGCCAGGGAAAATGAGTCTGTTCCTATCACTCTGCCCACAGTTTAGCCAAGTTTCCTTGGGGTCCCATACAGAAACTCTATCCATCTTTTTCTAGTGTTTGGCATCTTGTTTCATGTGGCCACTCCCCACAACTTCTGAAAAAGTCCCCTGGCCAGTCTGAGCACCCTCAACTTTTTATACGAGGATATCTCTTATGTTTCTGTGTCTGGTACTAGCTGATGGGAAGGCTAGCAAGTCAATCCCATAAATCAAATTGGGAAAAGTCAATGGAAATTAGATGAATCAGGATATTAGAGAAATGTTAACAGAGCCCAACCAGAAGACCAAAGAGGAAAGAAATGCAGGCCAAGTCAGTCTGAATTGTGATCTCCCCCACCTTACACTCAATAATCAGAGAAATTCCATTTGAGTGTTTTTCCCAATGCTCTTTCAAACGTTCTTCATGAGAAAGGAAGGTGTGTAAGGCACATTCCTTACCTTTGAGGAGCTCAGGGATAAGAATATATATATATATATATATATATATATATATATATATATATCCGCTGAGGCTGAGCGGATAAGTAACTTGCTGGGAGATCACAGAGCTGGTAAACAGAGGGCTTCCCACCCTCCCCTGCTGTATCCAGCTAAGAGGTAAGAGTTCTTAGAGTTTGCACAAAGGAAAGCCTTATAAGTCTTATAAATCCTGGAGCATAAGGAGATGGGTCTGAACAGGGGTGGGCTTTAGCAACACCCAAAACTGAGTGATTCCACAGAGAAGATATTACCCCTTCGAAATCCTCTGGTTTGTTTAGAATCACTTTGTCAGCAAAACTGTCGTTGTAGTATTTTGTCTACTGATTGGTCCCTGCAATTAAGCCTCCCTTGATGAAGGCACGTTAAGGCTAATTTTAAATCTGATTACCATCAGCACGACATCTATGTGAAGCTGTTTTTCAAACAAGTGACAGCGATTTTCCTGGGGATGCCAGTGTCAGAGGGTATTGCCAGAAGTCTTTGCAGCTATGTCTTCCTCTCCCACCCCTGTAGCCCCCTCCAGATGCGGTGAGTTCACAGCGTGATAAACTCAAAGTGCCTCCATGCAAGGAAAGTGCCAACGCTTCTCTCCAAGGCCTTGGTGTCTCAGCGCTGGCCTGAATCAGATAGCAACGGAAGATGGAGTATCTAATCAGATTAGTGAAGGGAAAAAAAAGCTCTGGGGCTGTGTCCTGAGGTCCCTTGACTTGGATCCTCCTGTATTAATAACAGTAAGAGCCATTCCTCCATTGTGGAGGAATAAAGGCAGAGATGGATTGACCAGATTGTTAAAAAGCCTCCTGGCCCCAGAGCCTTCCGCTGTCTCTCAGATCTTCTGATTTTTCTTTGAATAAAACATATGTTAAGCAAGACAGGAGCCCTGAAGACTGTCTCTCCAGACCCCCTTCAACCAACAGAGAAGCTGACATTCTACCTCCACTGCTTAAGATGACGCCACTTCCATTAAAGTATGTCAAGTGGGGCAACACCAAGCATGCCCAGGGCTGTGGAATCATTTCTGGAGTCTGCACATTGACCTGAGTCCAGTGCTAATCATTCTTTTTCTGACTCTCAATTTTCCCTTCTCCTTCATATCCTCTGCCTCTGAGACAATACACATCTCTGTAAACTGTCTTCTCAAATTCCTGGCAAGAAAACAAGGAGCCTAAAGTCCTTCATGTCTGGACCGTTGCTTATCTCTTTGGATTGCTCTCACTTACAGCGAGGGCTGGACAAGTGCAGAGGTGATAAAGCCGGAAGAGAGGTTTGGAAGGTAGAAGAGGCAGTGCCTGGTGACCCACCAGGTGTGGGAGTAGACATGAGGGAGCAGTCCAGAGGGACTCTGAGGTTACTCGCTTCATTGATTAGAACAACGGTATACATTAAACAGCAGAATGAGTTCAAGGTGGGCAGGGTGGTGTGGGAGGAACACATCTGCAGGAAGATGGGTGGTTGAATTTAGGTCATGGGGGTTGGAACACTGAGGGCCACGCCAGGAGCTGTATCTGTGAGAGAAGAGCAGCTCCGTCTGCAAGAAAGGCTGACTTCCCTGTCATTCTCCCTAACCACTGGGGCAAGCCCAATGACTGCTCTGTTGTTAATGAAGATTTCTTGTAAATAGGAAGGTGACCTTAAAGCAAAACGGTAAGTCAGGGTCTTAGTGTAAGATTTTTCATGGTGGGGGAAATGGAGGGAGAGGAAGAAGACTATTGGTTTCTTCCTTGCCTTTGCACATCAACCAAAAATGGCATTGCCTAAGGGACTTGGTCTTCAAGCTCTGGAATAGCCATAGCTCCAGATCTCCAGGCCTGGTTATGAGAACCTCAGTCTCATCCCTAAAGGTCCAGACCTGCAGCCTGGAAGAGTCAGCAGATTGCACCAGCTGCAACTTACTTGTTTGCTTATGCTTTTCATTAGTGGTATTATTATTATTATTATTATTATTATTATTATATCAGCATTAAAATACCTTTCGTTCTGTCATTTTAGTGTGTTTTATCCTCCTTTCTAAAGTGTCTCATCTTGGGGCACCTGCGTGGCTTAGTTGGTTGAGTGTCCGACTTCGGCTCAGGTCATGGTCTCGTGGTTCGTGAGTTTGAGCCCCATGTCGGGCTCTGTGCTGACAGCTCAGAGCCTGGAGCCTGCTTCAGATTCTGTGTCTCCCCCTCTCTCTGCCCCTCCCCTGCTCACTCTCTCTCTCTCTCTCTCTCTCAAAAATAAACATTAAAAATTTTTTAAGTAAATAAGTAAAATGTCTCATCTCATTTACCTGCTTTCCTATTTAATCTTTAACCTTCTGAGTTTTAGAGACAGTTTCCTTTGTTATTCTTTTTGTATTTTCATTAACATGATGCCTTCCATTCCATTCCATACATTTGAATTTGTTTTGATTTTTACTTTAGCTTTTTAGCTCTGGGTTTTTTTTAATCATTTACATTTTTATCTCTAAACCTTTCCTTTGTATCCATTCACATTTTTACTTCATTTACTGATTCATGTAAAAATTCTTTTATGTTCTTTTATTCCTTTTCAAAATCTCTACCCTTAAACTTAGCCTGTCCCTCCCAATCACTTTCTTACTAGGTTTTCCCCTTTCAATGTCTTTTTTTGTTTCTTCTTAACTTGAAGTCGTTTTTGCTCCCTCTGTTGTTGTTGTTGCAAAAAGTTTCTGGAAATAATTCCCCCACGTCCCATGCTAAACAGAGATTGGATGTCTTTTCCCTTCTAAGGGCACACCCCCTTCCTCTCCATCTGGCTCCAATACAGTTTGCAATATAGATTTTTAGAAATAAATTCTGAGACAATTCTAAAATAAAGTGGACACACACACACCCCTCTTACCTTATAAAATGAAATTCCTTCACAACCAATCATGATGCCTCTGGAGATGGGACATCTGAAGAGCTAGAATGACAGTTTATCACTTTACCACATTACGAGGAGCTGTGAGTTTTATAATCTCTGGCTCCAGAGAATTCAAAGAACCATAGAAGAGAAGGATTTCAAGGGGTTACAGTCTCATTTGGAAGAATACATGTCATGAGAGCCATGGAAGAGGAAATGGAACCAGTTAGGAGAGATAACTGGAAGGCTAAGTCAGGGTTGATTGGGAAGAGCTATGTGAAAGAGAGAAGTTACAGGACCCCTACTCGGTGCTGAAGACACTGCCCTATCTGCTTTGTAAACATGACCCCTTTCCATCTTTATAATAGCAACACTGCATGGAAGGTATTACTACCATTCTACAGATTAGAAAACTGAAGCTCACAGAAGTCAAAACATTTTTCTATGACCACATGGACACTAAATGATGGAGCCAGAAAATGAATGAGTTCTCCCTGCTTCTAGCATCTGTGTGCAAATGCCATTCTCTACCCTTCCCTTGGTAAAGATGAAAGAGCAAAAGATTGCAGAGGAAAAAGTAGAATATGGAAAATGTTCTCCAGACCCATCATCAAGGGTATTTGGGAACTCTGAAGGGTCCTACAGGTCAGGGACAGAGGAGGCCCGGTAGGTTCTTCAGCAGCTGGGATGATCTGGAGGTGAATGGAAAGTAGCGGATCAAACCATGAACAACTGGCTAATCAGAAGCCCCACGAGGGAGCAAAGGGCTGTCTGAGTGCAACTGAGGGAGAGCCGAGGCCTGGTCTTCTGGAACTGCACCGTCCAAACGCAAACCAGTGTGCAAACACACCCAGACTGGTCTGGAAGTATGTGCAGTTTCCTAGGGCTGTAATAAGAAACCTGCAAACTGGGCGACCTCAGACAACAGAAATGTATTCCAAAATCAAGGTGTCAGCAGGCCCAGGCCTCTCCCCTATCTTCTGGGAATTACCCGCAACACTCGGTTTCTTGGCTTGCACCGTGTAACTCCCGTCTGCCTGTGCCATCACGGGGCTGTCTCCTCTCTGTGTCCATGTGTTCAGACGACATTCTCCTCCCTGTGTGTCCCTCTCTGTGGCCCTCCTCCTCTTCTCTTAAGGAGACCAGTCATATTGGATTAAGAGCCCACTGGGCTCCAGTATAACCTCATCTTAAATGAACTGATTATATCTGCAACAACCCTACATCCAAATAGGGCCACATTTTGAGGTTCTGATAAGAACATAAATTTTGGGGAGACACTATCCAACCTATTATAAGGTGACAAGCAAAGTAACACAAACAACCTATAAGAGCCTGCAAAACTCTGTCACCAAAATCTGAGTCTGGAGTTCTTAAACCTGGCTACGTTATGGAACCACCTGGACTGCTTTGTGCAGTCCTGCCACTTGGGCCCACCTCTGGAAGTTCTCATTTAATTGGCTTGGGTGCAAACTGGGCTTTGGAGTTTTAAAAGCTTCTCAGTCGGGGCAAACACGCAAGGCAAGTTTGTGAACCACTGCAAGGAAGCAGTTGGAGGTGGGACATCAGCCAGTCTACAGTCTCATAACAAGTTAGAGAACTGAGGTGGCTTTCTGTCACAGCCCTCAGATTTTAGAGGCCACCTGACCTCAGTGGAAGCAGCTCTGGACTCAGTCTCACAAGCAGGCATAGATTTGACTTCATTTTCTTTAGCTATATGCCCTTTCTGAACTTCAGGCTCATCCTCTGTAAACAAGTTAGTTGGACTAGATGTATTCTGAGTACCATTCATGCTTTTAAAAACCACTTCATATTCCTTTATTTATTATTAGCAAGTACTGAACATCTGCTATTAAAGGAATTCTTAGCTTCTGTGACTTCTACTAAAAAATAAGGGTAACATCTGGGTAAGTTGCCTCCCAATTTATACACTTTGTAGAAGGAGAGCCCACTCCTTCATTTTTTCACTTCTTAGCCCTTGGCACAGTGTCTGGCAAACAAAAGGGACTCAAAAAATATTTGTTGATTTTCTGATTGCTTATGTATAAAGAATGTTCCAGTGCAAATAACCTACCTCAACTCCCACCCAAGCCTATGGCCACAGTAGTAAATCAAATGCCAATAACAAAACCTGGATCTGATATTGTAAAAATAGTCAATTCTGGTTCCTCCTCTTACCAGCTGGAAGTGTAGGCATTTAACTCATCTCTCTGAACGTCAGTCCTCTCATCCTAACACGGGGTTGGTAATATTTACCTAGTGAAGGAACAGTACAAATTGGAGATAATACAATTGAATTTCATAGCATAGTGGTTGGTAATAAATAATGAATTATTCATGTGGATATACTTGGGCCTATCACTGCCAAAAAAAAAAAAAAAAAAACATCTCTTGGGGGTTTTGAGATCTATGTCTAACTTCTGCCAGAGAACTATGGTATTGTTAACTAAAAGCAGGAAAGATCACCTTCTAAAGTGTTAATGTTTAGTACTGTTAACATTAACTTAAGCAAAATAAGTTACATCTATAAAAACTTTAGCCTTGGGGCACCTGGGTGGCTCAGTCAGTTAAACGTCCAAACTCTTGGTTTCGGCGCAGGTCATGATCTCATGGTTTCGTGAGTTCGAGCCTCGTGTCAGGCTCTGCACTGACAGAACAGAGCCTGCTTGGGATTCTGTCTCTTCCTCTCTCTCTGCCCTTCCTCCCACTCTCTCTCTCTCTCCAAATAAATAAATAAACATTAAAAAAAAACAACTTTAGCCTTGATATGTTGAGTATTAACTTGTCACTCAGTCACCTGTGGCGTAAAATATATGATGCAAAATATGTAACTGTTGTTAGTTATCTATTTCTCTATAACAAAATACCACAGAATTTAGTGTCTTCAAATAACAAACATTTATCTTTTCATAAGCTTCTGTGCTTAGGAGTGCAGGAAGGGCGGAGCTGGCTGATTCTGGTGGAGGGTCTCTCTTGAGGCTGCAGTCAAGACGTTGGCTTGGGGCTGTGTTCATCTGAAGGCGTGACTAGAGCTAGAGGACCCGCTTCCCAGGTGGCTCATTCATATGATTAGCAAGTTGCTGCTGGCTGTTGGGAGGCCTCAGTTCCCTGCCCCAAGGACCTTCCATACTGCTGCTGGACTGTCCTCAGGACATAGCTGCTGCTTCCTGCACAGTGAGTGATCCAAGTATGCAAGGTGGGGGCTACAACAACTTTCCTGGTGGAGCTATCGAAGTGACACTTCATTGTGTCTATAATGTTCTACTGGTTACAAAATTCAGTCCTGTTCAATATGGGAGGGAAATCACAGGGCATGAACACCAGAAGTTGTAAATGATGGGGGACCACCTTAGAGACTGGTGGGCAGACCACCTGAATCAAAATCACCCAACAACCTGGGCCTCATCTTCATTTTAGGCAAACTTCCCAGATGATTGTATCATTTACATTAAAATTTGAGAGCAATTGCTTTATTGTACTAAAACATGTCTATCTATATCTATATCTATCTATCTATCTATCTATCTATACAAAAACACTGAGGTTATTATGGATAATTATTACTTCTGGGGAGTGAGACAGGGTGGTTGGGCAAATATCACTTTTTAAAAAAATTTAATGTTTTTTTTTTTTGAGACAGATCAAGAGAGAGAGAGAGAGACAGAGTGCGAGCAGGGGAAGGGCAGAGAGAGACACACACACAGAATCCAAAGCAGGCTCCAGGCTCTGAGCTGTCAGCACAGAGCCTGACACGGGGATTGAACTCATGAACAGTGAGATCATGATCTGAGCCGATGTCAGATGTTCAACTGACTGAGACACCCAGATGCCCCCCAAATATCACTTTTTAAATAATAAGCATGTGCTATTTTTATAATAATAGCTTTAATTAATTTTTAAAATGTTATTGGACACGACTTTGGTTGTTGCCTTATGCTGTCTGAATCTCTTTTGACTTTAAAATAGAAAGTAGAACGAGTATAAGAATGTAGCCACGAAGTACTGACACTGTCTCCTGCTACATTAAGACAGAAGTTAGAATTCCATGGAGTACTACTAAGGGAATTCACCCCCTCTGGCCTTGCCATGTTCCTCTTCAAAGAATTGGAAGCCAATCGAAGAGGGACAAGGTGGCCCAGTTTCTCTTTCTTTCCATTCTTTTCACTTAGCTTCTATGTGTCCACAGAATAGAGATCACACATTTTGGCAGAGAATGCATTGGTGCGAGTGAATGAGAATGTCCTTGTTTTAACACTTCAACTGCTTTCCCTGTCCTATTTCGAAACATTTATTTACACAGCCCCATGCCACCTCTAGAGATATTTGCAGATCAAAGCTCCCCAGATGATTTTAACTGGTGGAAGCCAAAAGCTTATCAGTATTCTCTCAGGATTTTCGGGAGCATCAGGCCCTAAGCAACTGAAGTAAGTACAGCAAGACTGAAGAGGAGAAGGGAAGAGGAAGGTCCACTTGAATTAGTGCCTTGGGCATATCTGGCTAGGTATTTATGCTATCCTGTTACCAACATTTCTCTATTCTCCAGTAAGTGTGTGGGAGTTGGGGAAAGGGTGGGCAGGTGGACTCCCTCAGACTCAATACTGCTCAGAATCACTATTGTGTCTTTGGAGGCCCTGACTCCATCCCTCTTTGTTCTTCCTTTATTATTTGGGCGGTTAGTTTGAATAAGCATCTCTAATTAACTCTTTCAGATAAATTCTTAGAAGTAAGATTACTGGTCAAAGAGTATGAATAACTTTGAGAACTTTGATTCATGTCCATTCATCAGGCAAGTGTTGACCTATTTTAGACAAATATTCTGTAACAGACATGTGTTTATGGGCACATGAATTACAAATAATTAGAAATAGCCAAGCTTTAATGCTCTTCAGTGTACATAACACTTCACCTCCCCCGGTCTATTGGTTTGGCTTTAAATATTTAAAATTGTTTGGTGATCCACAAAGCTTTCAATGGTAGTGCTGTCATCTGTGTAAAAGAAAAGTTTAAGATTCCTGGTCCATGCATTCAAACCATCGGGAATCTGTAGTTCAAATGAGCCAGGCAGATTGTGTTGGCTAATCAGTAAAACAAAGAATTTGCATGTCTTCATGGTTGTGGAAATACAAGCTCATGAATATAATATGCTAACACTGTAGAGGGTTTATAAGAATTGAGATGTAATTCATACATGATAAGATTCGTCTTTTAAAATATACAATTCAGGGGCGCCTGGGTGGCTCAGTCGGTTAAGCCTCCGACTTCAGCTCAGGTCACGATCTCGCGGTCCGTTGAGTTCGAGCCCCGCATCGGGCTCTGGGCTGATGACTCAGAGCCTGGAGCCTGCTTCTGATTCTGTGTCTCCCTCTCTCTCTGCCCCTCCCCCGTTCATACTCTGTCTCTCTCTGTCGCAAAAATAAATAAACATTAATAAATAAATACATAAATAAATAAATAATATATACAATTCAGTGGTTTTTAGTATATTCGCAAGGTTGCACAACACCACTATCTAATTTCAGAATATTTTCAGCACTTCAAAAAGTAACATCATGGGGTGCCTGGGTGGCTCAGTCAGTTAAGCGTCTGACTTCAGCTCAGGTCATGATCTCGTGGTCCGTGAGTTTGAGCCCCACCTCGGGCTCTGTGCTGACATGTTTCTCTCTGTTAACCTTTAAAGAAAACTGATCCAAGGTTTCTCTCAACTTAGTGTTTTTGTTGTGTCTCTAATTCCTTTCCAACTTATACATCGTCATCATTTTAGCAACAATTAATTTTGATTCCTGAATCTCTGTCTTTTTATCTAAATATAAACCATACTTCATGACTCTATTACTCTATTTGTAACCATCCAGGCAGGAGTAGGAAATCTGTGGGAAGGACAGATCAACCATGTTGCAATAGACTTATCTCTCCAGCTGAACCCTTCTTGAGGATGCCAAGTGTTCTTTCAATTACCAATCTGGTGACACGTTGAACACCACTATAATTTATGTCACAGGGAGTCTAGGGGGCAAGAAAGAGAAATTAGCCAGATTTTCAATGGCATTGCACTGTCATATGAAATAGAAAGATTGTGCACAGGCCAGCTTCTCTCCAAGGGTCACAGTGCCTTCCCAGGCTCACCCTGGTACACACAGTATTTGCATCAAGCTAACAGTGATGATAGACTGCATCCCACTGCAAATGCAAAACATACCCTTCCTCCAAATTAACTGCTGCTAAATAATAAGATTGGACAGAGTGGCACAACCAGACTGCCAAAGAAGGAGTGATTCATCGGATGCTTGGAGGAGCTAGCCAGGGCATCGGAGGACCTCATGGCCTCACAGCACAGCAGCTCCATCTCACAGCGATCGTAGGCTTTTTAGTTCTCGAAGCATCAAGTAGAATGGCAAGACTCACAAAATGGGACCATGGGAGAATTAGTGGCAGCAAGGCAAGGAGAGGCATGGTCACGATGACACGTATCGACTCCCGCTGCACTCCTCAGGTCACATAGCAGGTGTGGAATGCTAAGACTGAGGGCAGTAGGTTTGCTTCCCCGGAGGCTAGGCAAGAGAATGGCTCAAAAAGATGTGACAAAATAGATTTGATCTTGTCACTAAAACTCACAATGTTTTTCAAAGTTTTGGGGAAACAGATAAGAAACGATGAGTATAAAAAATGCTTATTAAAAACTGCCGGAGAGGGAGATAGGAAGATGGCGGTGTAGGAGGACACTGGGCTCACCGCGCGTCCTGCTGATCACTTAGATTCCACCTACACCTGCCTAAATAACCCAGAAAACCGCCAGAGGATTAGCAGAACGGAGTCTCCGGAGCCAAGCGCAGACGAGAGGCCCACGGAAGAGGGTAGGAAGGGCGGCGAGGCGATGCGCGCTACACGGACTGGCGGGAGGGAGCCGGGGCGGAGGGGCAGCCTGCCGGCCAAGCAGAGCCCCCGAGTCTGGCTGGCAAAAGCGGAGGGGCCCGAGGGACTGTGTTCCGACAGCAAGAGCAACTTAGCGTCTGGGAGGTCATAAGTTAACAGCTCTGCTCGGAAAGCGGGAAGGCTGGAGGGCAAAGGGAGGGAGAGCTGCTGAGCCCCCGGACGGCAGAGCTCAGCTTGGCGGGGAACAAAGGCGCCAGCGCCATCTCCCCCGCCCATCCCCCAGCCAAAATCCCAAAGGGAACCAGTTCCTGCCAGGGAACTTGCTCGCTCCGCGCAAACACCCAACTCTGTGCTCCTGCGGAGCCAAACCTCCGGCAACGGATCTGACTCCCTCCCACTGCCACAGGACCCCTCCTGAAGTGGATCACCTAAGGAGAAGCGAGGTAAGCCTGCCCCTCCTGCTCCCGTGCACCTTGCCTACCCACCCCAGCTAATACACCAGATCCCCAGCACCACAAGCCTGGCAGTGTGCAAGTAGCCCAGACGGGCCACGCCACCCCACAGTGAATCCTGCCCCTAGGAGAGGGGAAGAGAAGTCACACACCAGTCTGACTGTGGCCCCAGCGGTGAGCTGGGGGCAGACATCAGGTCTGACTGCGGCCCCACCCACCAAAACAAGTTATTCAAGACAGCACAGGGGAAGTGCCCCGCAGTTCCGCACCACTCCAGGGACTATCCAAAATGACCAAACGGAAGAATTCCCCTCAGAAAAACATCTGGGAAATAACAACAGCTAACGAACTGATCAAAAAGGATTTAAATAATATAACAGAAAGCGAATTTAGAATAATAGTCATAAAATTAATCGCTGGGCTTGAAAACAGTATAGAGGACAGCAGAGAATCTCTTGCTACAGAGATCAAGGGACTAAGGAACAGTCACGAGGAGCTGAAAAACGCTTTAAACGAAATGCAAAACAAAATGGAAACCACGACAGCTCGGCTTGAAGAGGCAGAGGAGAGAATAGGTGAACTAGAAGATAAAGTTATGGAAAAAGAGGAAGCTGAGAAAAAGAGAGATAAAAAAATCCAGGAGTATGAGGGGAAAATTAGAGAACTAAGTGATACACTAAAAAGAAATAATATACACATAATTGGTATCCCAGAGGAGGAAAAGAGAGGGAAAGGTGCTGAAGGGGTACTTGAAGAAATAATAGCTGAGAACTTCCCTGAACTGGGGAAGGAAAAAGGCATTGAAATCCAAGAGGCACAGAGAACTCCTTTCAGACGTAACTTGAATCGATCTTCTGCACGACATATCATAGTGAAACTGGCAAAATACAAGGATAAAGAGAAAATTCTGAAAGCAGCAAGGAATAAACGTGCCCTCACATATAAAGGGAGACCTATAAGACTCGTGACTGATCTCTCTTTTGAAACTTGGCAGGCCAGAAAGGATTGGCACGATATCTTCAGTGTGCTAAACAGAAAAAATATGCAGCCGAGAATCCTTTATCCAGCAAGTCTGTCATTTAGAATAGAAGGAGAGATAAAGGTCTTCCCAAACAAACAAAAACTGAAGGAATTTGTCACCACGAAACCAGCCCTACAAGAGATCCTAAGGGGGATCCTGTGAGACAAAGTACCAGAGACATCACTACAAGCATAAAACATACAGACATCACAATGACTCTAAACCCGTATCTTTCTATAATAACACTGAATGTAAATGGATTAAATGCGCCAACCAAAAGACATAGGGTATCAGAATGGATAAAAAAACAAGACCCATCTATTTGCTGTCTACAAGAGACTCATTTTAGACCTGAGGACACCTTTAGATTGAGAGTGAGGGGATGGAGAACTATTTATCATGCTACTGGAAGCCAAAAGAAAGCTGGAGTAGCCATACTTATATCAGACAAACTAGACTTTAAATTAAAGGCTGTAACAAGAGATGAAGAAGGGCATTATATAATAATTACAGGGTCTATCCATCAGGAAGAGCTAAAAATTATAAATGTCTATGCGCCGAATACCGAAGCCCCCAAATATATAAAACAATTACTCATAAACATAAGCAACCTTATTGATAAGAATGTGGTCATTGCAGGGGACTTTAACACTCCACTTACAGAAATGGATAGATCATCTAGACACACGGTCAATAAAGAAACAAGGGCCCTGAATGATACATTGGATCAGATGGACTTGACAGATATATTTAGAACTCTGCATCCCAAAGCCAACAGAATATACTTTCTTCTCGAGTGCACATGGAACGTTCTCCAAGATAGATCATATACTGGGTCACAAAACAGCCCTTCATAAGTTTACAAGAATTGAAATCATACCATGCATACTTTCAGACCACAATGCTATGAAGCTTGAAATCAACCACAGGAAAAATCTGGAAAACCTCCAAAAGCGTGTAGGTTAAAGAACACTCTACTAAAGAATGAGTGGTCAACCAGGCAATTAGAGAAGAAATTAAAACATATATGGAAACAAACGAAAATGAAAATACAACAATCCAAACGCTTTGGGACGCAGCGAAGGCAGTCCTGAGAGGAAAATACATTGCAATCCAGGCCTATCTCGAGAAACAAGAAAAATCCCAAATACAAAGTCTAACAGCACACCTAAAGGAAATAGCAGCAGAACAGCAAAGGCAGCCTAAACCCAGCAGAAGAAGAGAAATAATAAAGATCAGAGCAGAAATAAACAATATAGAATCTAAAAAAACTGTAGAGCAGATCAATGAAACCAAGAGTTGGTTTTTTGAAAAAATAAACAAAATTGACAAACCTCTAGCCAGGCTTCTCAAAAAGAAAAGGGAGATGACCCAAATAGATAAAATCATGAATGAAAATGGAATTATTACAACCAATCCCTCAGAGATACAAACAATTATCAGGGAATACTATGAAAAATTGTATGCCAACAAATTGGACAACCTGGAAGAAATGGACAAATTCCTAAACACCCACACTCTTCCAAAACTCAATCGGGAGGAAATAGAAAGCTTGAACAGACCCATAACCAGCGAAGAAATTGAATTGGTTATCAAAAATCTCCCAACAAATTAGAGTCCAGGACCAGATGGCTTCCCAGGAGAGTTCTACCAGACGTTTAAAGCCGAGATAATACCTATCCTTCTCAAGCTATTCCAAGAAATAGAAAGGGAAGGAAAACTTCCAGACTCATTATATGAAGCCAGTGTTACTTTGGTTCCTAAACCAGACAGAGACCCAGTAAAAAAAAGAGAACTACAGGCCAACATCCCTGATGAATATGGATGCAAAAATTCTCAATAAGATACTAGCAAATCGAATTCAACAGCATATAAAAAGAAGTATTCACCATGATCAAGTGGGATTCATTCCTGGGATGCAGGGCTGGTTCAACATTCGCAAATCAATCAACATGATACATCACATTAATAAAAAAAAAAAAAAAGAGAAGAACCATATGATCCTGTCAATTGATGCAGAAAAGGCCTTTGACAAAATCCAGCACCCTTTCTTAATAAAAACCCTTGAAGTCGGGATAGAAGGAACATACTTAAAGATCATAAAAGCCATTTATGAAAAGCCCACAGCTAACATCATCCTCAACGGGGAAAAACTGAGAGCTTTTTCCCTGAGATCAGGAACACGACAGGGATGCCCACTCTCACCGCTGTTGTTTAATATAGTGTTGGAAGTTCTAGCATCAGCAGACAACAAAAGGAAATCAAAGGCATCAAAATTGGCAAAGATGAAGTCAAGCTCTCGCTTTTTGCAGATGACATGATATTATACATGGAAAATCTAATAAACTCCACCAAAAGTCTGCTAGAACTGATACATGAATTCAGCAAAGTTGCAGGATACAAAATCAATGTTCAGAAATCAGTTGCATTCTTATACACTAACAATGAAGCAACACAAAGACAAATAAAGAAACTGATCCCATTCACAATTGCACCAAGAAGCATAAAATACCTAGGAATAAATCTAACCAAAGACGTAAAAGATCTGTATGCTGAAAACTATAGAAAGCTTATGAAGGTAATTGAAGAAGATATAAAGAAATGGAAAGACATTCCCTGCTCATGGATTGAAAGAATAAATATTGTCAAAATGTCAATACTACCCAAAGCTATCTGCACATTCAATGCAATCCCAATCAAAATTGCACCAGCATTCTTCTCGAAACTAGAACAAGCAATCCTAAAATTCATATGGAACCACAAAAGGCCCCTAATAGCCAAAGTAATTTTGAAGAAGAAGACCAAAGCAGGAGGCATCACAATCCCAGACTTTAGCCTCTACTACAAAGCTGTCATCATCAAGACAGCATGGTATTGGCACAAAAACAGACACATAGACCAATGGAATAGAATAGAAACCCCAGAACTAGACCCACAAACGTATGGCCAACTCATCTTTGACAAAGCAGGAAAGAACATCCAATGGAAAAAAGACAGTCTCTTTAACAAATGGTGCTGGGAGAACTGGACAGCAACATGCAGAAGGTTGAAACTAGACCACTGTCTCACACCATTCACAAAAATAAACTCAAAATGGATAAAGGACCTGAATGTGAGACAGGAAACCATCAAAACCCTAGAGGAGAAAGCAGGAAAAGACCTCTCTGACCTCAGCCGTAGCAATCTCTTACTCGACACATCCCCAAAGGCAAGGGAATTAAAAGCAAAAGTGAATTACTGGGACCTTATGAAGATAAAAAGCTTCTGCACAGCAAAGGAAACAACCAACAAAACTAAAAGGCAACCAACGGAATGGGAAAAGATATTTGCAAATGACATATCGGACAAAGGGCTAGTATCCAAAATCTATAGAGAGCTCACCAAACTCCACACCCGAAAAACAAATAACCCAGTGAAGAAAAGGGCAGAAAACATGAATAGACACTTCTCTAAAGAAGACATCCGGATGGCCAACAGGCACATGAAAAGATGTTCAACGTCGCTCCTTATCAGGGAAATACAAATCAAAACCACACTTAGATATCACCTCACGCCAGTCAGAGTGGCCAAAATGAACAAATCAGGAGACTATAGATGCTGGCGAGGATGTGGAGAAACGGGAACCCTCTTGCACTGTTGGTGGGAATGCAAATTGGTGCAGCCGCTCTGGAAAGCAGTGTGGAGGTTCCTCAGAAAATTAAAAATAGACCTACCCTATGACCCAGCAGTAGCACTGCTAGGAATTTATCCAAGGGATACAGGAGTACTGATGCATAGGGGCACTTGTACCCCAATGTTTATAGCATCACTCTCAACAATAGCCAAATCATGGAAAGAGCCTAAATGTCCATCCACTGATGAATGGATAAAGAAATTGTGGTTTATATACACAATGGAATACTACGTGGCAATGAGAAAGAATGAAATATGGCCCTTTGTAGCAACGTGGATGGAACTGGAGAGTGTGATGCTAAGTGAAATAAGCCATACAGAGAAAGACAGATACCATATGGTTTCACTCTTATGTGGATCCTGAGAAACGTAACAGAAACCCATGGGGGAGGGGAAGGAAAAAAAAAAAAAAGAGGTTAGAGTGGGAGAGAGCCAAAGCATAAGAGACTGTTAAAAACTGAGAACAAACTGAGGGTTGATGGGGGGTGGGAGGGAGGGGAGGGTGGGTGATGGGTATTGAGGAGGGCACCTTTTGGGATGAGCACTGGGTGTTGTATGGAAACCAATTTGACAATAAATTTCATATATTGGAAAAAAAATATTAAATTTCTGTAGATGAGTAAATACAGCAAAAAATAAATAAATAAATAAAAACTGCCGTATGCGGGGAGCCAGGGATTTCTCAAATGCTACCTGGTAAAGTGGGCAATAATATCTTTCTCCTAGCCTGTAAAACAACATCCCAGTAAAATAATCTATAAGAATATTTCCTATTGCTCTTCAAAAAGGACAATTGTTGGAGGAGAGAGGAAATTGTGATTAGTAATATGCCAAAGCCAAACACATGGATCTTATGTTGTGAATTAGCAACATGCTGAAGAGAATGTTGCTCACCTGGGCATCGATATCAATTCGCCACCCTATGTGGCAAAGAGCATTACATCAGGTAGGAG
Source organism: Panthera tigris (assembly GCF_018350195.1). Classification (NCBI taxonomy): domain Eukaryota; kingdom Metazoa; phylum Chordata; class Mammalia; order Carnivora; family Felidae; genus Panthera; species Panthera tigris. The sequence continues at coordinate 125,823,175 of NC_056661.1, read as the reverse complement.
CCACTGAGTTTAGATAGGGAATCTGTAAGGAAGGATTTCTTTCTGGTCTACTTCACTACCTTAGAGCCTGTTGGCAGTGGTGTTCGACAGAACGTGACCACCGGTTGACCTTGAGCCTGACCTGGGCAATCAAGGACCCAGGATCCTCACCACTCCCCTTTCCTTGGAATCTGCATTCTGCTTGCTTTCCCTGCTACCAGTATACTGATGTAGTGCTGAGACCATGTATACCATGGATGATATACATGACTAAGCCCAGTTAAGACGTCCATTTAATTTTTAAGATTCTGGCAGGTGGGTGTGGAGATCTACTATCCGAAGACAGGCCATGCAGATAAATTCCCTTGCTTATTAGACCTATCACCTACCAATCTGGACTGGCCTGCCTCTTTCTTGGGTCTCTCTTTGCCCTTTACAAAGGGAACTGGTTTCAGATTACCCCTGGGAACTCCAGAGGAAAGTTTGAACCAACAGGTTTCTCTTCCCACGCCTTCCCTCTTTTTCACTCCCAGGTCTCAGGGTGAATGCCACTCCCCAGACAGACCTTCCTGCCCACCCCAAGAGAAGTTGCCTTACCTCAGCCCTGCAGCTTGTTACTCTCATTCACCTCACTCATTTTTTTCTTCATGAAAATGAGCACTATATGAAATTACCTTTTAAATTCCTTGTTTACTTTTTATAGTCTGTCACCAATGAAATGAACCCTGAACAACGGTAGGGACTTTGTCACTTTTGTTCATGCTTTATTCATGGAGCTGGAAACAGAATCCGGTATTGTAGGTGATTAAATATTTGTTGAGTTAATGAATCAGCATGACAAAAAGATTAGTTGAGATTTACTGGCCAATATTCCGGAATATAAATAATATGCTTTAAATTGGCTAAAGCATCAACATATTACAAGTTGTAATAGACAGAGAGCAGTTTCTGATGTTAAGTGTATAGACCTCCTCACTACAGAGCTGTCATGGTGTATCAGTTATCTGTTTCTTTGCAGGAAGTAGCCCCAGAACTTAGCAGGTGAAAACAATAAGCATTTATTATTTTATAGCTTCTGGAAGGTTGGGAATCTAGGAGTGGCTTAGCTAGGTGACTCCTTCCCAAGGGCTCACATGAGGTTGTCATTTGGGACTGTCATCTCTGAAGAACTGAATAAGGCTTAGCCATCCATTTCCAAGCCTACACACATGGCTCTCGGCAGAAGGCATCAGTTCCTCCCCATGTGGGTCTCTCCATAGGACTGCCAACAACATGGACCACTCTGGAGCAAGTGATCTGAGAGAGAGGGAGAGTGCACACAGGCAAAGGAGACAGTGCCCAAGATAGAAGCTGTAGCCTTTCACAACCTAATCTCATAAATGACATATCATCACTTATGCCATATGCTCTTGGTCACACAGACCAACTGGGTACACTGTGGGAGGGGACTCTACCAGGGTGTGAATACCAGGAGGCAGGGATCACTGGGGACCATCTTGGAGGCTGGATGCCCTGTGTGGCAAAGAGAGTACCCTTCCTTCTGATCCCTTCTGGCTCACTCTTCTCTCTGGATAGTCTAAGAGCTGCTGCTCATCTATGGTAGGTCCTGCTCCGTGCTATCTGCCTTGGGATGTCTATGTTTTGAAACAAGGTTTCTCATCCTCAAGTTATAAACTAGTTCACTTTCCATTTTCATTATTTCCATTTTCAATGATAAAAAGATTTTTACTTCCCTCCAGTACAACCTGCAAAACATTGGCCACTAATTGCTTTGATCCTAAAGTGGGTTCTGTTGTAAGATATGACCTATCTGCTCTGTGGTTGGAGCATCTCTATTCTGTCACTTCAGCATCTGTCCTAGGTTCAGCCTGCTCTGTTCATGGGAAGTAAGAGGTTTTTCTGCTTCCCTTTGTCTGAGCTGAGGTCATACCCTGCAATGGGCAAATATGATACTGTGAAAGTCATGTGACCCTGTCAACTATCCGCCTTTCTGCAACCATCAGAAATGTGGTCATTTAACTAATGGTTTAATTAATGGCTGCCACAGTTTAAGCAGACCAGTGCATTCCAAAGTTGGCTTCTATTAAGAACCTTGTGGGTAACTTCTGAAAAAGATCCGTTTCCTAGGCTTCATTCCCAAATTTTCAAGTTCATTTTTAAAATCTGCCTCTTGTTTAAAGCTGATCAGGTAAGTCTGACAATCAAACAAGTTTGGAAACAGCTGGGATAGGGGAAAATGAAAATCAGACCCTAAAATAGGAAATCAGACCCTCTCAAACTTCATGGAGTGGGTTCTCCACTGTAAAAGGGATTTATTACCAGAAGATAGGGAAAAGGACAACAGGGTAGGCCCATGCATATACACACCACAGAGAAGTTGCTGGCATTATACCAGCATCTATTCAGTGTGTAGCTTTTAATAGTGTAATCCAGCTTGGAAAGAGGAAAAGAGAATAGGTTACACGACATCTTCAAGCCCCTTCTGCAAGTTAGATGGTACGAAGTTTGAAATGTTTGAATGATGTCATGCTGAATCCCTGCTGCTGGGAGGATATGACGGTGCTGCTTAAAAAAGTACCTTGGTGCCTGTGTTTTTTTTTTTTTTTTTTTACAAGAGATGATTTCAGCTCCAGCCCAAGCCAGAAATGACTTTACCCTCCAAAAGGAGTTTAAAACATCCTTCAACTTGTTACAGTATGCCAAGCACATGGTCATCAGAGCTGAGAGCCCCGGGTGTAACAGCCAGAACAGAGAATCACAGAATCTACACCCACAGTTAGCACCAGCCAAGTGCACTGGAGGCAAGGAATGCCCATGCTAGAAATCAGTGAGGAAGACTCAGAATGCAAATATGGTATTTGTAGGAAACACAACCAAATGCTAAGACTTCTTAATAAAGTTTTGAAGCACAGGAGAACAACTGGCCATCTCCTTTGTCAAGAGCAGTGTGTAATATCCAGGAAAGGAACATCCGAGAATGGTTGTTTTCTTCTCTCAGAGAGAAGAAGCCAAGGATTAACCTCAGATTTCTTTGTCTACTTTTTTTGTAGTTTATTGTTTATATGTATACATTTACATCAGCCACATGTGGTTTTCATTAACGGGGTAGGGTTATCTTTGGTCACCTGTATCCAGTCTGAGCTAGAAAGTTTTAGGGCTGGGTGGTTCCTTACCAGACAGGGAGAGTCAAAATTCCAGGGTTCAAATCCAGTGCACACTTTCTCTTCCAGAATTCTATCTTGACAAAGCTTGTTTCTTTCTGGGAGTATACAACAGTCTCCAACACCAAGCTACCACACAAATAAAACAGTTTGTAAAACTGTTGTTAGATTTTAATCACCCAAATTTATATACTTGGAATACAAATTTTCTTTTTAAAAATATCAGATGGAATTTAAATATTTATTTCATTCAGTGCTTCTTTGGTTGATTTGTTTCCGAAGCTGACAAGAACTTACTGGTAATTATGTTTGTAAGTTTTATAATAAGTAACAGATTATTTTAACAATGATAATTATCAGATTGCCCTATTTATAGAAAATGAATATGTAAAACAAAATAATAGTCATGCTCATATCTCAATTGTTTCATCTGCTCAATGCCAATACATTCTAAAGGAGAGCTGTTTAGTTAGATTTTTAAAAACTTAATATCTGCTTGTGGTTCCTTAATGAATTCCATTATTTTAGCTTGTTTCTTGTCTTTTCTTATAACTATCACATATTTACTTTCTTGGTGCTAATGAGTCAGTCTACATTAATATGTATGATGCACTTCCTTCATTTCAGCACATGTAAGTGAACAAGCACATCTTAGCACGCCCATGAACACACATGGACAGACATGCACACACACACACACTCCAGACTCACGTGACCACATGCAGAAAGAATTTGTCTCCCTTACTCAGTCTTGGAGTTCATACAGAACAATAAATTAAGAGGTAAAAGAAGGAGAATGTTACCGATCTTCTCCTGATCAAATACCATAATTTTTATAATTTAGTTTTTATTTTTATCAAAATTATACATCTATACATATAGAGTCAAATAGTCCTACCAGGATTATCACCAAAATCAAGCCGCAACAATCCCCTGTTCCCCACCCACAGTCTCACATTTCTCAAATTACTTGTTTTTCACCCTCACATCAGTAAGTTACATAGTGCTTTTAAAGCTACTTTTAAGGCTACTCATTTTTCAGCAGAAGGCAGCATAAAATGCCTTTCTCCTGCCTCTTTTTCACTCTTCCTCTCACCTCTCTCCCTCTCTCTCTCTCTCTCTCTCTCACACACACACACACTCATTTCTTCAGATCCCACTTACACCAAAATTTTTTATTAATTCAGTATTTAACATTGACATTATAACTATAGAAACATAACTCTCAGTTGAGCCACGTAGAATATGCACAACTATTTGTTAAAAACTGGCTTGTTTTTAAATTCGGTTTGCTTTGTATTTGCCCAGACTCAGTTCTGTAAATCTCCCCCAGTACTTCAGGCCATGCCGGGAATGACGTCAATATCATCTTCTCATGGATACTCTCCAGCCCTCTGAGCCGGTTGCCCTCTCCGTCACCGTCATCCAGTTGGGTTCTCTCCTCTTTCATCTTCTGATTCCTGGATCCCAAGTTCCTGTTGTTTGGTTTACACCCTCGTTTTGGAATTGTTTTTTTTTTTTTTTTTTTTATTGAGATGAACTTCACATAACATAAAAGGTACCATTTTAACCACATTAAGGTGTAAAACTCAGCGCTAAGTATATCTACACTGTTGTGCAACCTTCACCATTATTTAATTCCAGAATATTTTCATCCTTTCCCCCACCAGAAAAAAACCTCCTTACCATTTAGGCAATCACTCCACATTCTTCCCTAATCCCAGTCCTGCCAACCACAAATCTACCTTCTGTCTCTATATATTCGCCTCTTCTGGACATTCCATATACATAGAATCGTACGATATGTGGCTTTCTGTTGCTGGCTTCTTTCACTTAGCATAATGTTTTCAGTGTTCTTCCATGTTGTAGCACATATCAGTACTTTATTCTTTTTATGGATGAATACTATTCCATTGTAAGAATACGCCACATTTCTTTAGCTATTAATCAGATGATAGACATTTGAGTTGTTTCTACTTTTGGTCATTATAAGTAATGCTACTACAGATATTCCTGTGCAAGTTTTTGTGTGAACATCTGTCTTTAGTTCCATTGGGTATACACCTGGGAGGGGAATTGCTGTCATAGGCTAGCTGCATGTTTACCACTTTGAAGAACTGCCCAGCTAATTTCCACAGAACCTGCAACATTTTACATTCTCATCACCCGTATACAAGGTGTCCAATTTATCTATATCCTTGTCAACACTTCTAATTTTCCATTTTATTAAACTGCTGTTATTATTATTCTAATGGCTGTAAAAGTGATTTGGATTTGGATTCCTCTAATGGATACTGACGTTGATTTATCTTCTTTGGAGAAATGTCTAGTCAGGTCCTTTGCCCATGTTTAGAATAAGTTGTTTGTCTTTGCATCCTTGTTTGAGTTCTTTATATATTTCTAGTACCAGATCCTTATCAGATACATGATTTACAAGTATTCTCTCTCATTCTGTGGGTTTTTTCACTTTTGCAATAGTATTCCCTGATGCACAATTTTTGCAAATTTTGATGAAGTCCATTTTATTTTTTTTCTGTTATTGTTTGTCCTTCAGATGTCATATTTAAGAAACTGTTGCCTAATCTGAGGTCGTGAAGATTTACCCCTACAGTTCCTTCAAAGAGTTTGATAGTTTTTGCTCTTACATTTGCGCTTCTATTCAAGTTACTTTTTGTGTATACTATGAGGTAGATGTTCAAATTCATTCTTTTGCATGTGAATATCCAGTTGTTTCTATACCATTTGTTGAAAAGACTGTTCCTTCTCCATTGAAAGGTCTTGGCATGCCCGTTGAAAACCAGCTAACCTTGTATGCATCGGTTTGTTTCTGGCCTCTCAGTTCAATCCCATTCATCTCTATGTCTGTCTTCCTGCCATACTGTGTGTGTTAGCTTTGAAAACAAACCTTTATGGCATGTTTTGAAATCAGGAAGTGTGAGTACTCCTTTGTTCTTTTTGTAGGCTGTTTTGGCTATTCAGGGTTCCTTACACCTGCATGTGAATTTTAGGATGAGCTTTTCCATTTCTATGAAAAGGCCATCAGAGAGGCCTTGGTGGAGAGGGAACGCACTAAATCTGTTGATTGCTTTGGAGAGTATTGCATTTTGACGATATTAAGTTTTCTGATCCATGAACACAGGATCTCTTTCAATTTATTTTGGGCCTCTTCCATTTCCTTCAACAATATTTTACGATTTTTGTATACAAGTCTTGCGGTTCCTTGCTTAAATTTATGCATAGGTATTTTATTCTTCTTGACACTATTGTACATCATGTTGTTCTCTTAATTTCATTTCAGAGTGTTCATTGCTGGTACTTGGAAATAGAACTAATTTTTGTATGTCCATCTTTTGTTCTGTAACCTTGAGGAACTCGTCTCTTAATTTTAATCACTTTTGATAGCTGTTTTAGGGTTTTCTGTACATAAGAACATGTCCTCTATGGTTAGAAACAGTTTTAATTCTTCTTTTCCAGTCAATATACCTTTTATTTAGATGTCTTGCTTAATTGCACAGGCAAGAACTTTCCAGCACATTGTTGAGTTGAAGTGGCCAAAGTGGACATTCTTGTCATATTCTGATGGAAAGCTTTCAGCCTTTCACCCTTAAAAATGTTAAGTGTGGCTGTTTCATAAATGCCCTTTATTGGGTTGAGGAAATTCTCTTTTTATTTCTGATTTGTTGAGTGTTTTTATTATGAAAAGCTATTGGATTTTGTCAAATGCTTTTTCTGTATATATCATGATAATCATATAGGTCTTTTTTTTCCCTTCCTTCTGTCATTGTGGTATATTCCGTTGATTGATTTTTGTGTGTTTAATTACTTTTGTATTCTGGGAGAATTCCTCTAGGTCATGTGTAAAAACTTTTCAATATGCTGCTGGTTTTCTAGTATTTGGTTAAGAATTTTACATCTATATTTATAAGGATATTGGTGTGTAGTTTTACTTTTTCTTGTGATGTCTTTAGCTTTGGTATCAGAGTAATGCTGGCCTCTTAGAACAAATTAAGAAGTGTTCCTTATTCTATTTTTTGGAAGATGTTTCAAATAATTGGTGTGAATTCTTTAAATATTTGATAGAATTCATGGGAAGGCCATCTATTTTCTCCTCTTAGGAAACATTTCTGCTTATAGTCAGTGTTTTTACATTTCATTATGATGTGCATTGGTATGGATCCATTTTCATTCAAGATTACCCATGGATTCAACTTCCAGCCAGAAGACATAAAATCAACAGAGGATTACACAAAAAATTTTTATGGCCTAGACCGAGAAAATTGTATACTTCCACTCATATTCCACAGGCCAAAACTCAGTTACATAAGCCACAAGATAAGGAATTTAGGTTTGGATATGTTATGTTTGAGATGTTCATAAGGTATCCAAGTAGAGATGTCAAATAATTAGATGGACACATGAACCTTGTGCTCAGGAGAGAAGTCTAGGCTGGAGATAGAAATGGGGCAGTGTCCACATGAAGGTGATATTTAAAGCCATAAGACTATGAGATTCCCTTGTATGGAAAGGAACACAGTCTGAGGCAGTCTATGTAAAGAAGTTGGGAAAAAGAGAATGAACCAGTAAAAGAGGCTCTGGAGGGATAACCATTGATATAGGAACCAAGTGAAGAAACCAAATCAAGGACAAGAGAGATGAGCTGTGTGAAATGCTGTTGAGTTTACAATTGAGAATTAACCAATATTTTAGCAGTTGGTGGTCACTGGCTATATTGACAAGAATAGCTTCATCGGAATGATGGGAATAAACACCTATTTAGTGATTAATTTATTCATGCAACAAGTGCTCAGTGTTGTCAGTAGCTAAAACCTGCAGTCTGATGCCCTCTCCTGCCATAACTTATAAATGAAAGGAACATTACGTTTAGATTTAAACTATAAGATCAACACCGAATTGATCTACAGGAGATATATAGATTTACTTTAAAGTTATAAAAAAAAAAAATATAGCTCCCTGGTTCAAGACTTGAAAATTATATGGCAGAACTTATTCATGTCTCCAAGGATGGGAATGCATTGGCAAGAAAGCATAGCAAAGGACATCTCTAGTAAATGTTGGTTCAATCCTGGGGACAGAAAACCGTAGTAAGCATCAAGTGTTCCTGTATCCGTACAGTGAGTCCTCAGTTCAGTAAGTAAATTGGCAGTTATATATCAACCCATTAGACTCATGAGTGTGATCAGTGTGACTCAGCTTCTGAGAGATGAAGCCACACCCACTGTGTGTTGACTAGGTCAGGTTTCTGAGCCACCTGCACTGAGGACTGGCTAAAATCCCCTCCTGACCCAGTCCTCTTAGGATACAGCCTACAGGCCCTCCTGCAGTGATAACCCTCCTTCCCTTGCCATCTGAATATCTGCACCAAGAACTTTTTATGTGCAGTTGGCCACAAAGTTAAGATTCTCAGAGAAATAAAAGAAAACTCCTGGGCTCACGAGCTCATGGGCTCACGGGGACAATGGTACGTGCAAAGTTGATAGTGAGAGAGAATGGCAGAGCAGAAAGGGAACAAGGTAGTACAAAGAAAGGCCAAATGAGATTTTACAGACCAGAGACTTTCTGTCAGCCCCTCTGCCCGGCCAGCCCCTCTCCTTGTGACCCAGAGCTGCTATGGCCAAGAGTTCGAGCACTGAGAAATGTTTTCAAAGGACGTTCTTTGGCTTAGAGCTGAGTGAGTATCACTTTTCAGTCTGTCTCGTTTCGTGTGATGTAGTGAAAAGATGCAGTTCCTTTGGGAGCAGACAGACCTGGCTTCAAATCCCATCTCTCCCACTTAATTGTGTAACACGGGGAAAGCCAGTCCCTCTCAGCAGCAGTTCTTAATTGAAAACATTTTTCCTATAGGGTTGCGGTGAGGATTAGAGAAAAGGTATGGAAGGGACTGGGAGCATAGAAATTTAAAAAAAAAATGTTGCTAATTTTACATTCTCCATGCTTAAGCAAATGTTTCCCTCTGAGACAGTGTATCATATAGCTCATGGGCTTGAGGAGAGTTTCAGTTGAAATTTACTACCTGTGTAACCTCAGGCATTTCACATAACCTCTATCAACATCAGTTTTCTTGTTTGTGACGTTGAACCCATCGAGTTGTTGTGTTAAGTGACAAAATGTCAAAAGGTGTATAATGTCAAGCACACAGTCAGGCACAAACTCAGAGTCCCCTCATCTTATCTTGCTTCCAGTCTTCTTCCTCCATGTGTTCCAGGTTCCTTATAGAGATGAGGCATTATGGAAAGTGGCTGGGGGTTAAACGACGCAGGTTAAAAAACCAGCTTCTCATTTTTCTTTTCTAGAAAAATCAGAGTCTTCTGACGATAACATGAGCCAATCTATGCCTCAGACTATGGTCTGCACCGGTGAATTACAGCTGTGGAATCTCTGTACAATTTGGTAAGATGACTTCCTTGGAAAAATATCATGCCCTTCTTGGAGTGGGTGGAGTTTATCACGGCACTTGTATCTGTAATTCCATGTAAACCCCTTGGCGACCATGGAGGGTGAATGCTGTACTAAGGTTGTGACTTATTCGTAGGTTACACAGGATGTGTGTGCAGAGCTGGAAGGAGATGTCCGCTCTAAATAACTTTCTGGATCTCATTCAACCTTCATTCCCCTGTATTTTCTGTCCCTATGAGCTTAGTACTAACTCTTGGAGAATCCCATATTCCTGCATATCAATTCTCCCACTTGCCTGAGGTTCTCAGGAGTCTGGTTTGGACCATTCATTCCCCAAAGTAACTCAGGCAGCCTAACCAGGAATGTGATCAGGCCAGTCGCTGGCCTCTGATTCGGCCTGGAATAAGATGACTATAAAGGCCAAGTGCTTTAACTTGGGGGATATGAACTGGTTATTGAGAGGATTAAAAAAGATTCACTGTTGTGTTTGGGGAGGGCAGGAAGGGATGTACCCTGCTGTGGTAATTTCTAATTAATCAGACTGGCTCGGGGCTGCGGGTTCGGCTCTGTAAATAGAAAGCAGATGTTGCCGTGGGGCTGCCAGAGGAAGGAAAACAGCCGAAATGCTTCAAGCTGGGACAGTTTCAATGCAAAGGATTTGAAGAAGTGATGAGGAAGTTTTTAGATATTGTATTTTATTAAAAGTAGTAGTGGGCATGTATAGCCATAACACCTTATTCTTTCCAGAGAAAAGCTGCCTAAAATACGTTTCAAATAAACTTCCCCAACCTCCTTGTCAAAAACAAAAAGATTTGAAGATACAGATAATTATAAACTGGACTTAGAAACCAGTCTGTATTTACAAAGTGCATTCTTGTTTTCTCAAAAGTAAGATACACATTCAGAGCATCTACCGTGTGCCACGACTTCATGGCAGATAGCTCCTTGAATTCTCATAAAAATCCCGTGAAAGGGTTGGCTTTTATTTTTTCTAATTATCTTCTAGCTGAGGAAAGGGAGGCAAGGAGAGTGACGCAAGCTTCTCTGGGCAACATCGCGGCAAGGGGAGGAGCTGGGGGAGGCCCGGGGCTGCTAGGCAGAAGCCAGGGTGGAGCCTGGTGAGCTGAGCTCTGACTCTGACTCTGACTCTGACTCTGACCCACCTGCCTGGTCCAAATCCCAACTCTGCCCGTACTGGCTGCAATGCCTTGAGCGAGTCACTTAAGCTCTCGGTGCCTCAGTGTCCTCAACTGTAAGGTGGGGATGAGAGACCGAATATACAGACGGACAATGGTCAGACCACGTGTGACAGTAGAACTCTGGTCTTCTACATCTGCAGCAACCAGTCCAGGAAGCCAAACCACAAGGTCTGGAGCGTGTGGCCAATGACTGCCAGCTTCTCTAGTTTTTTACCCTTCCTTCCAATTCAGAACCAACCAGAGAAAGCCAAGTCTACTCTCCAAACAAATCACATAAGATGTGCGACGTCAAATTAGCCCACCTCTTGCTTCCCCTGCCAACAGCCTCCAGTCAGAGCCTACCTGAAGACTGCCCGTCTTTAAAGCTTTCCCACCCCTCTGACTGCCTCTGAATCTACCTAATGCAAGTGATGGTGACTGACTCCTCTCCTACAGCAAGCCTTGAACAGCTTCTGTTTGTTCTCATTTGGGTGGCCTTTGTTTATTTCCACAGGGATAATAACAGCACCAATTCTGTAGGAGTGCCATGACAATGCAGGTAAAGGACTTAAAGCAGAACCTGGCACATATTAAGTACCCACAAAATAGTTTTTTTTTTAATTAGTAACTTTGCAATGGAAAGTGGTAAAACAGATTCCAATAAATTACTTGCACATGAAAAATTTAAGAACTACTGAGGGATGGGTATTGGGGGAGATACTTAGTTGAGGCTCTTCTCTGACCTGTCCTGGGCAATATTGTTGATATCCCTACTCTGTAGAAGAGGAATCTGAGATTCAGCAAGGCTGAAATTTAAAGAAGTCAAACTCCTAAGTCCCTGTTATTTCTACTTCTCATGCTCACATTCTCTAATGATTTTTTTTCTTTTTTAAGTTTCCCTTGGAGATGTCTGCCTTTTAGGGGTTTGTGTAATCTTGGCCTTTGTATGAGAACAGAGTGGGTAGGTCACATGACTCCCTGATTTGTGACTCTGCCAATCATATTTATATCATGCAGTAATATTATGGCAGGACTTTCTGAAAAGCTAAAGATGTCACTGGGTTGAAATTAAATTGTTTGGGTTAATCCCCTAGAGAGCAAGACCCAGAACAAAGTATTTCCCTGGCACAGTGATGGTTGGATAGGAGTTAGGAAACCAAATTAACTGGTGCAGTGGGAGACAGACATTGTACATTACCATATTAAAGGCTTTTTAAAGAGGAAAAGACAAACCGTCTCCAGAGAGTTGAGCCTTCTAGTTTCAGGTGGTGCTCCTTTCTTAGGAAAAAAATAAACGATTTGACAACTTTGGAGCAACATGAGGAATAAAAAGAAGTAAAGGAGATAATGAACACCTCTGTTTCATAGTAAGAGTACATTTTGCTATAGGAAACACAAAGCTGTGAAACCCTGGGAACCCCATACACGGAGAGAAAGGTGAATAAGCAAATATTTTAAAATAAAAGCTTCAATAGCTAAGTTAGTAACGGAACTTAGAGTACACAGGAGGTATTTATACTCTTTTGACACATATTCTAACCAGAGCGTTGTATGTATGACTTTTAAGCACAAGTAATGGCTCCCTAACCCATTGCATTTGTGTAAATTAAAAAAAAATGGTTTTTTTGTTTGAACTGGTAGGTTTGATGAGGTCTATGAGAAATCCCATATTTAACTCCCTTGCTTCCCTAATTTCCATGATAAAGATCAAAAAAATTAAGGAATAGTCTGGAACGTGATGATCTGACATGTGAATATCTTGTGAAATGATTACTACAATAAAGTTAATTAACATCTTCATCCCTTCACATAATTATCATTTTTCATGGTGATAGCTTTTAAAATCTATTCCCTTAATTTTCAAGTATATAATACAGTATTGTTAATTATAGTCACCATGGTATATATTTGATGGGATTCTTTTTTAAATACTTCAAAAAAAGAAAAAAAAAGTAAAGAAAATATTGCAGTATCTTGATAATTGTTGAATCTCGGTGCTGGTAATATGAGGGTTTGTTGTATTGTTCTTTACCTTTTGGTGTATTTGAAAATGTTCATGTTAATTTTTTTTTTATTATATCACTAACATTTCAGTCAAAATGGATGTGTTCATCATTTGATCTACAATGAGCAGCCTCTGGAACAGAGTATTCTTTTTTGGATTATCTACTTCAAAAGTTACCACACATAACTTTTGTAATATTAGACCTGTAGGTATTGGTCAAGGGATCTGCCTCACACCAGGTCATGGCCCCTTTAGGGGTAGTTCGCATCCAATTTCTGGTGCCAATGGCCCCCTTACCCCAATTTGAGACGAGTTTGAGAAGCTTTCAAGCCCCCCAAGAGATGACTGAGAGCTTTGCTGTGGCTGCATTGCAGTTTACCTTCTCCCTCTGTTCAATCTCCTTCCTCTCCTCTCCCACAGGTGTAATTCCTAAGAGCAGTAGCCAATCAACCCCCTACACTCAGCTCTCGCCCTAGGCTTCTGTTTCCCAGGAAACCTTACCCAAGCCAGCATGCAATGACCTCCACTACTTGTTGTTGAATGAAAAACACAAATTGCAAAACCGCATGAATAGAAAGATTCTTTGCAAATAATAAGAAAACCCAAAAGCATACATTTCTATATGGATGTAAATATACAGAAAAAGATATAGAAACATACACACACATACATATACATCTTTTTAATTTGGGGAAGGGAAGTGAGTTGGGAAGATGTTAAGGGCAGTTTTCGTTTTACTTGAATCGCTTTAACCTTAATAAGATGAATTAACTTGTTATTTGTATTACTAAAAGTAAGTCAATAGTTTGTTCTTTTTAAACATGCAATAGAAGCTGCCTTCAGCAGATGGGGAAACTCTAGACACATGTGAGTGCATAAGAAGATGAGATTAAGACTCCCAAAAGCCAGGCCAAAAAAAAAAAAAAAAAAAAAACAGCTAATGTGCAAAGTGCAGAAATATAAAAGACATGAAAAGTAGACCCAGAGGATTATGTGAGTGTATGTATGTGTGTTTCATCTGAAAGAGAGATTCCGGAAGCAAGGCAGAGCAAAGGAGCAGAAGCAATCATTAAACAAATAATAGAAGAAAAATGCCTTGATTTGAAAAGACTGGAGGCTTCAGAGCAAAAGGGTCTCTAAGTACAAATATCTGAAAAGAAATACAAAAGAGTCTCTAGGCAAAATGTCTGAAAAGGAATGCACATCTATGTGGTAGAAGGTTTAAACTCAAATGACAAAGAGAAACATCTTACAGGAATTCAAGGATTAAAAACAGGTTGTCTCCTAAATATAAAAATAGCTCAGTTGGCACCAGACTTGTTAAAAATACCACATGCTGAAAGTCAATAGAGAGTAACCACAGCATTTGAGAGGGAAATATGTGACCTAAGGGTTTCACATCTAATGAAGTGATATTTAATGTGTGCAAGAGCCATCAGAAGAGAGTCTCATACATGTAAGAACTAAGAAGCATAGCATCCACATATTTTCCTTAATAAAAATTAGTTGAAGAAGTATTGATGCACAAATGCTCCAGACCAAAAACTTGAATCTGGAAGTTGGCTAGGAAATTAATGGAGATGAGCAATAAAATAAGTAAAATTTTGAATTCATCTAAATAATTGATATTAACTTGGAATACAACAATGCAAATGTTAAGAGTAATTCTTTAATGTTCATAATGAGGTTTTGGGGTGATGGAGGGGTGGTTCAGAGCCAATGGCCAAGAAAGAATTCTTGAACATGTCTTTGGTGCAAAAAGGTGATTTTATTAAAGCACAGGATAGGACCCATGGGGCAGGAAGAGCTGCATGGGGTTGTGATAGGTAACACATTATATACCCTCAGGTTGGGAGGGGGTCAGGGGTAGAATGAGTCTCTAAGGAATTTTGGAAACAAGGTTTCCAGGACCTTGAGAGGCTAGCTGTTGCTAGGGAAACACCATTTATTACTGTTTAATAAAACCTCAGTCATGAGACACTTCAGATGTATATCAGGAAGCCATAAGCTTGGAGTATGGTTGCCAGCATCTGTCTTGGGAGAGTTAAGATAAAGGAAGTAGACTCACAGGATCCTCGAGGTTGGGATAACGTTAAGCTAAGATTCTCTTTTGCCCCTAGTAAAATGTCATCAATCCAGGTAGCTGAGATCCTAGGGGGAGGCCGCTCTGCCAGTTTCAAGGACTTGTCAATGGACTGTAGGCAGTAAGGGAATTCAACTTTTCATTTGCCTTAGTTTCCCACATTACCATTGCAAGCACTTAAACCCCTTTCCTTTGTTATTGAGTAGCCAGGAGTGTCCGAGGAATATCACACATATTCCACCTTATGGGGAGGGGAATGCTGTTCATCTGTATTTTGCCTTCAGCTTGCCCCCTGCTCCCTCATCAATAACATAAAAAATCATGACAATTCTTATTAATCTGGATGGAAAGCCCACTATCTATTGACAAAACCTAAGGAGAGATGCTAGGCAAAAAGGGAGGAAGGAAAGAGAAGGGTACTATAATCTGTTATGTTTATACAAATATCAAAAATGCATTATTTCATCCTTGGTATTAATTGAGAAATATACACTTTTTCAATTTAAAGACTATCATTGGCATGCCAAAATGACAAATTTTAATTTCTAAAGAAATAAGGAAAAAATTAGGAAAATTTGTCCTATGAAAGAGAAAAATAGGAAAAGAAAAAAAAGCAAAAGAGGAGGAAAATATGTTTAAAAGTACAAAATAAGATGACAAATTCAGAAAGAAATTAATTGTTAAAATGAATATGAATATATTATATAGAAGTATTACAAACAAAAAAATAAAATATTTTAAAAATATAAAATTGGAGAAATTGACAGAAAATATGACAAATAGGAAATTTCACTATGGATGTCCAAGAATCTGGAGAGTAGTAGAGAAAACTATAAAGTTTACAAAATTAATATAATTAATAAGCTTGTATCTCTATTTTTATCTATCATGAATTACACTAATTACAACTATTGATAGTACATTTATAAAAATTGGTATCTTGAGCCACAGAGCAAATCTCAATTATTCCAAAAAAGACATTATACAAACTGATTTTTTATCACGGTGCAATAAAATTGAAAGTTAGTGGCAAACGGTTTTGAAAACTTCTACTTGGAAAGTGAAAAAAAACCCAGCTAAATAACACTGGAGCCAAAGAAGAAATCAAAACTGCAATTAAGGATGATTTAGAAAGTCATTGTAATGACTAGAATGGATTCATTTTAATGGGGTATGGCCAAAGCTATCTCAAAGACATTTCAAGAAGAGTAAGAATACTTGGCTATGCTTTTACCAAATACTGACCCTAAAAAAGGACTAATAAACATATAAACTGAAATTCATAAATTTGAAACAGAACTGATAGATAAAATGGATTTAATTCTGAGCATGCCAACCAAGAAAACAAAGGAGAGAGAACAACAATATACATCATTTAGTGTGAAAAAGTATATATTACTGTAGAAACATAAAAACATTAAATTCTTAGAGATGACAAGAAAGAGATCAAACAATGAATATAAATCAGTTACTTTCCCTATGATGAGACAAAGGCTTCACATTGAACAGGAATTTAAAACAACAACAACAACAACAAGAGATACAACTAAAGCAAATAATCTGAAAATTTTAAATGAAAGGAGGTAGAGATCCACCAAGTAAATACAATGAAGTTGGGGCGGCAATAGTATCTGACAATATAGAATCTAAGGCAAAGGATTAAATAAAACAAAGAAGCTTATTTTAATGGAAAAGAGTACAATTGCAGTGGACATATGCACCTCTCCATGTCAAATAACACTTTTTTTAGGGTGCCTGGGTGGCTCAGTTGGTTAAGCTTTCGACTTCGGCTCAGGTCATGATCTTGTGGTTCATAAGTTTGAGCCCCACATCTGGCTCTCTGCTGTCAGTGCAGACCCTGCTTCAGACCCTCCGTCTCTCTCTCTCTCTCTCTCTCTCTCTCTCTCTCTTCTCCCCTGCTCATGCTCTCTCTCTGTCTCTCTCAAAAAAATAAATAACATTCATATAACACTTTCTTGTGTTAGTCCAGAAATAGAGGAAAACTAAAAGACATGAAAAACAAATGATCACAATTGGGATATGTATAGGAAAACCCTTGGAAAATCACTTTTTATGGGCTAGGGCTCTTTAACATTGCCGTATGAAAAATCATCCTATTCTTTGAAAACAAATGGAATTAATAAACTGTGGCAGTTTTTCCAAGCTCTGTATTCCTACCCAGAAAGACTGGGTAATGTTTGCAAAATTTCTTTGAGCACTAGCTCTATGTCTAGAAATGACACTTGTTTTCTGTTTAATGTTTCTATTAGAGAAAAAGCAAAAGCAAAGATAGTCCCTCCGTTAGCGTTTCAAATCTAATAGCATTACCATGTGATGTTTCAGCCCTCTAATTCCACCCCAGGAGAAATTTTGCCTGAGGGTTGACACTCCATCGTCTTTGAACTAGCCACCCTATAGAGCCCATCAACACTGACTCCTGTGTCAGGGTAAACTTTTATTCAAAGGAACTAGACTAACATAGAGTCCATGGGACTGCTTGGAGGGAGGGAAAACCAGCTTTATTTTTTTTTCTTCTTAGCAGAAGGATTAAAGCAATTTGGGTAATATTGTCCTGAGATGTCACATACTCTTACAGCGACAGAACTGCACACTATAGTACAGATGTGTGTGTTCGATTGAAGGAGGCAGGTAGGCAGGAGTGGAGCTCATGATTCCACCTCCCATATATCTCCATTCTCTCCCAGGATCAGCCAGCCTCCCGACGTGCAAACACACACAGACCCAGGCTGTGAGTGAAGACGTGGCAGGTCAGAAGGAGCACCTCATGCAATAACTCTTCACACTGCAAGATAGGTGCCATGACTGCCCTGTTTAAAGTCTTGGCTGGGAAACTCAGGTGTCCAGGATGTGGTCACTGTGGGTTGATGTGCAGACAAAATGTGATGTGGGTCTAAAAGTTGGCTCCACCACTGTCTGTACAACCTCTGACAAGTCATTCAACTGAGACATTAATGTACATATTAATCCCTGGAGATACAGTGATGATATAGTTATGAAGCTTACAGTTCGGCAGGATCCCGTATGTGACAAGGGGGCTACCTTGCAGGACCATAGGAAGTTTCAATGGGTTTAACATCTGCAAAGTAGGAGCCCGATATAGATTGGGGGCTCAACAATTACCCCATTTTCTTCACCCTGTTCCTTCCCTCACTGCCTCATTTCCTTGCTTCCTGTGGCCACTCTGTTGCTCCATAGCCCCTCCAAATGAGACTGGGGAGTGAGATGGGAAAAGGCAGAAAATTTACATTAACAAAGCTTTCTATGTTGAAGACCAAAGTGCTGGTGAGAGTGGATGCTAACTAGTCTGCTAAGAATTTAGCTAAGGGTTTCTCCTGAATATAAACATCTCTGCCCATCAGTGAAATTTGCCTGAGGTTTGACACATCATGCCTTTATCCAGTTCCATCCAGTTAGAGCCAGGAGACACAATTAAAAAAACAAGTCACCTAAGTGTTTGTGCAAACTAATTAGAATAGATTCTTAAAGAGTTGTATGTTTAGTCTTTGTTGTCTTATGGCATTGACTTTGATACAGACCTCTAATCTTGAAAGTCATATTAAACACAATATTAAACACATATTAAACACACTAAGTTCATATCAAATACATAATGAATAACCTGGCTAATGTAATCTGGCTTATTTCCCTACTGAATAATAATAATAATAATAAATAACAACACCAACAATAATGCTCATTTGTATTCAACTTCCACAGTATCTGATCCTCGAATGAATGTAAGCTGCAAGCTCTTCTACCTTTATGACAGCCCTGAAACATATGTAAGATCCTGAGCTTTCTCAAAAGGCAAAGGTAAGAAATTTCTCCATCCAAGAAAAACCATTGAGAAATAGAGTGACTCTCTACCTGACCAGCTACAGGCTGATATAAAGAGCTGTGTAACCAATGACATCCTCAAATGCACAGCCATAATTATTATAGAATTTCAAATGGGAAGGGGAGTGGTGGTGATTTCCTTTTGTTGTCATTGCAGAGGGTCCTGGGGCATCTCCAGGGCAGCAGATTCAGTCCCTTCTCATCACCATATTATGAACAACTCAATCAGACTGCTGCTTCCTTGGTATTTCTTTTAAGTCCCAATTTACCCCCTTCCTGCTTTAAATGACAACATTATTAGTGGGAGTACTAATACTATAGCTATTACTTTGACTCCTGCCTTTCTTCAGCACCCTTTCCATGCAAAGCACTATTCCAGTGCATTACATAATTAGCTTATTTGGTTCCCTACACTACCCTGTGTGACTGGAATTATCATTGTCTTCATTTTCCGAAGAAGGAACAGGCTTAGAGCTTGTATGAGTTTCCTAGTGCTGCTGTAACAATTACTTCAAACTTAGTGACTTAAAAACAACACGAAGTCATTACCTTACAGTTCTGGAGGTCAGAAGTCTGAAAGGGACACACTGGGCTAAAACCAAGGTATTGGCAGAGCTGCATGCCCTCCTGGAAGCTCCAGGGGAGAATATGTTTCCTTCTCTTTTCTAGTGTTCTAGAGGGTGCCCATGTTCCTTGGTTCCTGACCCTCATCCATTTTCCAAGCCAGCAATGGTGGGTTGAGCCCTCTCACACTGCATCACTCTGATCTCTCTCTGCCTCAGTTTCTTACTTTTAAGGCCACTTGTGATGATGGTGGGGCTACCTGGATAATCCAGAATACCCCGCCCCTTTTTAAGGTCAGCTGATTAGCAATCTTATTTTCCCTCTGCCATGTAACATTTTCACAGGTTCTGACGCTGAGGACATGAACCTCTTTTCAGGGGGCAGATGGGGGACATTATTCTGCCTACCACAGAGATATCACATAACTTGCTACAGGTCATGGAACCGATAAATGGTATTTTCTTGAGTCAAATGTTGGTCTCTTGATTCCAAAGCCTCTGCTAGTAACCCCAACCCACACTGCTGCCCAGTAACATTCTACCAACAACATCATTTCCTAAGACCCTTTTCTGTGGCAGACACTATCCTAAATACTGGTGGTTCATATACGAATAAGAGTTAACCTCTACCCCAGAAAAGCTCACAAGCTTGAGGATGAGGGGAGAGTGGCTTGTAAATATTAATAAATAATTATAGTGGTAAATGAGAAGTATATGTCAAAGACTGTGGGTACACAGAGGAGGGAGTAATTGATTCTACAGGAGTGGAAGGCCTTGTGGGATGGGGTTGGAGAGGATATGTAATGTGATCTAAAGGATAATTAATTCAGTAGGCAAGGAAGGAGGTGAGGAATGCTTCACGCACAGAGAATGATGATGGGAGAAAGGCTGAACAATGGAAGTGACCATCTGTGGGAAAAATCATTCATTTTTGTGGGATCAGGCTGAATATCTGAGGTGAAAGTGGAAACTAGGTTGGAATGGGTTCTGAGAGAGAAGAGCCTTTCAGGACATACTGAAAGTTCAGGTTTCATGGTGGAGAAAATGGAGTGCCATCAAAAGATTCCAAGGAAGGGAGGATCATGATCAAACTTCCACACTGAGAGTTCTAGTCGAGTATCTTTGCAGAAGATGAATTAGTTGGCAGGTTAGGGGGATGCAGTAGGGGCTGAGGTCAACATCCAGGTGAGAGATGGTAAGAGGTAAGGAATGGCCAGTAGCCATGAGAATGGAGGGTAAAAAGCATATCCAAGACATTGCTGAGATGGACTCAATAGACATTAAGGCACTAATTGTGAAGGGTTATGGGACAGATGGTGATAAGGTAAGTGGTGTCAAGAATTACCCAGAAGATCTCTAAGTTAAAGGTACACAGTTACACCCTAAACAGATGTGGAATTTCATACAAACCCACCCTATCATTCATCGCCAAACATATTTGTAAACTCAGTGTCATAGATTTCTGTGGGGGGGGGGGGAACAATCTTCTCTCTGGAGCTTGACTCTCTTTACAAAATCATGTAGAAGGAATTGCTAATTATGGCCAAAGTGGTGCTTGATTATGAGGAGTGGGCGGAAGGGGGGGTGGATATTCATGAGAGAGAGAGAGAGAGAGAGAGAGAGAGAGAGAGAGAGAGAATATTTGGAGGGAAGTATGCCCTTTCTAAAACAACTGGTCATATAACTGAAGAATAAGGCTCCCCTTTCCCTCCTCCACGCAGAACTACTATGAGTGGAGAATCAGCCTTCTGCTTCCCTCCCAAGACACTGACATGTCCCAATTGTCTAAGGAAATCTGGGATAGGTCATCTGATGACCGGTTTGGCAGTGGCAAGATCTATTAGGAGGAACTAAATCTTAGGGGTGTATGTGTCTGTGTGTGTACTTGCTTATGTGTTTCTGTCTGTGTTTCTGCACATATATCCATGTGTATGTTCATGGTAGAGTTGCCAGACTTAGCAAATAAAAATACAGGGCACACAGTAAAATTTGAATTTCAAGTAAACGGCAAATAATTCTTTTCAGGTAAGTATGCCCCATATGTGTGTTTGTGTATGCAATATTTAAAACTCATTTATCCTAAAATATTGCTCATCATTTGCCTGAAATTCAAATGTAGAACCCATGTTTTTGTGTGTGAATTTGTGTGTGCTGTGTGGGACTCCGTGTTTACGTGTGTTTTGTGTTTGCTTATATGCCTTGGTGTTTGTGTGCGTGTGTGCATCTGGGTTAGCGGATGCCTAATAAGAGATTTAGCCATTCGTCCCCTGGAAAAAATAGAACTCTTCACATAGAAGAAAAAAAAAACAATCAGATTTTTTCTATTATTAATTTTGACTTTGAACAAGTCACAGAAGAGTAAAGAGGTTGAGCAGATTCATCCATTTAAATATTTATTGACCATTATAGGAGCAGAAGGTACAAAGGCAAATAATTCATAGAGGGCTCACAGTCTAGAGAAAGGACGTCTATACAACAGATGAGGTTATGACGTAGTAAATGCCACGATAATCGTGCCAGCCGAGATCCCAGTGACTGCAGCAGTACCTTTCACTTCTTTGTGTCTGTGTAGCCAGGGCAGCATGCAGACAACAGATATTTCAATGTGATGCTTTTACCACTTGGAATCTTTAAATTACGATTATTGGAAGCATGCTTGCTGCTCTGCTAAGCACAGATGATCACCCAGTCATTCAGCTGAGGGAAGCATTGCTCTATTCGTCAGGTTTGTTTGTTTTTAATACTAGCACTATTCGTGAAAGCCAAGAAATGCCCCTGAATTCTTCACTGAAAGCATTTATTAGCAGCCCTCTTGTACTGTCATCATGGACAGTATACCTTGTAGTTTTAAAGGGCTGCCTGCTTCCCCTGCTAGGTATCTGAGCTCCCTCAGCATTGGTTCCAGACGCTTCTCTGCCTCTCCTGGATTTTTTGCACTTTTGTTGTTCACCCACCATTTTCAGGACCTGTCTTTCAAATAAAATTAGCTGGGTAAGTGAGATATTGGCCATTCTGGCTTGAAATCTGTCTCAAGTGAGCATTCACACCCCTACAGAAAGCTGCCTTCATGTAATAATTGAGGAATTATGTAGGAGTGTCTGCATCCAATGGTGTATAGTTAGAAGACAGGCCAAGCTGCTACAGCAAAGAAGCCTCAGTGGTGGCAACAAGACAGAAGTGTATTTCTCACTCACATAGTAGTCTGAGCCCAAGCTGTCTTGGCTGACATGCAGTCCCAGAGGGACAAGGAGCCCAGTTCCTTCTGGCTTGTTGTTCTGCTGCCTTCAATCCATGGCTGCTAGCCCACAGTTGGCTGTCACCAACATGGCGGCATCTCAGTCAGCCAAAAGAGGGAGAGGACGAGGAACACAAGCCCAGTTCCCTTCAAAGTCCAGACTTGGAAGGTACACCAGCACCTCCCCCAACAGCTGCAGGTGAGAATGTGAGCTTCAAAAGAGGCCAGAAATATGATCTTCATCAGGCTATCACTGTGGAAGAAAGGAAGAGTGGATATTGGGGCAACTAGTAACCTCTGCCCCAAAATCATCTCCCTTGAACCATTTAGAACACTCAGGGAAAATAGCCTTCAGAATATACCTGTCTGTCTATAGCTGTGCAGAGCAACAACCAACACTAACTGAGCATTCGCTGTGTTCCAGATTCTGTGAGAATCATTCACTGTGTGTTATTTTACTCAATTCTGATAGGCAAAGAGCCTGAGAGGTGAAATGACTTACTCACTGATAATTATTGGTGCTAAAGGGAGCATTTGGTCCCATGACCTTTCCCACATATCACCCTGGGTCATATAATCCACTGGTGACTATGTGAATGCCTTAGCTAGGTGCTGGATTCTTGGTTGCCAGCTCAGAATCACTACCATCCCCATCTACGTCTCCTCTGCATTGCAGAAGCAAAGCAGGAACTACATTTCCCAGAATGCCATTCTCTGCAGGATCCAGGTAAAAGCATCAGTGAGAGATATCTGGAAGCAGAAGAGAAGCAGAGGCCTTATCCTGCAGAGGTGATTGTGTCTAGATGCATGGTCAGATGCAGCTTCACAACAGCTTTCCACCAGTTCTTGAGAATTTCTGGCTTTGGTGTTTCATGCTGAGATCATGGAGGGTTGCCTCTCTGACTTTCACACCTTGGCCCTTCCAGAGGTTACATAAATAAATCCCTGATGACTATGTAAAACTCTCCATACCTGGTACACATAGACTGATCCCTCACAGATACAAAATGTAAGATGGTGAGATGAGGCAGAATTCTTTGTGTATGGCAGAAAGAACACTACCATTGGAACTGAATGAACTGGGTTTGAATCTAGCTTTCTCAACTCACCAAGCATGTACTTGGGCACACCACTGAAATTATGAGAGCCTCCACATTTTTCATTTATCAGATGGAACACCATTATCTGTAAAATCATTGGGAGGATCACATGTGGTAAAATATAACAAGTAACACAGCACGATAGTAGAATATTTTTGTCATTATTACTTACAATAATAATAACCAAGCATATTATTCACATTATCTCATGTAATTCTAAAACAACTCTCATTACTATTATCATTCCTATTTTACAAGTGAGAAATCTAAGAAACAGAGAACTGAATTACCTTACAAGTGACTCACAGCTAGCTCCTGACAAAACCAGAAATTGAACCCCTGTCTCTAGTTCTAGAGCTCACACTCTTAACCACTATGTGTTGAGCTTCCTGTTAATACACATTTCAACTAGCTTGTTTATTTCCGCCTTCTTCCTCAACAAAGAGTTTACTAGAATTGCCAACAAGAACTAAGTCCAGAGAAGAGACTTTATGGGCATCCACTTATGTGGAATAATGTCCTAATAATTTCAAGAATCCAATACAGAATTGGTCCATCTGGTAAGGTGCCTGGTCCCTGAGTACTTTCAAGACAAAGCTCAAGGAAAACTTACTTAAAGGCAGTAGTGCTCAGCCTGGGACGACTATAACCTCCAGAGGACAACTGGCAATGTTTGCAGACATTGTCACGTCTGGAGATCAAGTAATAACAGCATCTAGTGGGGAAAGGCCAGGGATGTTGCTGAATACACTCCAGTGCACAGGGCAACCTCCCTCCCTGCAAACAACGAATTATCTGGCCCTATTCAACAGTGTTTCTGTTGAGAAATTCTGCATCACAGGACGTGCCGTGAGGTTTTTAGCTCCTGATATGTATTACATGGGGCATCCTCTAAGATTATGTTATCAAATGTGGTAGTCACTTGCCATGTGTGACAATTTAAATTAAATTAAATTAAATCAAACATTTAATTCCTCATTCACACTAGCCACACTGCAAGTTCTCAGTGGCCAGATATGACTAGCAGCCATTGTATCAGACAGTACAAATTTATAGAACATTCCATTATCTCAAAAAGTTCTTTCAGACAGTGCTGCTGCAAGAACTTCTTACTCCAAAATTCTATTAAATATCTCAAGCTACAGTTCCTTGCATGTTATGAGAAACCAAATATTAAAATGATGATTTTTTTTTTAATTTTTTTTTTCAACGTTTTTAATTTATTTTTGGGACAGAGAGAGACAGAGCATGAACGGGGGAGGGGCAGAGAGAGAGGGAGACACAGAATCGGAAACAGGCTCCAGGCTCCGAGCCATCAGCCCAGAGCCTGACGCGGGGCTCGAACTCACGGACCGCGAGATCATAACCTGGCTGAAGTCGGACGCCCAACCGACTGCGCCACCCAGGCGCCCCTAAAATGATGATTTTTAAAACAGATAAAATAGGGCATATTTACTTATATTGTAAAAATGATCTTCTAAACGTGAATGTTTCTAATATATTTAATGGCTTATCTCCTTGTTAAAAATCTGATTTATTTGGTTATAGATCATTAAAACTGGGAAGAGAATAGAAGCTTAAAGCTAGAATTGGCAAAACCACTATAAATTGAAGCTCAAGAAAAGGACTTGAGACAGCTCTGAAATTGCTATGTAAACCAAAGATTTTTTATGAAGTTGTAGAATTTCTTAGTTTAAAATAGGGTCTTCCTGGAGTGCTTGGGTAGCTCAGTCAGTTGAGTGTCTGATTCTTGATTTCGGCTCAGGTCATGATCCCAGGGTTGTGAGATCGAGCCCCCCTACCCCGTCAGGCTCTGAGCTGTGCTAAGCATAGAGCCTGCTTAAGATTCTCTTCTCTCTCTCTCTCTCTTTTTCTCTCTCTCTCTCCCTCTGCCCCTCTCCCCAACTTGTGCGTGTGTGCACCTTCTCCCTCTCAAAAAATTAAAAATTAAAATTAAATGGGGTCTGCTTAATATTTTTGGTTCAGATTTGTATAATTGTTTTTAGGGAACACAAAGTTCTTGGGGAATCTGATGAATGGTATTGATCCCCTATTCGCAAGTGGGACCATGTACACATAGATACGTACTGATACAATTTTCTTTACAACTCATGCATTTAATCACTTCATAAAGCTTAGGTAAACCCTGTGTTTTCCAGCTGATCTCTCCAGATGAGGAACTTGAGGCCCTGGGAAATGAAGTATCGTGTCCAAGTTTACACAGTGACGGAACCTGAATCAGAAGGTGGATATTCTAAATTTCAAACCTTATACATTCATTAAGAAATACTAGTTTCTATAAAGTAGCAAAGAAATTAATCAACTGTGTGATACAAGATGTACTATCCAAAGTCTTCTGCTTGGCCTCTCTGAAGGGAGGGAAGGGGATAGTGCTTAAAAAGCAATGAAATGTTTTCCAAAATTGCCAGAGGGCAGAATACAGCCGATTCAGTACTCCATGGTGTGGATTGTATAGCTCTGAATGAAGCAACATGTTCTGTAATTTCTGATTTTTATCAGAATGTTTCTTTTTTGAGAATCCATTGCCTTTCTCCATACAACATGTTCCCAGTAATAATAATACGAGCTCCTCACCAACATGCCTCCATATTTTTCATCAAGGCTTAGGAAGCAGTTTGTGAATTCCCTCTTGAATAGCTCATTAAGTTATTTGCTTTGGTTCCTGCCTCCTATCTCCTGTGTTCTGTGTCCTTATTTGTCCTTTTTCTTAAAAGCCAACAAAGAGCCAAGAAACATCCCTTATGTAAAATTCCAAGATTTTACTCCTGAGCTTAATTATACAAAGTCGTGCCTGTTCTATACTTATGGCTTTTCAAAGTGTGCCATTATGTAGAACAGCAAGCACAAGCAAAAGGTAGCAAAGCTCATTGAAAGTCTAATCCACGAAGCACTGTCCCTATTGAAATACTGTAAATAGAAATAATATTCAGGAAAACAGAGATTTCCTCTAAAACTGTGCCCAACTCATCTATTCACAAACCTCAAACTAAGTTCGGCAAATCAAGTACACTTAGTCCAACGTCTGGAACATAGCAATGAGTTTAAAAAAAAAAAAAGGTGTGGAGTGAATACACTATTTTTATTTCCCCATTTGCCATTCACTCTTTGTTCTCCATCCTCTTCTTTTGGTCCCTGTCCTGACCCCTGTAGACCACATCGCCCAGGCTTTCTTGCCAGGTGGCCACCCGTTGGCTACAGGCAATGAGAGGTTGGAAAATGGAAAGACAGACACAGTAAGTACCTCTTCCCGTGCCCCTCTCCTGCACTTTGCTTCTGGTATGGCTGTGTCCTCCACAACCACAGCTCCCATTGTGTGGCCCCTTTCTATGGCACCAGCTCTTCCTAGGCTCCAGAAGCTGTACTGTCTCCTCTTACCCCTTTAGGTCTAAGACCCAATTAACAACTTCCTACACTGCTGGTTCCTGGATGTTTCCACATCCTTTTTTGTTCCTTCGACCCTGCACATGTCTCAGCAAACCATTTGTCTTAGTAAGCTTGGGCTGCTATAACTAAATACCATAAACTGGGTGGCTTAACAGACAGAAATTTATTTCTCACAGTTCTGGAGGCTGGGAAATCTAAGGTGAAGGTGTAGTCTGATTCTGTGGTGAGAACCCACTTACTAGACAGCTGTTTTTTGGCTCTAAGTTTACATAGTGGAAGGGATGAAAGATCTCTCTTAGTGGGAAGGTCACTAATCCGATTCAGAAGGGCTTCGCCTTCATGATCTGATCACATCCTAAAGCCTGCCTCCTAGTGCCACCATTTTGAGGGGTAGGACTTCAACATATGAATTTTAGGGGGACCCATTCAGCCCATAGCACCATCCCTTCATTAAAATGGAACCAGATGAGGGGTGTCTGGGTAGCTCAGTCAGATAAGCATTTGATTTCAGCTCATGTCATGATTTCCTGGTTGGTAGGTTCGAGCCCCACATCGGGCTCTGTGCTGACAGCTCAGATTCTGATTTTGCTTCTATGCCTCCCTCTCTCTCTCTCTCTCTGCCCCTCCCCTGCTTGTGCTCTCTCTCTCTCTCAGAAATAAACAAAAAAACTTAAAAAATTGAACCAGATGAGTTAAATTTTGTTCTTCATTATCGGTGAATAAGTGAAAAGATTTAGAAAACCAGCTTTAAAGTAATGTTGAATGTTTAATTTTTAACATTAAGGAATAAAGCTATAAATACTAAAATCACTTCCCAATATATTAAAATTTCAATTACTGAAATGTTATCTACAAATAAGTTTTAATTTACAAAAATTTATACTCACATTTATATAATATATGCCAGGGATCAGGAGCAGGTAATATAATTCAGAAAACTGATCTAGGTGTCAAGAAAAAAAAGTGCTAAGAGCATTAATAAATGACAATTGGCAATTAATTTATACCTCCATTATCAACTAGAGGTTTACTTCATGTATATGTATATGTATATGTATTGTAAAT
Organism: Panthera tigris; assembly: GCF_018350195.1. Lineage (NCBI taxonomy): Eukaryota > Metazoa > Chordata > Mammalia > Carnivora > Felidae > Panthera > Panthera tigris. The sequence continues at coordinate 125,795,129 of NC_056661.1, read as the reverse complement.
AATCCCCACCAATCATAAAATTGACACAGCTGGTATATCATCTAAGGTCCAACCTCCAAGTTAGAGCAAAATCTTCTCATATCATAACTACATAGGTTTAGGGAGGTGGGGTCCAAGCAGGGCTTGAACGTAGGCTGGAGTCAGTTTCAGGTTATAGGTATGAGCCATAGGGAGACACATCATAGCCAAAAGGATTGGTTATCCATCAGGAAACAAGGCTTGAATGACTTTAATGTAGAAGGTAGGTTGAAAGCAGAACCAGAGTTTCGGGCCCGGAGACACCAGTCTGTCTTTGAATGAATGTTCTCTTTCTTCTTTCATAAACATACTCCCTCTCACACTGTTGCTCACTCTCTTTCACTGTCTCTCTCATTATAGTCCATAGTATTTATTCTTCTTATTTTTTTCTTATTTTTCTTACCATTCTAAAAAGTAAGAGATAGTCAACATAGAAAAAATACCAAAGAAATAAAGATAAGCAAAAAGAAAATAAAACATAAAATGACCAATAATCTTTTCATACTGAGATAACTAGTTTTCACAGTTTGATGCATACACTTCAATACGTGGGTGATTGATGGCAAGCGAGGTGAATAAATGATAGGTGGTATTTCCTAGCCAAAAATAATCGAATGTACATGTTTTATAACTTGCTGTTTTCACTTAACAGTATGTTTTAATATCTTTCCAAGTTATTGCCTACCGTTCTGCAGCATCATTTTTATAGCTGAAAAATATTCTATTGTATGATTTTGTCATTGTTTGTTTACCCAAATCTTGGAAATTTAAATTCTTTTCCATATTCCCCACTTTTAACCATGCTATAAAAGATATCCTTATAATTTTTGCTACTTCAATAGCAGGGTTATTGTTATTATCTAGATACTTTAGAGTAATGGCAAAGAGCTTTGCCTACTCTTCTTACCCCTGAGCTATGGCTGTGATTACAAACAAACACAATAATCATAGGATCAGCTTAGTTTTAAAGGGATATTCAATCCATTGTTGCCATTGTTGCAGGGCCTCCCTGCTATCAGTATCCCTTTCCCCACACACTGTTATATTGACCAGGTAATCTGGGGAAATTAGTTAACATTTTATTCAGTATTTCTTTTTTTCTTATGAATATAAAGTGGCAGAATGAAAGGAGACACACATTCTTTTCTAATTCTCTCACATACCCACATACACACACTAAATGTAACGCATTTCACAAATGTGTGAGAGAGTGCATGTATACATGGCGGACTGTCTCTACTGATGCCTCATGCTGTTCCTACCGTGGGCATGATAGGCAGAGTGTATATGCCAAGGACGGGACTGGGAATGAGGAGCCTCTGATTGCCTGGGTCCAACTCTCAAGTCAGCTGCCTGTCATGTCCTCTTGATTACCTCCTCCAATGTGACTACCATTTATTGAGCACTTACTATGTGCCAGGGGACTTTATATGGTTATCTTATTTAATCCTAACAACCTTATGAGAATGAGGCAATTGAGGAAGAAAGATTTTATAACTTAACCCAGATCACAAGGCTATTAGGTAATAAGTGTCATATACCAAAGCATGTTTCTCAAATATTACCAAGAAGTTTGCCACTAGGAACATTGGGAAATGAAATCCAGACTGTATTTGTCCAAATAAATAAATAAATAAATAGCCAACCAAGCCAAATCAAAATGGGCATTTGCTGTGTAATTTAATAGCCTAGATCCTTATTTGGTGATGTCGCAAAACAAAATAACTTTAATCCAGGTGCCTCTCCCATCCCCAAAAAAATTCAGTAAAAATGATTTATTAACATCTGAATGTGGTTGTTAACAAGGTCCTGGAGAACACTGCAGGGTAGACTTGTTTTTACTTATTCTTCTTTGCTGTGAGCTTTTTCCTGTCTCTGTTCCTTCATGTATAGAATCGTATTTCTCTATAGTTCCCTTCCCCTCCTTTTAAAAGTATTTATGCCATAGTTACGTCTCCCCCATTTGAAAGTGAACCCTGTGAGAGTGAAGAAAGAAAGAAAACTAGCATTTGAATGCCTGCAACGAATCCCACCGAGAAATTCATATACATTATTTGAGTGGGCAGGAACCAAACCCAATTCCTCTTTATAGGTGCTGTGCTTATTATACGGCATAATTTTGCAGCCTGTGGGCCAACACAAACCGCTTCTTTTGTTCTGTCGACTTTGATGCACTTTGTCGTATGTGTGCATATTTACGTTTTCAAAATCATATATTAATCAACTTGGTACCATAAGGCAAAGTCTGAAACTAACAGACTGTTGATGTAATGCAAAAGATACAGTGAAGATACTAAAATGAAACTAGGATGTAGACACCTAAAAGATCCCCAGGGAAATGCTTCAATAACAACGTGGAACTCCGTGAATTAGGAGAGCGGAAATGGATGCCACAGGCAGAAGAACAAACTGAGTTAAGGAGGGCCCATCATTATGATGATTTAGTACAGAATCTACTTAAGGGGAAAACACTTGGGAATGTGGGAAGAAGAAGAGGATTGAGAGGAAGCAAATTGACATTCCAGTCCTTCTCTTTGTGGCTGTTAAGATAATTCTGGTCGTATCCGCAGGGAATTAATTATATCTCATAGTAATAGTTAGACTCCACTCATATCATAGTCTTGCCTTGTGGTCAAATTTACTAATCGCTGAAAATTGTCCTGCATCCAGTACTAACTTTTTGAAAGGGAAGTAAACCCTTAGACCACAGATGGACCTTACTGCCCTTGGTTTATGATCTTCCATCATTATGCTGACGGTTGGCAGCCTCTCCGGCATTTTCTCTAAATGTCTCAGTTGAAGGGAAAAATGGGCTTTTTTATGGCTCTGGATCTATCTTCTGTCACTGAATTTATTTCCTCTTTTGGGCCCTGGATCCTGTTCTTTCCCTCCTGCTAACCACTTTTGTTCATTAATCACCCCTTTCTCACATTTATCTTCAACCTTCCATCTCCAAGCTCTTCCATATTTACAAAAACCAACAAATAAACAAACAAAAAAACCACAAAGAAACTACTACCTTATATGCCTATGTCCTAACCAAACATCTTGGAAATTTTTCTATATTCCTTATTTCCAATTCTCCACCCCCTTCTGTGCCAACGCTCCCCTGAAAGTCCTCTCAGCAAGCTGATCAATGACCTCCTAATGCCAAACCCAGTCCTTTTTTTGCTTGACATCTTTGTAGCATTTAACAATTGAATACTTTCTCATTTTTAAGACTCTTTCATGTATTTGCTTCCACAAACTCAATTCCATCAACTCTTCTTATCACTTCTCCCCTGGGTTTCTGCTAAAGGCATCTTTATAAAATGGATTTCCTACTTCTTAGTTTTGCCTTTGTCCAGTCTACTCTTCTTGCTCGGTGCTAGAATTTGCATTTTTGAAATGAAATCTGTCACCCCTTAATGATGTCTTATTGTTTTCAGGATAAAGTTTAAATGCTGTCACATGGCTGATAATATCCTCTTATTCCAGCCCCACCTTACTTGCTGAAAAGGAAATTGCTTGCCCCAGATTTCTTCACTTTCTGTTCCCTTAAGCTGGAACCAGACATTGCAGTGACCTGTTCTCAATTATGCACCGGTGGCTCCTGACCATCACATAGCAAAGCTATTCACCAGTCTAGGCTAGCAAGACAACTCTGTGAGAGAGAAGATCTATCTTATTTGGGGTGTTGTACTTTGGGGTTATTACTTTACCCTCGTCTTTACTGAAACTGGTTAAACTGGTTTCTCCTCATGCCATGTGGCCCTCATCTTGAATTGGATCCTGTGTTCCATTCAAACCAGGCTAGTTGAATTTCCAAAGCGTCCACGTTCTCGTCCACAAACTCTCCATGTTTATGTACGTGCTGTTCCCTCTGTCTAGAGTCTGCCCCTCTCTATCTCTGCCTTACTATTCTTATTCATGACTTAGGACTCCAGTCAAGTGTCTGTCCCCATTTGAATCCTTCCGTAATATGCCCCTCACCCCCGTACTTTGCCCCCACAGCACTCTGCGCATTTTACCACAAGGTCTGTGATCACTGGTTTACCTGTGTGTTTTCCCTCTGATTATGAGCATCTTGATGGCAGAGGTGATCTTGTATCTCTGGCATATAGTTGGGGCTCAGCAAATGTGTACTCAGTGAGGAGTCAGAGAAGCTCAGTATGTTCCAAGTTTCCCTAGAAGAAGTCTGTGTGTATCTGTGAATATGTGTACATGTGTCTGGGATTGAGCCATCTTAACAGAAGTACCAGGAGCCTAACAGCCAGAGGCTGGGAGTGTAGCCAGTATCTTTAGAGAGTGCTGAAGGAGCAAGCTGGGACTAAGGGTTCAAATGCCAAATCCAAGGATCAGGAGCAAGGGAGATCAGGAGGAGAGTAATCAGGACAGTCTTATAGAAAGAAGGATAATGGCCCCTACATATTCCATGTCCCAAACCGCTGAACCTGTGAATATGTTTGGCTACATGGCAAAGGAGACCTAATGGTGCAGATGGAATTAAGTCTGCTAATCAGTTGGTCTTAGAATAAGGAGATTATCCTGGATAATCTAGTGGGCCCAGTGTAATTCCAGGGGTCCTTAAAAGTGGTATATTGAGGCAAAAGGTGGAGAAAGCAGAGAGATGGCAGGGTAAGAAGGATTCAGTCTAATATTGCTGGCTTTGGTGATGAAGAGCAGCCGTGAGCCAAGGAATGAGGGCAGCCTCTAGAAGCTAGAAACAGTAAGAAAGTGGATTCTCCCTTAGAGCCTCCAGAAAGGAAGACAGGCCTGCCAACACCTTGATGTTAGCCCAGTGAGACCCATTTCACACTTCTGACCTCCACATCTGCAAGATGATAAACACGTGTTGTTTTCAGACACTGAATTTGTGGTAATTTGTTGCAATAGAAAGAGAAAACGAATAAAAGTTATCACCAACTGAATGAACTTGGACAAGACACTTAATCTCCCTAAACCTCCTGCCTCATCTTATTAACAGGGATCATACTCATTCTGTGATTGTGAGGATTAAATGAGATATTGTATCTAAAAATCTTGGTAAAGTGCTTGGCACAGAGTAAGTACTTTGTGGACAGGAGTAATTGCTGTTATTATTATCATCATTGTTATTGTTCACTAATTTGCCCAATACCTCTAGGGTAGAGGGGAAGGAAGAGACAGAGACAAAAACATGGGAAACAACACAATAAATGTCTATTTTGGAAATCTGCAGGCATATTTGGTTTTAGCTCTCTTGTAATGTGTCTTCTTAACTCACAGAATGTGCTTCATTTCCTTCTGCTCTCTCTCTCTCTTGCTTTAGGTATTAAGATCTATTTTAAATTTAGTCATTTCAAAGCCTCCTTGGCATCGTGTAAATGTCGCACCATTAAATATATATTCAATGAGCGCTCGAGCAGGCTGCCTTCCCCGCCAAGAAATGGAGTCCCGTAGGTGGGCAGGTGGAGGAACTGACAGACACCACCCCCACGCCCCCCACCCCCACCTCCACCCCCACCCCCCCGACAAGCCCATCAACTCTGCTGTCCTTACTGAGCAGAATCACGTTTTATGAGCTCCAAATCAGGATGTGTGGTCTGACAAGCACGTTTTCTCCCGAGTTCTAATTTAGTTTTATGAAAAGGTTTTCACAGGTATTAAATTAAATCACATGAAATTTAGTGGATAGTCTTTGCTGCAAAGAATAAAATCTCAAGTAAAAAATTCAGGGAAAACATATATCAGTTTTTATAATATTTGAAATTTGAATTATCGGTGACAATCTAGACTGTAAGGCTTGGTGGCCATCTGGTGTGGAGGGGTGCAGTTTGCTTCTATTGTGTTTTGTTTTCCTTTGCTCTCAGGTATCCCCTTCCCTGACTCTTACCCCTGAGTCATCCTGCCCCATTCTAATGACGCGACCCTCATGAACTGCCAGACATAGAACGCCAATTCCTGGGTGAAGGAATAGATGTGTGATGCCAGCTTGGCTGATCATGATACGCCTTCACCCTGGCCAGTGATTGGCCCCATGGATAGGTCCATGATCCAAATGGAGCCAATTTCATACAGACAGATGAAGAACATGACTTTCTTTCCCCTAGAATAAGAAGCAGTGGAAAGCTATGTAGGAGTTGTTGCCCGCCATGTTTGCCACCACAAAAAGGAAACACATCTGCAGGAAGTGAATGGGGCCAAAACCAGAAAGAGGCAGGACTGAGAAGTGGAGAGGAGAAAAAAAAAACAAAAAAAAACCAAAACAACCCTAATGACATCTCTGAGCCCTCAGACCGAGCAGTGCCTAACACCACTTATTCCCCATCCTTCTCTGTACATGAGCCAATAAATCTTTTTTAAGTGGGATTTCTGTCACTTGAAATTGAAAGAGCCCTGGCTAATACACAGGGTTATTGCAAAAACACTGTCAAAAAGAGACCTCAGAAACCAACCCAGAGGTTGGCCAAACAGACACAGGAAGAAAACAGAGTGATATAGCAGGCGATAAGGCGGGGAAGAGCACAAGACTCAGAGTCAGAACAGCAGGGTTTATATTCCAGCTCTGCCACTTACCAACGACCTTGGAAAAAGTAAGGTGCAACCTTGGATGACAGCGTAACATTTCCACTTAATGGTCTATAGAGTGGATGACTATCCTATTGTTGCCATAAATAACATGATGCTCTGAACACTCTTTGTAAATGTTAAGTGCTTGAAAATGGCACTTATTACATAGAGAGCAGCACCATAAAAAAGACTGTGGATTGAAACATAGACTGAAAAGGAGAAGCTAGGCTGTAAGTCACTGAACTCTTGAGAGAGAAATATGGAAATCAGTTAATGGTTGGATCTTCTATAAGGAATCTCAAGGTCAGACAATACTGAATGTCAGTGGTTTGAGTAAAAACATAGGCAAAATCTATGCAAAAACTAGAAAACAATTCTAAGGCTGTGTGTGGGATAGGAGAAGAAAGAGAAGAAAAGAGAACCAACACTTGTGAGATGTCCACAGTATCTCACTTGTATACCATGCATGCTCTCACATAACCCATGAAGTAATGCTGCAAATGTCAGGTATTAGTGTCCCCAGTTTAGACTTGGGGAAAACAAGGCTCAGTGCTTACAGTCAAGCCAAGATCTTAAGATTCTACAACTGGATCGCTAGACTATTCCACTGTCCATAAAATACATTTGAGCTAGACTTTGGAGCTTAGGTGAGGATATGCTTAGTTTTCTTTCCAGATTATAAAGACCAATAAACCAATATTTTAAATAAAATTTTAAATTTTAAAAATTTTGTTGGGAATGGTTTTCTGCTAGATTTAAAGTCTAGTGCTTTTAGTAGTTACTAGAAGTGTGTTTCTCTTCATCTGGGTGTCAAGAATCATAAAGGGTCTGAGATTTTAGCCTGCTTACACACGAATTAACCAGCCTGTTACTATTTTGTGGATGCTGGCAGAAGACATAAGACTCGTGGCCAAAGAGACAAAGGCCTTTATGATTCATGGCAAAAGTAGTAGTCAGAGCTTTATGTTGGTTTATGTCGGTTGGTTCCCAATCCCCACCACCAAGGCCCATGAAGGAGACAGAGAAAGCCCATGGTGAGTGCCCACACATGGTTGGGTTACATTACAGGAGGGGAACACTAAAACTAGGGATTTATTGCTTTTATAGCAAGTGAAGGCAAGACTGTTCTTTGTTTGGGGGAGATGTTACCATCATCCCTCAAGATTGCCTTCTGCAAACACAACTCTGAGAAACATCCTACGTATGGAGGAGGCTGGGCCTTGCATTTTGGGCATACCCAGCAAGAATGTGTAGGGAGGCTGAGGGCCCACGGTGAATTGCCTCTCCCAGCACTGAATCCTTCTCTAGACAACAATGAGGTCTTGTTCCTACTTACCCTCTCCAACTGCAGTTTCATTCTTTTGCTCTCCATTGAGATCATCCCTTGCACATATCTCTTCGAGCTGCTTCTCTTTCTTGTTCTGAACTACCAGAAAATTACCTTTCTAGTATCTCTAGTTAGGGCAGGCTACAAGGGATATTCCCTTCTGTGAATATGAGGACAGAAGGACAGAAGCAGCTATTTTCTCATGTTCTCCCAGTTAAACGAAATACCAATCTAGATGCTACTGTGAAGGGATTTTATAGATGTAAACTGTAAACAGTCTTATCAGTTGACTTGAAATTCAACAAAAGGGAGATGATTGTGGATGGGCCTTACTTAATCAATTAAAAGCCTTTTAAAAGAGAGCTTAGGCCTTTCCTGAGCTAGAGACCACAGACAGCAGCTAGCTTCTCAATGGTTCCCCTTTCCCATTAGATCCTCCTTCCTACCTGCCTGCCTGTGGACAATAACTTTCAGCTTGGACCCGTGGGTTTCTAGCCTGACATGGTCTTTTCTTCTCAACTGCCTATCCTATGGACTTTGGGGTAGCTAACTTAGTCCCCACAATTATGTAACTCAACTTCTTGTAATAAATACCATAATATATTAAGAAGAATTAACATATTATGTGTGCATTTTTAAATGTTTAGTTATTTTTGAGAGAAACAGAGACAGAGACAGAAAGAGAGAGAGCAGGGAAGGAGCAGAGAAGGAGGGAGAGAGAATCCCAAGCAGGATCTCCTCTGTCAGCACAGAGCCTGATGTGGAACTCAAGCTCACTATCTTGAGATCATGACCTGAGCTGAAATCAAGAGTCAGACGCTTAACCGACTGAGCCACACTGGCACCCTAGCATATTATATTTATCATTAATATTTTTATTAATTAACCAATAACTAACACATTTTATATTAATATTTATAATGTATACAAATTATAATAAATATTATAATCCATAATATTTACAATCAACATATGTATCCTACTGGATTTTCCTCTCTAGTTGAACTCTGACCAATATATGTGCCATTTCATGGAAACTGCTCATTTAATGAGACTGAGACCTCCTTCCTGCCAAATTCAATGGCATTCTCAGTCCTCATTTTGAATGACACCTCACTCTTTAGGTTGCTTCTTCTTTGGTGTTAGAAATACCATTGAGGCTTTCTTCCCAGTACATTTCCTATTCTGGTTGTCTTATTCCTCTAACCTTAGTCATTTTCCTAAGAGTATTCTTGCCATGGTATATCTCTTCCTTCTTTAATGCAGGTAGCCTTCAATCATCATGGTCTTTACTATACTATACATTGGTCATACCAATGACTCAAATATATTCCTCTCATTTTCACCATCTCAGAGTCTTTATTAGTGTAACTCTTGCCCAACCCAGTTCATGAAAGATGCATCAAAGAGAAGACCAGCTCCAAGGCTGTTTGAATCTTCCTCCCCTCTGGACTCTAGAGAAACTGCCTTCATGGTTATGATAATGCTGATAAACAAAATTATCATTTATCGAGACTTGATATGAACTATACACTATTTAAGGTGCTTTACAAACATGATCTTATCTAATGCTTCCAATATCCTTATGAAGTCAATATTATGATTCCCTTTTTGTTCTTACACATTTTAGTATTATTTGTTCTAGTTCTGTGAAATATGATTCCCATTTTTCTTATGAGAAATCTGAGAATTGGGGAAATGTTATGTAATAGGTCTTGGGACCCACAGCCAGTAGATGTCAGAGTTAGGATTTGTATGCTCAACCCAAGTTCCAAACAACTGATAATACTGCCTCTGTCAGAAGATATGGACAGTGAGGGCATAATCATCAAAGACCATTTACATGTGTACAATCTGGCCAGGCATGGCAGACTTGAGCAGGTAGCTTCATCTTAAAAGCTGGCAGTAGCCTTTGGGTGACTATTGAAACCATTATAGCCATGAGTCTCATCTAGCTGGTATAATCACAACTGTTCTTTGCCCGTGGCTCCTAATGTAGCTTTGCAGATTCTCCGAATACCACTGTATACCCTCAAAGGATGGCAAGATCTTTCCCTTGCCAAACTGTCTCCAGTCATGGACAACAACCCAGCTTCCAGACCATACTACTGTCTCACTGCTACTGCTTTATCACTCCTGATCTATGACCTTGAATCTGAATCTGAATCACACCATATTTGGCAGACCACTAGCCAATAGTCCAGGGGGTTTAGTGGTCATTCCCTCTGATGTCAAGTCAGTGCAGTGTTTTTGCAGAATCATGGTGCTTAAGGCATCCTGCAATAGAAAGCAGTAGAACACTGATGCCAATAAGAAAAAAATTGCCTTCTTCCCAAACAAGAATTTTTTGGCAATTATTTTAGTCTTGGCTAAAGCCTGTAAATTTTTGGCTCAGTATTTACTTTATGGGCCAATCATCAAATCCTGATGTGGCTATGAATAAAGATTATGTAGAATATGAAGAACAAATTACAAAGATGGCCATGGAAGCCTTGAAAATCGAAAGGCATATGTGCCAGGATGGCAGAACACCTTGGCAGATATTTCCCTTGGAAGAGGGGGAATAAGGTAATTATTTCCCTACTCTTGGGACTTTACTTTCTGCTTCTTTGAAGAAGTCCTTGATAAATATTTTACATTTATCCACTTCCTTTTGTGGTAGTTTGTTTAAACATTTATTTCAGTTGGTTGTGAATTTATTTCAGTATTTTCAGAAGTTGGTTTGACAAGTTCACTATATCAATTACCCCAGACAGTAAAGGGACCACTTCCCACCTTCTTTGTTAGTTCAGTGACATGAAGAGCTCAAAAATGGCCTTGGAATAGCCTCAGCTCCCAATTTAGTTGAACTGTGATGCTGTTTTCTGATGGAACATTTCTCCTCAGAGTATAGCTCTTAAGGTTCTGGGGATAACATCAAACAATACTCCAGCCACTCTCATTTCTCTTAGTTCCCAGGCCTTTGCATTATGGCTACAGAGAACATACCACCAGCTATTGACCACTGGTTTAAGACACCTGCTTGTGAAAGATTTTCTTCATCAGGCCATTCCATTAATATCAAGCGATCTGCTTCTGGGTGACAGGAGAGTCATAAATGCTAAAGGTAAGAGCCCTTTGCCACACATCCTTTGCCACCAAATAAGTGCTTTTGTGAGATACCATGTCAATGGATAAGGCATCTGTAGGTCCACAAATAGGAATGCCAGCAGAAGAATTCTGATAAAATAAAGCAAAAGTGTATCTGAGATACACATTTATGCCTGTGAGGACAAATCACTGTCTACTCTGTGCTTTATTAAAGACCATGGCTGCTGAAAAGCTGGGCAATCAACAGTGGCTCTGGCCAAATAAGCTTTGGGGATAAGAAATCCATAATAAGCCTCCATCTTTGCCTCTATTTCCACTTTCTACATGGGCTCATTGAATAAGCACCAATGTTGCCAAAAAAAGGAGAGTGACTGACAGCCACCTTTCCTACCTATTTATTGAGAGCATTTACACATCAATAGCTGAAAAACCAGGTGCCAGGAGTGGTTATTGATTTTTTTTCCTAATAAAGATATATCCAAAACCTCAGCTGTGATTGCCATAACCACCTTATTAAGTCTGGAACAATCTACCATTATTCTCTAAGACCCATCTGGCTCTTGGATCTGCCAAGCAAGACTAGTTAAATGGGGATGTGGTAGGAATAATCACCCCTGCATCTCCCAAGTCTCTGATAGTGGCACTAATCTTTGCAGTTCCTCCAAAGAATGCCACATTGCATTGAGCTTATTATTTTGGGGCTTCCACTTGGCTCCTCCTATCATACAATCTTCATTCCACATAATAGAGAGCTAATGTGAGTATTCTGCCAATTGAGTATATCACTTTTCTGGAAGTGGGAAAATAACCAGATGAAAATTGGGTAAGAGAAGACACTTGTGCTTGCCAATGATTACTAGTGGCTTATCCCTTTCCCTCTGCTCCCATCGAGGAGGTTATCTATGCACTCCTCAACTTTGAACAACCCAATCTTGGAATCTTGTTTTTTTCAGAGGCTGTGTCCTGGGCCCACTTCTTCCAGTACTAATTACTATGTAAGTCAAGATTCTGGCAGGGAACAAGTAGTACATCCAAATTAGGGTAATTGGAGAATGTAATAAAGGGATATTTTACAAAGGTGTGGGTAGATTTAACAGAAATCAATAAGGGATAGAGAAGCCACACAGGATTAGCAACATCAGGGAGCAACCCCTGGAACTCAAGAAGAGGGAATAGTTATGGGGACTGAGAAAGAGCTGTAACCTCCAGTAAGGATTACAGCCACTGCTAACCTGCATAAGGAGGGAGCCAGAGAAATTAATACCCTGATCTCAAGATACCCCAAGCCAATAGGTTTCCCACCCCCAGTAGGCCAATTCTCTCTCTCTTCAGGGAATCTTAATTCCAAAGCAGACATTGCAATGGCACTGTCCAAAACTGACCATGCTTGAGCTCTCCTACTTTCCAAACTCAAGTTGGTCAGCCTTTTCTTCAACTCACTGAGCTACCTTCCTCCTGCTGTAACTCTTTCTTTCTGTTTACTTTTGGCTAAATCAATCAGAGCCATTTCCAGTAACAACGATAATTTGAGTCTCAGGTGGCAAAAAAGTAGAAAATGTTTCTAAAATTTCCAAAATCTAACTTCTGGCCAATAATTAATTCCACTTAATATTCCCATTCAAACTAGTTTCCATAGCTAGAGCACATTTCAAGTGCTGAATCCTGGAGGATGAGCCAATGTGTCAAAAGAAAAGACAAGGGAAGCAAAATGATCTGAACTTCACCTTCCAATGATTTATAGAACGAGACATGAAGGTTATAAGGCAGGTCCACTCACATCAAAAATAAAGTGAGCAGAAAGAGGTTGTTGGACTAGGACCTGATGAAAGAAAGACACCAAAAGCTTCTGTGCATGACCCCTCCACCTTGTGCCCTTGAAGAGGTTTTTAAGTAGAGATGAGACCAGCAAAACTATTTTTAGAAGGACCACTCTGGCTGCAGGATGAAAAAGAAGTAGGCTGGAGGAGCGACCCAATTGGAGTTTGCTACAGGGTCTGTGCAGGAGAAGGTGCCCAAGCAGGCAAGGCCAGGAATGGGCTCCAGGAGTGCACTGGGCAGGTGACTGGAATGTTTGTCATCTGATCATGTGGTGACTGGAAGGATAATTCAGACATCATCATCCATCTCCATTGAGATAAGCAAGAAGAGAATTTATTCCTTCTTTTTATATCCCTTAAGTGTGCTTATTTCACTTTGTAGACATAAAAACAAAACAAAATAACAAAAAAACCCAACCTAAATATCAATCAATATAATTGGATAAAGAAACAATATTACAGTTATGCATTGTAATGTTGTGTATTAATAGGGAGATCTGTAGATCTATGGGAAAATGATCACAATACTGAAATGAAAAACAGAAGCTGCTGATGGTATGTAGAGAATGCTACCATTTTGGAAAAACAACAAATAAAATGTGTGTGTGTGGGAATATAGAAGTACAGGTGTGTGTGAATAGAAAAAGTCAGGAAAGATCTTCACAAAAATGTTAATGGCCGCTATATTTACAGATTATTTGATGGGAAATTTCCAAATTCTCCATACTATCTGTATCATTTTAATCTTTAACCACAAATATGTTTTATTTCTATGCCTGAAAAAGGCGGAAAAAATATGTTCATTCTATGATAACAAGACCACTTAAACAAGAACAATGCAAATGTTTATAAGAAGAAGCAGAGGATAAAGCCCCTTGTAGACATTACAGCAAAGATTGCTATGGAACGAGAATGGAGTAGGCCTTTTGACACCAAAATACAGTTTGGAACAGACCAGAACATTCTCTTGGTGATACCAAACTAAGGCTTTTTACCAGTCCTTTGGTGAAATTAATATGAGAACCCCATGGATGCTCTTTAGGGAGTCTTGATTATAATGACATCTAAGTTAACACTGTCGTGACTGTGCAGGATTTTTAGCCCTCATATTTTATTGTCTCTCAAAATCCAAGAATTTTTTTTAAATCCATGCAAGTAAAGTAAGATGCAAATGTCGGTGCTCTCCCTTGGCTACTGCTGTCAATGTTTTGGTGGGGAAATTAAGCAGGACCAGCCATTATAATATGGCTTGACTCTCTCTGGGTGTGCTTCACCATCAGGGTTGGTTTTACAGATGGGTGACCTATGCAGCCACACAGGGTCACGTTCTGAAGAACCCTTGGTTTAATGTTCTGCTGTGGTCATTCTAAAATTCTTTTTTTTTTCATTCTGAAATTCTTGATAATTTTATCTTTGACTTTGTGTTTTGTATGTGAAATCCAATGGGGCAATGGAACACGGGAATGATCAGAAGTGACAGGTGCTGTATGCATGTGTTCTTGCTTCTGCTGCACCATTTGCATGTAGCCTTTGAGATGTGCATGAGCAGAGAATCCAGAAGGATCCACCATTCATGGAATCAAGCAAGACTCCAAGCAAGTACAAAAAAGCATGTTCTGTCTACAGTGGAGGGAGAGGGGGTGCTGACAGCCCCGAGAGCCTCTGCTCTCTGTTCAAGCCAGAAGTTGCTTTGAATACAAAAAGAAGGCAATCGCATTCTAAGAAACCTGAATGACCAAGGAATCCTGTCATGTTCTTTCTTACTCTTCTCACTTCCCTGCAGTAGCCAACCATGTACTGAAAATGATCACATATAAGGAAAAGGAAAAGATATGGCACCCCATAGTACCTTTTCTTTCACTCCTTCCTCATAAATCTGGGAGCCAAAGATAGAGAATATTGGTATATTTGCACATATAAAGTGAAATAAAATAGTGAGGGTTCTTTGTTCAGCATTTCCAGTGTTTTATAAAAATGAAACATATATACATGTATGTATATGAGATATGAAATAAAAATTGTGCAATTTTGGTGATTTCACATAAGAGGTAAATGCTCTTATATTTGCATTTAAAGTTCGTATTGCACAGCGATGCCTCAGTTGATTAAGCGTCCCACTCTTGGTTTCGGTTCAGGTCATGATCCCATGGTTTGTGGGTTTGAGCCCGGCATCAGGCTTTGTGCCGGCCATAGCCTGCTTGGGATTCTGTCTCTTTCTCCTTCTCTCTCTGCACCTCCCCCACACTCTCTCTTCCAAAAAATAAATAAATAAACATTTTTAAAAAAACATTGGTATTGCACAGTATGAGTACAAATAGTAAATTCAAACTAATAATGTAGAATTTTCATTTTTCTTTACTTATATTACTACTGAACCAAAAAAAATTTAAATACCATAACAAAGTAAGAGAGAAACTGTGGAGGAAAGAACAAGCTTTGTATTTTAGGACCTTTAATGGTACTTTTTACTGCATTTTGAACAAGAGGTCCCAGATTTTCACTTTGCAGTAGGCCCTGCCAATTATGCAGCCAGCCCCACCTGTGATTGCAGCAGCCGTCAATTCAAGTGGCTTTGGGACATTTTGGTGGTAACTTGATGGAGGCAGTGGCGAAGGCTGAGAAACTGCACAAACATCACTGAAGGCGACACAGGAGAAAGGGATCTGGAAGGGAGGTGGGGGCATTGACTAGTAGCCTTTAGCAGTGCCCCTTGTGCAGCTTTCCGGGAATGACAGGGCCAGCATCACTAAAGAGATGCTTAGTGTAAAGAGGCAGGTTCATCCCTTTAAACTGCATGGATTTCTCTGCAATTTAGTGCTGAGAAGTGATGTTAGAGAAAGGCTCTTTTCTCATATGATTGCTGATAACCTTCTGTCTATTACTCGAGCTCACTACTTGGATGTATTTGTGCAGCAAAGCTGAGCCCTTCCTCTCAGGAAACCCAGAGAACAGTGTGATAGATCAATTGATTTGTCAAACCCCAGCAGACAGAAACAATTTCCTTGGCTAGACTTGGTTAATGCAGATGGCGGGCTCCTTCACCCTTAGTACACCTCAGCCTGGCCACGGATAATGTTTCTGGGAGGATGTCACAGTCTCCCTGGAAAGCTCTGGGCTCTTCCTCTAGGCATTTGAAAGAGAAGATAGCACAGCGCAGCACCAGCCTGAGAAAACCATTAGCGTAATTTGGGTGTGCCTGGGAGAACAGATTAGGTTGTAAGGTGCCTGCTGGTAGTCCCATTGAAATCTGATCCTGCCTTCCGTTCCTGTGGTGTCAACCACCAGCACACCTGAGGCTCAAGGTGGAGAGAAGACAAAGAACATACCAGCCAAATGCCAGTTCTTTATACTTGCAGCACTGACTTCTAGCCTCTGTCTGATAAACTGAGATTGTGTTGTCAAGAAGCACATGACTTCTTAGCAGATTCTCTCCTTACTGATTTTACTGCTTTGAAGGCAGGGAGGAGAAGAGGAGAGCCTCCCACCCATCCTCTACAGATACTCATATCATTCTTCACATTAAATGCTCCAACCATCTCTAGTCCCGTGCAGGTGGGCATGGGGTGGGGAAGGGCTGAGAACTCTGTTACAGGCATTCTGAAAACCACAGTAGGGTTGGAGTTCCCTGCTTCCGCACAGCCATTTGCCCTCCATCTCTTTAGTTACTGGAGTACCTTCCCTACTTCTTCATTGGCTAGTGTTCATCAAATCCATTTCCTCTTTTTCCTGGCTACACAGGTAAGACCGCATTTCCCAGCCTCTCTTGCTGTAAGTTGTAGCCATGCGACTGGGTTCTAGCCAATAGAATGAGAGCAGAAGTCATCAGTGTCACCTATAGGCCTGAGCCAACAGACCTCTTTCCCTTGTGCAGACTGATGCAGAGGACCACAGCACCAGGAGAGCTGAGTGATAAAGTGGTTGGGCCACAATAAAGAAGCGATCCTGGTCCTTTCATCTCCACTTGAAGGATAGCCACCCTTTAATCATCAGGAATTTCCATTCTGGAAAGGGAGAGATGAACTCTTATTATATCTAGGGGTTGTTTCAGCAGCCAGGGTTACCATAACCAATAACAACTGACTTCCAATAATAGCGTTCATCCTCCTGGGGACTTAGCCACAGACATTAACTGTTCAGATGTCCTCCAGCTGTCTGGAGACTCCCTGATCTTTGATATTTCATTTTAAAGGCTGAAATTCCTTCATACTTTAGGGGGAAATCATGGCTCTCCTCTTCCCACCTCCATCCCTACCAGCATCTCCTGGGGTTCCTGAAAGACTTACTTTTCTCCTGATCGCATCTTGCTCTGACATCACACAGGTAAGCAAGGACATGATGGGGTTCTTTGGTCTTTCATGTTTCTTAGAGCACCATTGTCTTCCTTCTGCATTCAAATCAAGTTCTGGTTTGAGTGGAAGCCATGGAAATTGTTGGCTTGTTCTCTCTTTGAGTCCTGCTGAAGTCCCATGCACCAGGGTCCACTGAAATTCTGTACCAATGGGGGTATTGCAAACACTGACTGTGAATGAGGAGGCAGAGAACAGTGGATGTGTTACTACACTTGTCTCCTGTGCTCGGGCACAGGCTCTATTGTCCTATCAGACTAACAATACAGAGATTCACAGATAGGATATTAACCTTTTTAAGAGGATGAAAGCAGAGCATTAAATCTCAAAAGGGATTCTTTGCTCCTGGGCCCTTATGTGACTGCACAGTTCACGAGCCTCTGAGTCTAACTCTGGAGAAGTACACCCCTTTTGTCCTTCCTCTCGCTGGCTGGCAGAGCAGGTGTGTGAGGCCGGGGAAGAAGGGACAGATCAGAGGGGAACAGATGAAGACTGCATGATGTAAAACCTCTTTCTGATTCTTCCACTGGAATCATCTGCGATGATGTTTGTGAACTGGATTTTCCTTTGGGGAATGTAATTAAGTGTTGCATCATGCGTCAGGCCTCTTGTGGAACAAAAGTAGAGCCAAAAGATGGGGCATTGGTGTGCAGGTTACATGTGCAGATTTGGGGCTAGGGATGCACACACAACAAACAACTTTGAATAATTGAACCCTGTTCTTTAACATCCTTTGCCTGACCTGCCACTGGGAACTTTTCTCTGGTGTGGACTCTCCCAAATCCTGCCTCCTGGCCTCTCTGGGTCCTCACTCTCTCCATTAACCCCCTACCCCCATTGCCTTTGGAAGTGCAAAATGCTTTCTACTTTATTTGCAGGGCAGTTATTTCCACTTCTGATTGATCCTGATCTAATAGGCCAAATTATGCTACCAAGTTAATTGCTGAAGGAAATAAAAACAAAACGACAAGCAAAAACGTGGCTTATTTCCTTTAAGAATTTGGCTGCCAGTATTTACATAATTATTTTTCTCCCACATACTCTAGTAACAGACTTTCTTGACATGGTTTTAAAACCCTCAGAAATCCATCCCTGCCTCCCTAGGTGACTGTGGAGACTCTTCCTCTGGTCTCCTATAAAATCTTGTGCATATCATACATATACCTACATATACATATAGTCAAAAATCAACAAAGCCAGACGTTAAAATGCTAAAATAGATTTTATTCAGCAACTATTGATAGCTGAGAAAGAGCTGAGCTCCCTTCCAATTTGTGCAGTGGTGACTGGGCATTTCAAAGTGGAATGAGGGAATCGGGAGAGGGGTGGTCAGGGATGTGAAAAATTACAACAGGTTGGTCAGTTAAATGCATCAAGTCAGCTGTGTTTGCTGGCTGGTAATTGAGGCTGACAAATGAGGATTCTGTCCTCCCACAGAAACTGGGGCACAGAGGCCCTATTCTTCCTGATGATTACATTCCAGAGAAATCGCTTTCAGGTCCTTGAGAAAGATGCCACTGCCACATATTGTCAATTGTAAGCCCTTTGTAGTAAATTGTTAAGCAAGGCATCTCATGTGTACAGTCTGCTCAGCCGCATAAGAAAGGGCCCTGGGCCTGGAACAGTCCTTACCGGGAGATAAGGGGCCCACACAGTCTGCCCTGGGCTTGTCACCTTGTGTGGGAATATCTTCCCCTGTTTCAGGTGTAATGTGCTCCTTCTGTGTCAGCATGTGTCAGCCATCCTCAGGCACACCTTCAGCCTTCAGTATTTCCAGCTCCAGGGGAAGAGTGGAGGCCCTTCCACCGAAGCAAAAGATAGGTGAGCACAGCCCCATTGCCTCGTGTCAACTGTCGGGGACCTCCACTAGCCATGGGGTCCAACACACATTATTGGAGCTGATCTAGCTCTGTCTCTGCTCTTTCTATGTGAGTAAATCACTGTTTCATCCAGTGCTTGACCGTGTTGGCAGCCCTGAACTTTCTCAAAAAAGCAGTGAGAACTGGGTCATCTTAGGGACATGGCCTTATGTTACTAGAAGCCCTGCCAGAGTTTGGTCATCTTAGTGTAGGAAGAGGTTTGGATGGAGTAGTGATGTGACAAAAAGTAGTTCTACAGCTCTTAACATAGGCATAGACATAGACATATTCATACACAAACACATATACACATACACAAACGCACACATACACATATATATGCACAAACACAAACACATATACATTCACATACACACATACATATACACAAACACAAACACATGTACATACACATATACATACACAAACATATACACATACACAAGCACATACACAAACACATACACATACATATGCACATATACATATATATATCACACACATGTAATCTTTTTCAATGAACTTTCAAAGATACTCATCCCTCAGGCATAAGGCAACTCTGCCCAGAGGAAGTCCAATTTTACAGGTCATGCTCTAACCCTAAAGGACAACAGGAAAAAAATCCAGATCCAGTACAAAATATGGTCTCCTCTGAAGGGCTGCTACGGCCATTCTGTCTCACAGCTGTTTCTTCTTCCTCACCGAGCTGCCAGGACTCTCAGGTTTTGAGTGAGATGATTCATCATAACAACTACACTAGCCTTCGTGTTCCTTTTTTTTCCTCTAGTGATTTGATTTCCTACTTTTATTTCTTCAACTATGTTGTTTATATGTCCCTGGATATGAGGATGGTCGAGGCAGGAAAAGAAACTAACAAATATGTGGCACAAGCTTAGGTTTTTGCCTCAAACTTTACCGTGGCTTGTATCTGTTACGGGTGTGGAGAGCTAGAAGCTAATTTGGGAAGAATTCATGGTGTGAGTCTTCAGTGAGCATGTCCTTCATACGAGGCACAGCTGTCAAGGCAGTCCAGAGGAGGAGGGGGGTGTCTTAGTTTTCTATTGCTGTATAACAAACTACCACAAATTTAGCTGCTTAAAACAACATACATTTATTATTTCAGTTTCCAAGTGGAATCCAAGCACATCCTACCTAGGTGCTCTGCTTGTGGTCTCCTAGGGCTACAATCCAGGTGGGTATCATTTGGGGTACAGTCCTTACTGGAGGCTCTGGAGGAAACCCTCTTCCAAGTTCACTCAGATTGTTAGCGGAGGTTACCTTATAGATGTAGGATTGGAGGCACTGGCTTTTTGCCAGTTGTCA
Source organism: Panthera tigris (assembly GCF_018350195.1). Classification (NCBI taxonomy): domain Eukaryota; kingdom Metazoa; phylum Chordata; class Mammalia; order Carnivora; family Felidae; genus Panthera; species Panthera tigris. The sequence goes on along the minus strand of NC_056661.1, from coordinate 125,774,818 downwards.
GCTGAGGCTACCTGTAGTCTTTGCCACCTAGACCTCCCCTCCCCCCATATGGCCTCTTACTTCAACAAGCCAGAAGGAACATCTCTAGGGTGAGTCTACTTAGCATGACAACATCTTAGGTAATCATAGGAATGATATCCCATCACCTTTTATACTTTGTGGGCTAGAAGCAAGTCACAGCTTGAGTCCACACTTGAGGGGAAGGATTCCACAAAGGGGTATATGTTGGGAGTCAAGGATTATGGGAGAACACATTGGAATCTGTTACCATAGGAAGATATAATATACATATTATCAATTATAGCTTCTGGCCTCAAGGAGCTTATGACAGAATTTAGCAAAAAAAAAAAAAAAAGATGTATAAATATGCACTAATACATCAAATAGAAATATTATGATCCATAGGCAACAGAAATCACATCAGCTTACAAGATCATGAATATTTTCTGAAGGGCTGCCACCTGGGCTCACGTCTGTAAGCAGAAGACATTTTGTGGGAATGGAGTCTGCAAAGATGGGCAGGGACCAGATTTTGTTGGGTGCTAAGTGCCAGGATTTTGCAATCTATCACACAAGCCTATACTTCCACACATAGGGTAAGTGGTGCTGTGCTGGGAGTTGATATTCAAACCAGGTAAGCAAAGGCCCTTCATGGAGCATTGGTTTTACTAGAATACTTCCTGGGGAGGAAAACACATTAGTTTTTATATTAGGGTAAGTGTCGCGGAGTAGGATGCAGAATTGAAATTTATTTTTCTTAAGATTGGAGACTCCAAATCATTTTTCCTCTGGCTCTGGCGGAAATTATCGAGAAGGAGCAGCCCTGAGTAGCTGCTGGCCAGAGCAGCCACCAGATATGGAGGTGCAGGGCAAGAGGAGCCAGACACACATGCCCCTGGAGGATGGGAGACAGATGAAGGGCCCTCAAACAAGGAGACTTTTCCTTGACCAGGTCTTCCCAGCCTAATCCATGCTGTTTCCTACTAGTGTGAGAAAGAGAAACAAGTTTAAAACTGACAGCAGAAATCTTTAGGGGGTTAGGCATGTTGGGACTTTTTCCTCCCAGGGTTAAGGCTACTTCAGCAGAGTTTTGCAGCTGGGGCGGGGGGGGGGGGGGGGGGGAAGGGAACAGTCTACCCATCTTGGACTCTCCCTCGCAATTGCGAAGAGGCAAGCACTGAAGATTTAGACCGGTGGCTGGCAGACCAAATCCATGGTGAGCCAGGCAATGGTGTTTGCATATTTAAATGATTGGGGAAAAAGATAAAAAGAAGAATAAGATTTCCTGACACAGGAAAGCCATATGAAATTCAAATTTCGGTGTTTATAAATGTAGTTGAATTGAAACACAACCTATTCACTCCCTTATGTATTGGCTATGACTGCTTTCACAGTTCAACGGCAGAGCTGAGAAATTACAACAGAGGACAGTGGCCTACAAAGCCTAAAACATTTACTATCTGGCCCTTTACAGAAAATGCTCACCTTGCTTAGAACCTTCACAAGAAGGGAGGCTCCAGTGGACGCTAACCTTTTCCCATTTGACTCCATATCCTCTGCTCGGTCTTCTGCAGTGATGTCTGTCTACATGCAAGCTTCCCAAACTGCTCTATGAAATGGTAATAGGTGTTCTACGGAGCAGAAAAAGTTCTGTAGTAAATCAAATCCTGGGTTTTAAAAAAAGGATAAAATGATTTTGCTACTGGAAATGTTCTCAGCTCTTTAAATATACTTTGTGGTAATCCAAATTGAGGAGATAAATTTTAGCATTTCCCAAAGTTATTACCTCACTCAATGATTTCTTTTAAGGAATATCTATTATTATCTCCAAGTGTTCCATACAACACAGGTTCATCAATACTACTCATACCTTTATCACATATCAAGAAATTATGTTCCAATTTGAAGCAAATCTCTCTTCTTAGTGCAGTCCCCCTTGATCTTCCATTCCCCTCTTCGGACATATAAATTTACTGGGACGATTGTGCATATCACCCCTTCCCTCACTAGAGGCATGCTTACTCTTTTACTGTGCCCCCCCCCCCCCAATCTGTGATCTCATTCTCTCCCCTCAAATCTCCCCTTCACGGACATGGGAAGGCAGCAGTTTTCAAGCTGCAAGTTATAATCCATCAAGGGGTCATGAAATTGATTTAGAGGGTCAGTGACCAGCATTTAAAAGCCAGTAAAATAAAAGAGGATATAAAATATCAGAGTGCATCACAATAGTACTTGGTGAAATTTTTGTATGGGTTATGGGTCACAGCATAAAATATATTTCTTACTTTGGGCCATTGTTAAAAGTGTTTAAAAGCCATTGTGCTAAGGTGCTAACCAAATAAAAGAACACAGCAAAGTCTTGTAGCTAACATTTGATTAGCAAAACTGTTGTATCTGTCCCACTATTAATTCTTCTCATGCGTTTCCACCCCAGGGTATCCATTTTAAATTGCAAACATAAGGACCCAAGGACTGCGTCTTTTGATTAACCTCTATATCTTCTACCCCTGACTGACTGTGGGACTCACTTCCCTACGGAGGCTGCATAAATATTTGATGTCGATAATGAAATGAAATTAAAAGCTAATAGGATAAGCTCTCCAGTTTCTACTGCCACTGTCTGTTAAAGGATGGGCAATAGCCCTCTATGTCACGTCCACTTCTGTATGGCCTTCCAGACCCCTTGCTACACACAACCTAAGATGACCCAAGGAGCACTTCTTCTCCCTTCTTCAGCAGAAAGTGCACACCTGTGGCTCCAGCCTCTTCCCCAACTGCAATCTCCCCATGTTTCCCCTCTTGCCAGCCTCTGCACTAGCCACCATCCAGGCACCCTCGTGTGTCTACACACACTGTCGCTCCCTCTGCCTCGCAGTTTCTCCCTCCACACTTTCTGCATGCTGAAATCCCTCTTACTTGTGAAAGTCCATGTTGCATAGACGTCTGTGTAGCCTGAACACATGGAGCTACTTGCATTATTTTTCATGGCCCCATAGGACCTTATTCAAGCAGCTGTACAGAAACAATGACCCCGAGCTGTAAGTTTTGATGTGTCTATGGCCTCCTCTTGCCCATTGGCTTCTCTAGGGCAGGGGCTGTGTTTTATTTCTCTCTGAATGTTCCATGCCTGGAATGGTGTGGCTCAAAGTAGGTGCTGGTAGTGTTTTAAGTATAAATGAAAAAGAAGAGGTAGTATGAAGTATCAGAGGGATGCAAAGTTTTCTTATGGGATACACCACATTCCTTTCTCCCCCAAACTCCAGCCCCTCTCCAGCACCCAGGACAGAGCTGCCTGGCAGGCTGCGGAATCTTTAGATCTGTTAGTGGAACCGAGAGAAGATGCACACATGCATTCCAAGGATCTCGGGCACAGAACTGATGCGGAGCCTCTTCTGCATGGACTAACTCTCCAGAGATTTCCTGTCAGGCCATTCTGTATGCAAGGAAGAAGTTTTAAATGCTCATAGAACTCTAATGTGACCACGAGCTAGTACGCCTGGTAGTGGATGACTAATGACTTGTAGAATGAGCCCAAATGCGAGCTTTATAATAGCTGTGGATATGGAGGGCTGCAGAATTAAGAAGTTTTGTTCTGAACCTCTTGCAAGCTTTTCTGGTTAGATCCCACTCTTATACACCCTCCTTCCACCCCACACCCACCTTGTCTTTGTTTTCCCCCCAGAACTACAAGACCGTTTCTCTCACCCCGAGCCCACCAGGATGACCTGACCTGCAGTGCCCCAAACTTGTCTGTGCGGCAACAGTGTTTGGTGTCACCGTCCATCAGAGCAGTGCCTTCTCCAGGGACTAATTCACCAGAGGCTGCAAGATCGTCTGCAGGATGTGCCTCACTGGAGTCAAAGAAGTTGCTGAAAATTGAAAACAGGTGAGCCATGGGTTAGATTCCACCAGGAAATCCATGCACAACTCTAGGAACATTTACCTTTAGCCACATAAACCCCAGAATAGAGAAGGAAAGTAAATAAGGCCCCTAGGCAAGTTCTGGCCCTCAACCAGATGTAAAGGGAAAGTGATCTGCGGGATTCTTCATTCTTCTTGGGATTGTGGCTTCTCAAGAAGCAGAACTGAGATTCTTAAATTTAGTCGTGAGGTTGCTGGCACCAGGCAAGAGATCAAGTAGCACCAAAGAGGAGCAGACCACACTTGATGGAGGCTGACGATGAATTCCTCTTTAATTAAATTCGACCCAGTGGGCAATCCACGGTGTACACAGACTGTATTCAGCTGTGGGGCCCCAAAGGCCACTGAACACCTGAGTGTCAAAGACACTGAGACAACAACTCCAATGCTCATCTCATTCCTTCCAGGCATGCTTGCACCTAGTGACCCTCCCCCACATCAAGACACCACTGTCTCCCCGCCAACCCCCCCCACAACCCCGAGGAACTGGAGTCTTGTCCTCATAACCTCCATCCCTCTCACTTACCTCAAAACCTCAAGACTTCCCTCCCTAGATATCTTTAAATTTTCCTTACCTTTAAGAGAAGAAGAGCATGAGTCAGGGAGGGGAAGAGAGAGAGACACACAGAGGATCTGAAGCAGACTCTGAGCTATCATAAGAGAACCTGATTCTGGGAACAAACTCACAAACTGCGAGATCATGAGCTGAGCTGAAGTCCCTTACTTAGCCCACTGAGCCTCCCAGGCACCCACACTCCCTATGTATTTTTAAATCCCTTCCTCTTCCATAGAACCTCCCGGGTCCTTTGAGTGATCAACCAGCCTTGGGTGACCTGGCCCGTGCCTAGCTCTCCAGCCTCAGCCCTCTCTGACACCCTCCGACTTGACATCTCGTGCTTGGGGCCTGCCCGCAGCCCTGCAGCAGGAAATGTAAGCAGAGGCAAGTGGCAAACAGGACAGAATCTGTAGCATATATAAAAATCCGACAGTTTTCATGCATATGACATATGTAAACAGTTACTATGGATCAGTAAGCAAATCATGAGCTGTCCACAAATAAAAATCTATATATAAACAGCCATCCGAAAACAGAAAAATATATGTAGGGAGAATAAACATAAGGGATAGAAGCCCAACCATCATAGTAACAAAAGAAATACAAATTAAAAGGGCAATGAATATTTTCTGCCTTTGTAGGTGAAGTAAGGGGTGAATTAAGACCTCTCCTATGAGGCTGATGAAGTGCAGATTAGCAAAGATTCCTCATGGGAAACTTTACTGCGTGAAAAAAGTCTTTTAAAATGTGTAAAACAGTGACTAAGCAATTCCACTGGTACAAATTTATCCTGAGGAAATAATTAGTAGATTGAGAATTTTTTTCACTTTGGGGATGTATAACACAGTGTGGTTTCTAATGGAGAATACATAGAAATAATCCAAAGTGCCAACAATTGGGTACTTTTAAAGTAAATTCCATACAATACACTATACGCATTTATTTAAAAGGGAAGTATGGAAGTATAACTGTTGACATGAGACGGATGTTTGTTGGTAAATTTTCAAGAGAAAAAAGTTTATAAAAATATTACACTATTTTTTATTTCAAAAAAGGTATATGTATGAAATGACAGGGAGGGTATACACCAAACCATAAACACTGGTTATACCTAGAATGGACTTGCTGGTGAAGAAATTTGGGGGAAGCCTTTCTACATTTTTCCATCTTTGAACAATAATACTGATTTATTGGTATAATAAAAAGTAGTTTAAAAATAACTCAAATAAAATTGCCGAACTTAGAGTTATTTATTATTGAAGGAATAGACTTGAGCAACTTAATTTTTAAAATAAAACCAGCCATTTACTTCAATCCAGAAGACATTTATCCATCTAAGAGCCAGGCGTGGTTGTGTGTTGGTGTAGGGAACACTGGTAATTCACACAGTCGCTTAAATAAACCTTGTTAAATTACAAATTATGAAAATTTGTTTGATTTATGAGTCTTGACTATCATGCCCAAGCTGTTTTAGTGTTGATGAAGCTAGGTGATATAAAGAAAATGCATTTAAAACTTAAATGACACAGTTACATGGGTATACACATGTCAAAGCTAATTGAACTACACATTTAAGATTGGCCCATTTTGCATTAGGCAATCATACTTCAAAAATGTGAAGGCAGAAAAATAAAAACATTCATAAAAATGACATAAAATATTTCACATTTTTCATCTTGAGCTTTTAATGGGTCTGTAATGTTGAATCAATTAGAAGCCAGAACACAAGAGTACTTCCACTTTTGACTGATGGATGGAGTAGTTGGTGTCAAACAAGTCTCCCACTGAAAGCAACTATGGAAGCTGGATAAAATAACAACTATTAGAAGTCATCAGGGAAAAAACAAGGACGCCATGCTTCCTTATCAAGGCCTAATTCTCACACTATGAAAATCCTATAGAGAGGAAATGCATTGACATGAGCTGGACATTCTGTGCTCTTGAGGTATTTTCTGTCCCATATGTTGTGTTTGCGTGGAGCTCAATACTGAGAAACAAAGAAGAAAGAAATTTTTGAGAAGGTAAAATCTAAGCGGAAACTTTGATTTCTGGAAATGCTAGAGAGAAAAAAGAATAAAAAAATGAGTTGAGAACACACAAAGAAGGGGCCCTGATAAAACTCTAAGTTTTTGTTGAAATTCTTAAAAGACACAACTTATAAGTAGGGGAAACCAGAAATAAATCTGATGCCACTGAACACAGATGATGTGCCAATACTTTGTCTGCCTTCCAGAGGTAAGCAACATCTTTCAGAAGATAATAACATCATCTGGAGCTTCTGCTATTTTTCATACACTTTGATATTCAATAAAAAATTGATATGAATAATAGGAAATAGAAAGAAATCATTGAAGATTAAAAGACAAAAGTCCCAGAAGATAGACTGTCACCCAGAATCGCATAGATGTTTGAGTTATCAAATACAAACTTAAAGATAACTATGATATATACCAAAAAAAAAAAAAAAAAAAAACTTGGAAAATGAAGAATTTTATCAGATAATTGGAATCTATTAAAAAAAATCAAATGGAAATCCCAGAACTAGAAAATGTAGTAAATGATATTAAGTATTCAACAGATGGGTTTAGCAGCATGTTAGACATGGAAGAACAATGAACTAGTTTAACAGAAAGTTGGCCAACAGAAAATATCTGGAGTGAACCACAAGGAGAAAACAATGGAGGGGGAAAAAAGATGGAAAATAAGAATACAGAAAAGAGTGAAGACACTCAGGGAGTGTATAATTGATGTTCAAAAATGGATAATCCATCAACAGATGAATGGATAAAGATGTGATATATATCTGTATATATATATATAATGAAATATTACCGAGCAATCAAAAAGAATGAAATCTTGCCATTGGCAACTACATGTATGAAACTACAGAGTATTATGCTAAGCGAAATTAGCCAGTCAGAGAAAGACAAATATTTTATGACTTCCCTCATATGTGGAATATAAGATACAAAACAGATGAACATAAGGGAAGGGAAACAAAAATAATATAAAAGCAGGGGGGGTACAAAACATAAGAGATTCTCAAATACAGAGAACAAACTGAGGGTTGCTGGAGGGATTATGGGTGGGAGGATGGGCTACATGGGTAAGAGGCATTAAGGAAGACACTTGTTTGGATGAGCACTGGGTGTTATACATAAGGATTGAGCCACTGGAATCTACTGAAATCATTATTGCACTATATGATAACTAACTTGGATGTAAGTTAATTAATTAATTAATTTAATTAAAATGAATAAATAAGATTGGTAAAGTAAAAAAAAATGGACAAAAAGAATGAGAATAAGACAGACATAATATTTGAAGGGATTGGCAAAGAAATTTCCAAAACTGAGTTTCTTTACAAAAAAAAAAAAACAACAACAACAAGGAGAGGCTAGATTCAAGAAACACAGCAAGCCCTAAGTATTAGGATAAATACAAAGGAAACCACATCTAGGCACAAGTAACTAATTGTTAACACCAGAGACAAGGCAAAGATCCTGAAAGCAGTCAGAGAAAAAAGATACATTTTCTACAGTAAGTCTTAAGTCTATTTTTTAACAGAAATTATGGAATACAAAAAATAAAACAACGACAACAAAAAAGAGTAAACGTCACATCTGCCAGGGAAATACTGAAAGCTTTCCCCTGAGATTGGGAATAAGAAAAGAATATCTGCTTTCACTGCTTTCATTTATCATTGAACTGGAAGTCCTAGCCAATACAAAAAAGCAAAAAGAAAAATTTAGAAATAGGAAGACTTTGAAGAAAGATGGAAAGGTGTCACTATTCACAGATGACATGACTGTATACCTTACTCCCAGAGAGTCTAGAGAAATGAAGAGATGGAAACAAATCCAGGATTGAGGAGCAAGGCAGACAGGCTAGGAGTCCATTTGCCACAAATAATTTGTAATGTGGATTAGCCACAAGGCTGATGTTTCTGAGTCCTTTTTGAGCAATTAGACATTGCTGACTGTGACATTAGCTCAGGAACTTTTGAAGATCCCCTAGGAAGGACACTATTAGCAATTTTTTAAAGCCATAAGGCAGCTTCCTGTGTATAACCATCCCCAACCTCTCAGCCATTCAGAGTCCAGGCCACTGTCACCTCAGTCAACCCAAGAGGAAATAGATGAGCCACTAACACCATTGGAACATGCGCCCATGTAAAGAAAGTACTTTAAGCCCTTTCTGGAGTGATGTTCTTGAACGTCTGATTTACACTCAGACCATACCGAGAGTTTTGGTTGGTCACTGAAAGGAGTAAAGTGGCTTGTGAACAATATCTGAACATCCATGCCTCCTCTGAGTGTACATGCATATGAAGAAAAGTGAAACCCAGTTTCTTCACTGCCCAATAAAGATAAGTTGAATGCATTCCATTGTTGAGCTTCATTTTGTTTCCATGGCTAGCAAATCCTTTGAGATAAATGTATCGTCTCCTAACGATCAGAACTGGGTAGTTTTTGCATCTCCAGAATTGGGAAGTTCTTCTTCCTAATACAGTACCTGTATATGTGGGTATGGTGAATATGTTCCAAGCGTAAGCCTAACTTAAAAGATTGACCCACTACTGTTCTTAGTAGAGAATTTTATTAGTAATGTTGATCATTCCCATCTTAGACATCTAGCACATGCTGCACTCAGAAGGGTTAGGATTAACAGCAAAGGATAATAGCAATGCTTGAGCTGAAGTCTAGACTGACTCTGAACTCAGAGCAATGACTGCAATGACTTGTGAGTAAAGAGAGGGCCAAGATAAGTGTGTGTAATGTCTCACTCATATTCCTTTTATTCATGATCAAAAGGGACCTACTGCATCTAAAAGCCACAGGTAAGCCAAATATGGACAGAGTGTTGGTGCATGGCTTGGTATGTGGGCAGTGGGTGATTCCTAGAAACAGTGTGTTTATTTCACTTTTTTTTAATCTTAATGTGTGATATGGATATAGTGAAGTCCATAAATCTTGACTTAAATTTTTACAAAGTGAGTACCATGTACTTACTATCCAGATAGAGAACATTTGAATTCCAGAAGCTTCCCTTATGACACAAACTCTGTATTCATTAAACAATTCCTCATTCTCCCTAACCCATCATTCTGCTTTCTTTCTCTATGAATTTGACTACACTAGGTACCTCTATAAGTGGACTCATACAGTATTTGTCCTTTTGTGACTGGCTTATTTCACTTATAATAATGTCTTCATTATGAACATGGGAGTGCAAATAACTTTTTGAGACCCTACTTTAAATCCTTTTGGGTAATATATCCTGTGAAGTCAAACTGCTGGATCATATGGTAATTCTGTTTTTAATTTGTTGAGGGGCTGCCATGCTATTTTCCACAGTGGTTTCACCATTTTACATTCCCCCCAACAGTGCACAAGGGTTCCAATTTCTCCACACCTTTGGAAACACTTGGTTTTTTCCTTTTTTTTTTTTTTAATAATAATTATCCCAGTGGGTGTGAGGTGGTATTTCATTGTGGTTCTGCTGAACTTCTTGACCAGCGCACGCACTATAGGATCCAGCCCCAAGAAACGGCCTGCCATGCTGGCATCCTGGCCAGGCCTCCTGAGGAAGAGTCTGAACAGAGAGGGAGAGAGGATAGTTCTTAGAACTCATAATTGGTTCCTGCAATGGCCATCTGTTGAATTTAATTGTGTGTTAAGTCTAAGACATACTATGTCTGTCATGCACACATGCACAGTTAAGGTGTAGACCTATGAGGGGGGAGTGATCAAATCGGATAATTTGCTGAGTGAGTGCCGAATTTCTGGAAGTGAGCACTATGGCTGGTTCTCCACTGCAAATAAAGGAAGTCATCTTGTGGGAGGTTATTCAGCTACAGAGCTATAGAGCTCTTTACGTTACACGTGCTGCATGTCTGTACAACCGTGACGACGGGACAGAAAAATAGGGATAAAATGAAAACAGACCCCGCCAACAGCCAGACTAAAGTGGGGAGGCCTGAGAATGAAAACAGAAACTACACTTATGAAACATAAGCTATCCTTACAAAACAGATCAATCGTGACAGACCATTGGGGCTCAGTCTTTAAACACCAGCTCCTCCAGACTCCTGTGCACCGACATAAGACCTTGGAGAGACAGCCCTAATGGTAACTCTGCACAGACTTGTGTGTCCCAAAGATAAGACTGCTGGCTTTTCCAGACACTCCCTAGTTTACAAAATCTCATCAAATCCTGCCAAGACCTTCCTGTGACTAACTCCAGCCCCTAAAACCTTCTTAAGTACCCCTCCCTCTCTCCTTATCCTCCCTTCTGAGAGGCTCCTGAGCTTCTCGGGATATGTATTCTCCATTGCTGCAAGATTAATAATACAAATAATTTTGTTGACTACAAGTGGACTCCGGTGGTCTTGGGCTGCAGGACAATGCTAAAAGTCAGACTGTATGCAATGCCTGAAGCCAGCTTTCTCTGATGCCACGATTCTGGAAAAGAGCAAAGCCACTCTCTCTGGCTACCTTTCACTTTCTCCCCACACTTTCTCCATCCTCATTCTCCAAACTCCTGGACACCTCAGGCCTTATACTTTTATTTATGAAAGCTTCTTATAAAAATGAATAATTTAGCATCATGAGAAACGTATCAGGCTGACCTAAGAATAAAGCAATCAAAATCACATTAAAATTATATCATGATTTTTCCCTAAGACTCACTAAGGAGCCATGAGAAAATCAGCCCATCAACCTCTTGTGAAATCCCGGTGTAGCGTTTAACAAATTTTCTGCCTTCGGATAACTTCCCCACCATTAATTTTCTTTTCCCTTAATGAAAGTTTCATTTCATTTCTTTAAGGTGACATCAAGAAATAGTGAAATAAAATGTGCCAGGGTTCCTGGAGTCACATCCCCCATACCTTTACTTCTCAGCTTATGGTGGGCAGAGTGCTGACTCTGCTTTCCCACCATCCAGGGAAAGTGGGAGAGGGCTTTCCTCTGCCCAGCCCCCTCCCCTCCCTTGAGTCATTCTCCCTGCTCTCTAGAATTTGCTTAACCCTGTGGAGACAGAACCAGACCCTTCCTAGTGGCCTGGAGGGAAGAACCTAGACCTCTTATTCATGTCTCGCTCCTCCCATTCTACACACAACGTGGCTTTGGGAGCAGTTTTGCACACAACCTCCCTCTCTCCTAGCCAGAGTAGACGGATCTAGAAGAGGTAAATGAATCCCTTCATGAAGAATTTCACCCAAGGCAGAGAGAAACTGGGACTGCAACATATAAATTCAAGAGCTGTCAGTGGCCTTACAGGCTGGAAACTGGGGAAGATTGTCCAAAGCCAAAGGGAAGGATGAAATGGAGGCTAAGAGAAAAACAGTAAAGATACCCATGCAGATTCCTTATGGAGTGTCTGGGTCCCATGCTTCCTGAGGCCCCATGGCTTTTCTGTTCTTGGAGTCCAAGAGCTTCTGTGGTATCTTTCCATTGAAAATTAGGTTTTGCCCAAGTTGGCTCCCATGGGTTCCTGTAACTTACAACCAAAAGAGCCTTAGGAATGCACAGGTTTCCTGGTGTAGAGGAGCTTCACACCCTGCAAGAAGGGAGCACACTCCCCAACCCCAGGACTGTACCATCTCCCTTAGTGAGGTCCTTCTGTCCCCTGAGCTGAGTTAGCCACCCTTGACTCTGCTCCCCAGTCCTCCTGACGTGATCCTGCCATGGCACTAGCCCTTCATTCTGTGGCCACGCGCAACCTGGACTCAGACATCGTAATTCAAGGTCAAGGGCTGGGTCACTTCATTACACACCCCTTCTTCCTTGTTATCATTGCCCTGTTGACTGGGATCCAAAATTGTACACACTGCCAGTTTATGTGAAAAAGATGTGAGTTCCTTATTTTCGACTAATGATGGAATCTTCCTTTCAACCTGTGGATAATGCACGTGAAGTTTACTCTGTTTGCATCTTTTTTTCAGCATAGTTGACACACAATATTATATTAGTTTCAGGTGTATAATATAGTGGTTTGACCAGTTTATATGTTATGCTTTGTTCTCCCCAATGCAGCTACCATCTGTCACCATATGTCATTATTACAATATCATTGATTATGTACCCTATGCTGGGCCTTTTATTCCTGGTACTTACTCACTCCATACTGACTGGAAGCCTGTATCCCCCACTCCCCTTCACTCATTTTGCCCACTCCCCACTTCTATCCCCTCTGGCAACCACCAGTTTGTTCTCTCTATTTATAAATCTAATTTTGGTTTTGGTTTGTTCATTTGTTTTGTTTTGTTTTAGATTCCACTTATGAGTGAAATCATATGGTATTTGTGTTTTTCAGTCTCACTTATTTCACCTATATAATACCCTCTAGGTCCATCCATGTTGTCTCAAATGACATGATGTCATCTTTTTTATGATTGTGTAATATTCCATAATATATATTAGGAATTCCATATATTCCATGACATATAAATATTCATATATATGTGTATATATATATATATATATATATATTCACATCTTCATCCCACGTCTTCCTCTTTCTCATCCATTCTTCTATTGATGGACACTTACGTTGCTTCCATATCTTGGCGATTATAAATAATGCTACAATAGACTTATAAGCGACACCGCATATATTTTTTTCAAATTAATGTTTTCATTTTCTTTGGGTAAATACACAGTAGTGGAATTATTGGATTATATGGTGTTTCCATCTTTAATCTTTCTGAAGAACCTCCACACTCTTCCACAGTGGCTGCACCAATTTCCATTCCCACCAACAGTGTGTTAAGGTTCCTTTTTCTCCCCCTTCTCATCAACGCCTGTTATTTCTTTGTCTTTTTTATTTTCGCCACTCTAACAGGTATAATGGAGGCTACCATTTAAACTTGTGAAATGCCCAGAGTCTAAGAGACCCCCAAAAACGAACCACCAGAGTCCAGAGTCAAAGCTAAGCAGCAAGGGTCATTTATTGCAGGTTCGAACCTGGACCTCTGCGCCCTCGTTGCCGGTGACGCCGAGAGGTCCTGAGAGAGGTTTTTACACCCCTTTTATAGACAGGTACAAACAAGTCATGGGGAAATCAGGAATTTTCCACAGTTACAGAGCTGCGATTGGTTGGTGTTTAAAGTTGGACACTTAACAGTATTCGATTGGTTCCTGCCTTTAGGTCAGACCACAACCGGGGGTACGGGTATCACAATGATTGATCAGGAATACACGGATGTGCCAAGCAACAATGATTGATCAGGAGTACACGGATGTGCCAAGTAACAATGGTTGATCAGGAATATACGGATGTGCCAGGCAACAATGATTGATCAGGAATACATGGGCGCGCCAAGCAATTGTACAGAAGCGGAACAAGCTGGTTAAGCTTGGTTAGGTTTCAGTTTCCCGTAACTTAAGCTTTTAAGTTTTAATTTTCTCAGGCCTCTCACTTGCCAATTAGTAACATCTCAGTCTCTGTGAGTTGGAATAGTCTCTCTTGGAATGACCATGTCTCTGTTGGGTATATGCTCAATCTTCTGGATCTCCCCCCTCTCCTTTTCAAGATGGCAAATGAGGAGATGTCAGGGTCGTGGGAAAGAGTGGACTCTTACTATACGTGCTCAGTTCCTGCAGTGTCCTTTGGCTGTCCTGTTTTTCACAAGGATGTCCCCTGCACTGCTGCTGGCCTCTGAGTCTGAAATCTATAGCTGGTGAATTTGCCGTTGGTCTCTGAGCTCCATGTCAGCTACATGGCCCTTCTCACAGCACTGGCCCCACTTTGGACTTTGCTACTGCCCCACCCCTTTGGCTCCTGGATCTCTTTGCCCCATACTATCTCTTTGTACCTTGAAAACCTCATCAGCCACATCCTCAGCCAACTTCTGCCTTGTCTACATGCCATGGGTAAATCTCTGAGTCCCCCCAGTACACAACACTTAGGCTAAGGCTAGCTGGGGGACACTAATTCAGACCCCTCCATGCCACATCTGATGCACCACACTTTTCACTCTGCCACAGGCACCTCATGCAGCTGAGAGATTCTCTCTGTGGGATGGTGTAGGGTCCCAAACAACAAAACAGGGTAAAACCTCTGCGATCCTGGCTGCCCCCTCAACCTTTCCAACACCCACAACCCTCAATTAGGGCTTGGAGAGAGACGAGTCATTTTATATATGTCTGAGCTTGCTCCGCTCTCTGATACTCTTCTTCTCTACTTTGCCGGCTCAAAAGGAATATGATATTCCCGGTCCTTTCTCTCTGACCCAAAACCCTTTTATGTGATTTCCTTCCTAAAAGGGATGCCTTAGTAAAACCCCTAAAGGTCAGGTGGTCCTTTGATAAATTTCCTTAAGCTCTCATTCAAAGCCTATTTCCCTCTTTCTCTCTTTTTTTTTTAAAGTTAATCAGTGGCGCCTGGGTAGCTTAGTCGGTTAAGCAGTCAGCTTCAGCTCAAGTCATGATCTCACCGTTTGTGAATTCAAGTCCTGTATCAGGCTCTGTGCTGGCAGCTCAGAGCCTGGAGCCTGCTTTGGTTTCTGTGTCTCCCTTTCTCTCTGCCCCTCCCCCACTCATTCTCTCTCTCTCTCTCTCTCTCTCTCTCTCTCTCTCTCAAAAATAAATAAACGTTAAAAAAATTTAAAGTTAATCATGATTTGCTTGGCTTTCAGCCCACAAGAGAATGAAGATGTCAACCAAAAACAGGGAGGCATGCATACTGTCTATGAGAACACAGTGAAGGAGGAAACAGAGAGACCATGAAAAAAAACACACACAAGGCGTGCCTGGGTGGCTCAGTTGGGTCATGATCTCACAGTTCGTGGGTTTGAGCCCCACGTCAGGCTCTGTGCTGACAGCTCAGAGCCTGAAGCCTGCTTCGGATTCTGTGTGTGTCTCTCTCTGCCTCTCATCTGCTCATGCTCTGTCTCTCTCTCTCAAAAATAAACAAACATTAAAAAAAAAGAGAGAAGTGGGTTTCATAACCAATTCTAAATTAATGTCACCATTCTATCCCCTGAATGCATTTCCTCATGGCAGGAGAAAGGGAGACAGCCTATAACTGGTGGGTGTCCACCTGTTCGTTCTCTGAACACCCAAAGTAGGGTGTCCAGCAGATTTTGCAAAAGGCAAAAAAGGGGAATACAAACTGGAATAAAAGGAGTCACTCAAATACGTGAAGTAAAGATACAAAGGAACTTTGGTTTTATTGCCACAAACTGAAAAGACAAAATGAAAGCCAGCGTATGGTATCTGGCTTGGGTAAAGGAGACCAGGCCTCCGGTTGGGCCTTCCCACATGTTGCCTCATGACAACAGCCTCCGTCTCAGATGACAGATGGTGTCCGCCCTGATGCCCTTGCTCAATAGGAAGAGCTTATATCACAGTGCTAATACAGAAGTAGGTATGACCAAAATTTTGCACAATTTCTCAACCCAAGTGGCTAAATTTAAACAGGAAAACTCCAGCTCATGGCAGTTTCTCATATGTGGAACACAGAATAAGAAGCTGGGAAAAGCAAGGCCATCCAAACCAAGGGTTCTTGACCTGGGATCTATGAAACCTTAGAAAACAAATAAGGGTGTGTTACTTCTTTCTAGGAAGAGGACCCATAGCTTTCATCAGATTGTCAGTGAGGTCTGTGACTCTAAAAAACAAAATTTTTATATGAGGTGATCAGTCAGGGAAAGATAAAAAGGGCTGGTGTCAGTGTCCTGAAATAAGAAGTTGTTTCTTCTTATATCAGGCTAAAGTAATACAAAGAAAGCTGGCTTTCTGCTCTGGGAAAATTGTGGGGGGGTGTGAATTTCCCAAGGAGGGGCTGTGCATACAGCTGCCTGCTCTGACCCTGTGCATAAACAATCACAAAAAGCAGAAGCGATGTAACCATATTTAAATAAATGTATTTTCCAGACGGCATAGCAAGTCAACTGTGAGTCCAAAAAAAAAATGTCAACTCAATGCGGACAGAAATCTTCGTAAGTTTTCCTAACTCTCACGCCTGCAAGCTGACCAATAGCAGGGGATCAATAAATATGCACGGAATGAATCAATCAACAAAGAGTTTTCTAAAAACCTACAAAGACTGTGGGTCCAATTAAATTCGGCTGGCTTTGTAATGCATTCTACCACTGATAAGAAATTTATTCAATTTTATTTAAAAGGCACTATTGGCATCAAGTAGAAGCTTTTAATATTTTATTTATAATTGTTTTCATGCTGAAAGTCTGAAAGCTGTTCACTGAAACATTTTGACTTTCATCAATGCCGTATTTTCTTGTTTATTTATATACTTATTTTATTTACAGTAAAAATTTGCATACAAAAGAAAATCACTACCTGATTTTTTCCATTCATAATCATATAATTTAGGACTTTTGACCCCATGGAAATAACGGATGTAGGTTTCAGAGCTAACAGTGACAGGGTGAAAGTTTTCTGGTCTTGTTGATTGAAAATGCACTATTTCCCTGCCTGGTGGAATTCAAGTGCCTTATTCCCGCTGTCATGTGCTAACTGGATTGTCTTTGGCAGAGCTGAGATAAGCTGGGCATGGATCATTTCCATGTGGGTTTCTTGTATCCGAACCGCCAAATAGCAGCCTTCCAAACCCACAGGTCTGTTTTGAAGTCTAATCACTTTCTCACATCAAAGAGTATAAGGAAAGTTTCTGAGACAGATATTAAGTAGATTTCTTATATTGTGACCTGTAGCCGTGAGGTTCAGACCCTCCAGGACAGATGTCTCACCAGAGCTTTTGAACCAAGGTGCTGGCTGTGTGTTTTACCTGCACAGGTCAGTTTGCAGGGAGATGACTTCAAATGAGCCATATTACAAAAAACACTCGTTAGTTGGTCTCGTTCTCTTTTGGCTTGAATTCTGGGAAAGTAGAGGTGTTGATGCCACAGAGCAGTGAGGACATGATGGCTTTGGAGGAACTAAATCACTCCTGAAACATACTCCAGCAAAGCAGTGAATTCCAGGGTGGAGGCGGGGGGGGGGGGGGGGGAGCAGGTCTAATGAATGGCCTTCAAGAGTCTAGTCCCAGGATACTAAGAGATGAGGGTTTGGAGTTCACTCTTGGTCAGAGTCAACGGGGCAGACGTACTCTGCATAAAGGCAATTAGTCATGTCTGAGAGGTCAGCTGACTTGTTAGCTGACCACCATCAGCAGCATTTACACCTTTTCCGGGGCAGGGGCGGAAGGAGGTGTTTAAATGATCCAAAATTCCAGTTTTACCCTAAAGTAACGGGAAGCCTGGGACTCAGGCGTCTCAGATATCCTCAGATGCAAAACCAATTGGACTTCAGCTTTGCAGATGGATGGAAAAGCTTGTAAGACCAAGACAGACAACGTTGAGGTGGCCCCAATGCTGCTGCTGAGGCTGGCTCTTATCAGGGCAGATATTGGGGCCCAAGTTCAAGATCTAATGGCTATAGAGCACCAGAGCTTATTTCAGACAGACACCAAGAACCCGGGAGAGGTACAGTCCAGAGGGTAAGGCATAACTGAAATGTAGACAATGGATAGCACACACAGTCGTGTGAACAGAGGGGATGTGGTTTGAGAGGTCACACCATGCACAGTGAGGCTCCAACAGCTATCTATAAGGTGGGGGATGAGGCCTTCTAGCTCCATAAAGAGGGACAAGAGCTCAAATGGTGTCAGGAGCCTAATGGGAATTCAGATCAGCTTGGCGCCGGGAGACTTGGCAGGGACTGAAGCAATGTCAGGCCCAGACACTGAGCCAGCAGGCAGCACAGGGCTCCAGGGCTCACCAGTGGCACCAGGGCTCACCCCAAAGCTCCCAGCCTTGTCATACAATAGTTCTTGATTTCAGACTCCTCTATCTGCAGCTATCTGCCTACCTTCCTGCTCTGTGATAAAGTGGATGAGGATCTGGGAGGACTGCCCTTTCAGGGAAAAGGCAGGAGATGCAAGACTGACACACTTGAAGGGAACTCACATTCCCATCAGCCTGGAAGCAACTCACCTGGGTCTGTGTGTCCCTCAAGGTCTCAGGCAGATCCAGACTATCTAAGGGATGAGGAGGCTGAACTCAACTGCACCTGCACCTGGACCTTTGCCCAGTGGCAATGCCCTTGTCTGGGACTCACTGCCTAAACACATGGAACAGAAGAGAAGAGATATTATTTTAGCAAAACATATGCATAAATGATTTCCTTGAATTTTGAATTTAAAAATTGTGTAGCTATACTACAACACATTTATTTTTTCCTGGCTGTATTTTGACATTCGGTTCCTACTTAACAACAATATATATTTAATAATTATATATATATATATATATATATATAAAGTGTATATATATCTACACATATGTAATATATATAATGTGTATATATGTAATATATATAATGTATCCATATGTAATAGATAATGTGTATATAACAGATAATGTATATATGTAACATATATAATGTATATATAATATAAATGTATATATGTAATATATAATGTATATATGTAATATATAATGTATATAAATGTAATATACATAATGTATATATATGTAACATATATAATGTCTGTATATATGTAATATATTTAAATTTTTATATTGTTCCATAAAACATTTACTAAAATAAAGTTAAAAAATAAAATAGAATGAAATAAAATAAAAAACAATGGCCCCTGAAAGCAGAATAGAAGAAAGCAGCATAAAGGATTCTGGATTTAAAATCAGTAATGGGATTCCCATTCTGGGCTTCGACTCCAGAAAAGTCATCTTGACCTTCCTGGCCTTCAGGTTCTATAATGTTCTGCATGTGTTTCCTGCTTCTATCCTAATTCAAGAGACATGGTGTCTCTTGAGTTCTGGGGAGAATGGAATCAGGGCAAAGTTCTTTCTTGTTTGCTGGCTCTGAGATTTTTATCAACCTTGTGGTGCTTGAGAGTAGGTTATGTGTTATCTTAACCTAGTTCAAAGGTAGCAAATGTTAACAAAGAATCCTACAACCTAGTCTTTTCTCCAGTTGCAACATATTAACAAGCCTCTGACAGATAACCTCTCTTTCACCTCATTCTCCTTTCCTTACCTTCATTGCAATAAAAACCCACATACCCATGCAAGCAACATAAGAGTTGTCAGGGAACTTGAAAGGTGTGAGCCAGAAAATGTGATCTTTGCTTGCAATTTGGAGATGTTTGTCCTTGAAAGTCTTACATGGTTCCTTCATCTTCTGAGTCTGGGTTGCTGTCCCTTTGGGACATGCAGGAACCACCTCTGATCACTAGAAAAGTCCAATGTTTCTGGATTGGTTTGATCTAAAATGAAGGACTTTGGTGTTCTGGAAAGCACAGACCCAAAGAAATGGGGCAAATATGCTCAAACCCTTAACAACCTGGATGATGCATGCTGGCCAACCATAATTCAGTCTCCAGTCTCACACACTGTTCTGATTATCTACTATTAAATAACAAATGACCCCAAATTTAAGGTCTTAAAACAACAACTATTTTATTATCTCTTTGCTGGCAGGGTTCCACTGGGTAGATTTTTCTGCTCCAAGTAATATCAACTGGTGTTAGGGGTGGGGGACTCTGTCGGTATTGAGCTGGCTAGTCTGGAGGGTCACTTTTGTTTGGAAGGTCAAAGTTGGTCTCATTCACATGTCTGTGCTTTTGGAGTGACACCTGGAAAGGTGAGTCAGCAGGGGACTGCTCCCTCCCCATATGGTCTCAGGGTCTGCACGAGGTCTCTATAGCAGAGCAATCAGACTTCTTACATGGAAGCTCAGAATTCCAAGAAACCAAAGCAGAAGCTGTCAGTCCTCTGACAGTCTGGGCCTGGTACTAGCCCAGAAACACTTCTTCCAGACTGATTGGTCAGCAGTCATGAACCTGCCCAGATTCAGGAGGAGGGCAAATGAACCCCATTTCACAATAGTGGGAGTGTCGAAGAATTTGGGACCATAGTCATTGCAACATACATATGCACACATCAACGCACACACACACATACACTAAAACTTCAAAATAAAAAAAATTTTTTTGATGAAAGAGTGACTTTTAAAGCATAACTTAGGATGTGGGAGGAGGAGAAAGATGCAGGCCAATTCACACTGATCGTCCAGTCCCTTTGGCAGGACCCCAGGACCCCCCTCCCCACCCTCACTTCCCTTGGCTCTTCTGTAATCTCCATTTAAGTCGGCCTTCCTCCTCCCATCCCAAGTCATGGCAAGAAGTAATTTGTAAAGGCGGTTCAGGCACCTTCAAGCTGCACAGAGGACCTGCTATTGCCGGTGAGGGGACAAAGGCTCCTCTGTCTTCCAGTGCCTGTGGCTGGCTGAACCCTTCCTCCCGGCTCCTCAGAGCAGCTCATTCTGGAATGAAGCAAGGCAACACCCTTGCTTCCCTCTCCCCACTCCTCTCTGCTAGCTCAGGTCCACAGTCTCTTGGGAAATAAACCTTATCACCTTATTACAAAAACTGTGAAAAACCAGGAGGAAATTGCATGACTCTAGATTTTACCCCTGACTGCATCATGCTCTCACTTCTTGTTTTCTCTCTGCCCAGGCTTGGGACTGCCACTCAAATCCTGCTTGGTGGCTCGGCCCTTCACTGATCCGATTTGGAAGCGTTTGCGCTAGGGTCTAGTTCTGAACCCCAAATATGGTGCCTGCCTTTAATGTTTCTTCCTTTCACATACAACTCCTGAGAACATTTTTAAACATGTAAAAAAATATATTCTACTCCACTATTCTGCTATAACATCTAAAATATTTTTCTCCTTTTGTTCACTCCTATTCTCATGAACATTTATTGAGTTCCTACCTTGAGTCAGGTGCATGTTCTGTGGGGACAGTGCTAACTATCCAGCAGCTGGCAGGGGAGTCAGATGCCCACCTTAAAGGCCATGCCACAGAAGCAAGAGCCAGGGGAGCCTTGCCCATTTTGTTCTGGGGGCTCTGAGGACAGAGAAAACACTCGTGCTTGGCAAGGGACAGGGACGGCTTCTGAGAAGAGGTGGCCTTGAAGGAAAAGGAGGTGTTATCCTGGAAGACAAAGAGGAGAACACTCTAGGTAGAGTGAAAGCTCATGCAAAGGCACTGAGGCATAGAACAGCTGAGCATGTCTAGGGACATCACTTGTAATTTGGTGTCACCAGAACACAGAGCATGTAACAAAATGACTAGAAATGTGGCCGGGGAGGCAACAGTCTCCAGATGATGAGCAGCACTGAGAGCCCTACTAGGAATTCACCCTTCACTTGGTGGCCCTGGGGAGCTTTGAGCAGTTGTAAGCAACGGGATAACATGATGGACTGTGTTTTGACTAAGATTACTACTTTTCTTTAATTCTCATTTTATATTTAATTGAGCTCCTCATGTCTTTCTTTTTCTCTAAAGGCTCATATTATCTTAACACAAGGTCATTCAGAGATATATTTATTCTGGTTATTTATTTTCCAAATCCATGCAAGTGTGTTCATCCCCACCCTCTCTTCCTTCAACGATCCTCTCGTGGGAAACATCAGCAGGAATTCCGAGGCAGCCCATGAAGCATGCTCTGTGCCAGGCACTGGCAAAGCAATCTCGTGATCCTCTCTCTTCACGCTTTCACTGACTCTTGATACAATGACTTCAATGTATCAGCAAGAGACCTCCAGGCTTGCTGTAGGAGCTGGGAAGAAGCCTTCAATAGACCTGGTGGTCTGATCTTGCCATGTGCATCTTGCCATGTGCACCTCGCCATGAAATAGCATCCCCTCAGACTGAGGCCAGTTCCCAGGGTTGCCATTTGTTTGGCCACTTAATCTCCCAGGACATCTGACCATGGCCACTCTAGCTGACCATATAATCCAAGGGCCCTCTACAAGTGCGGCGTCCTGCACCAAGAACCTCAAAGTTGTGTTCAGCATTTTGTTTATATTTAATTTGCACCTTACTACATCTTCCTTGGTCTTCCTTCACTAAAGTATTTCCAGAAGAGATTTATTCCATGTTTTTTTATAATGTAGTGGCAAACTCCCCAGTACGGAGGGAGCCTGTCTTACTCATGATGGTCCCCCACGACAAGTTAGTCCATCTCATCTCAGCTGTGATTTTCATGAGGATTTTTGTCAGCTCATCTTTCCATGAGCTCTCTAGGATAAGAGCTGGAGAGAAAAGCGTCTGTGGGGAGCATAGGTCTTCTCAGCATTCAAAGAAAATTCCACTGAGAGGAATAGGACAGGCTAGTATGCTTCCTCATTCTACCTTCCAAAAACTCATACAACCTAATCAAACATATTCAACTCAGCAAGAAAAATGTTTACATGCATTTATGTATAATACACATGGTGGGCAGTTTCCTCCAATTCAATTTCTCCTTCTTTTAAGAACCCTGATCTTTAGCTGAGCACATCACCACAAGAATAGAGACCACCTGCCCTGGCTTCCCATGCAGCTACCAGTGGTCATATGACTCTATTTCCCAGCATCCCTTGTAGCCAGGTGTGGCCAATGAAATGTAAGCAAACATGTTGAGGGAGACTTGGGAAGAAACGCCTTTATGAGAGAAGGTGTGAGTTCCACTCACCTTCTGCTTTCTTCTACTGCTGTCCTGGAATATAGGTAAGATAGCTGGAGCTCTAGCAGCTACTTTAGATCTTTAGCTGATCTTGAGAATGAAAATCAGTTCTAGGAGGGTGGGACAGAAAATAAGGAGCTTAGGTCCCTGAAGGCACCACGGGACTGTCAGACTA
Source organism: Panthera tigris (assembly GCF_018350195.1). Classification (NCBI taxonomy): domain Eukaryota; kingdom Metazoa; phylum Chordata; class Mammalia; order Carnivora; family Felidae; genus Panthera; species Panthera tigris. The sequence continues at coordinate 125,751,662 of NC_056661.1, read as the reverse complement.
GCACTGAACTGCCTACCCTTGGACCTCTTTTATCTAAAAATGAATGAAAGAATGAATGAATGAGCTTCTCACTTATTTCAGCAATGTTAATTTTATCTTACTCTGTGTGAAAACTTAACTCCACTTTATAGATGTAGGTAAGAGTGATTTAAGACCATCATCTCCCCCAATCTATAGCAGATGAGAATCCAAAGCCCTCCCCAAGACACCTATGAACTCCTGAGCTCTTGTTCTCTTGGTCCCTCTGCCTCTGCACTTGCTTCTATGGGTACATTCTTAGCTCTTCCCGGCCCTGATCCAAACAAGAAACTTGTTCCCTTTGATTTCCACAAAAATCCATTCAAGATCTGGGCAAAGTATCATTTCCCATGTGGCACAGCAAACAACTTGCAAATCTACCACAGACCTTTCTATTCGCTCAGGCTTTTGCCTCCCCACTTCCCAGCACTTCTCTCTGGTTTTTGTTTTTTTGGGTTTGTTTTTTTTTGTTGTTGTTGTTTTTGTTTTTTTGTTTTTTGGGGTTTTTTTTGCCAGAAAGATCCTAGTGTGTCATCTGTCCTATTTTCCCTTTGCTCTCATTTCTCTACTCCTACCCTGTTCCTTCTGGATTATGTCCACATTCTTTTGCCTCATTTATAAAAAGCAGTTCATTCACAGCATCTCCTTTCTCCAAACTTTTATCAGGTGCCCAGCAGACAAAAACAAGTTATATCTAATAGAATTCACCCTCCTTAGAAGGCCATGGTTATAAATGGCACACCCCTACCAGATAAATATCTCTACAAATCTCAACCACCTAGAAGCACATGAGTGAGTGGGTAGGGTTAGTGGGGAGTGTGGGAGCACACATCCTGTTGTATGTCTGGGTTGCTTTGCACTGCTGCTGGGCCACCCATCACTAGAGGATCCTTGGCTTATTTCCTGGTGCATGGCTTTTCCTACTGGAAGCTACCAGCATACCTCTGGGAGAGGGGTTCCTTGTCTCCACACTCACCTACTGCCCACCTAGTGCTTACTTCTCAAATTGCATCACAAGTCTCCCTGGACTGGGGAATCTTACCACTCCCCTGGGGCTTTCTGAATTCCTACTTTGTATCTACATATGTGCATTACTAAAATGGAAATGCCTTTAAATGTCCTCCGAAAATGTACAAAGCCAAAGCATGTTAAAATTCCAATATTACTTAAGAAGGATAATGTTAATTGATTGTTAGCTTTACATTTATCTAACCTTTACTGTTAGGGTTTGTTTTTTTGTTTTGTTTTAATTTTTATTTTTTTACTCTCATTGTCTCCTTAATCCTTACAATGTTTCTATAATATTGGCATTCTATGACCCATTTTATAGTGAAACCAACTAATCCCAGAGAGGTGGATCCATTTGCCCAAGGGCACACAGCTAGGAAGTGATGAAGCCACAGTAAAAATGTAGGTCCCCGCATCCTAAATTCATAACTCTTTTAATTAGCAGATGTGCAGGCTTGTTATAGATTAATTTGCTATTTCCCTAGCACATAACAGAAAGAAGGATTGGCTACAGCTAGAATAAATAAGCTCTGACTGGAGAGAAGAGGCTCAGCACAGAGTCTGGGGTTGGTGGGTCTGAGCCAGGGACCACCGCAGAGAATCCTGGGAAACCAGAAGCAAAAAAAGGTACCCTTGGTGTCAGAGACAGGAGAAAGTCAAAGACATGCTTTTGTGATAGCACCAGCTTTTACAAGATTTCCTGTCATTAAGGTCTTTTTTTTTTCTTTCCCCTGATTAAAGGACTCGCTGTGAATGAGATAGCTGAGGCCAATGTAGGTCAAAAAGTAATCAGGAAGCATATTCAGACAGAACAAACCAGAACCACAGGTGTAGTATTTGGGAATTATAAACCCTCAGCCTTCTGCTGCAGGGACTGTGGTTTGAATCAAAACTCCCTGAGCAAAGTAACAAAATGCTGCAAGGAAGAAATCTTATTCCCAAAGGCAGATATTGAGAAAATCGGAATTGGAGCATCTGACAGCAGGGGTCCTCTAGGGATATCACACAGGGCCCAGCTAGTTGTTATAAACCACGGGTATATCCAGGGCCTGTCAGCAAGTTGTGCAGGGATCCTGGGTCATTTGCACTCAATGCTTGATGAACAAAGGCAGCCCTGCTGGGAGAAATGAGACGGGCCATTGGGAGGGACGCCATTGTGAGGGACACCACCTTGGTGACACAAAGGTTTTGTCTGGTGGTGTGCAGGCACACACACTTCAGCATCAGTTAGCAAAATCACTTCCTGGTTTCTGGGTTCCTCTTTTGACCCTGCCCAGTAAGAATTTGATCTTCAAGCATGAAAATCACTCTGTTTATGGAAAACCTACTGTGTGTCAAGTATAATTGGGATACACCTCTACAGCTGAGGAATCTCACCCTTGGAAATGGCAAATGACTTGCTTCTTGCTGCACAGCTAAACCAGGAATTCCTAGTTTGGCCAGCCTGGAAGCCTGAGCACACCAGGTTGTCTCAAGGCTCACTGTTCCTGGGGTGGTTGTGGTTAGAACTGCCCAGGTCACCCACGTGAATAACAAGGCTTAAAGTTTGCATACAGCCTTCCACTAAGAAACTCCTTTCACCCTGAGAAGCCTGCTTCCAGCCTGCACACAGCTATAAATCTAGAACCAACAGAACCTCAGGAGGCCCAGAGCCTGTGCCAAGTGCTCTTCTGGAAGCTGCCTGAAAATTCCTTACTGACCTATGGGTTAGCAAACTAGACTGCATTCCTGGAGTTCTGCCCGGCACATAGAAGGCATTCAATAAATGCTGCCTCTTCCAATCCATGCCATTTCCCCACATCTTGGCCTGAAACTACCACGATGTCTTATAATTCTCACAAAGGCTGGCCTGGGGTGCAGATTTCATCACATTCCTACTGGGATAATAACCAGAGCTTTGATTTACTAAGCACTTACTTCTTACTAGGTACACCGCTTTATAGTTTGGATACATCATCTATTTTAATCCTTCCAGCAACCCTGTAAGACAAATATCATTATTATTCCAATAACAGTGAGGAAACTGATGGATTGAAATGTTACATTACTGGCATGATACATTACTCAGAAGTAAACAATAGGTATGGTATTTGAACATGGGTCTTTCTGTCTTTGCAGTATGTGCTCATAATCATTCCATTGGTCTGTCTCTCCAGGAAGTCCCTGGAACTTCTCTAGGCCCTGCCTCCTGTGGTGGTCCTAGTGACCTCCAGAGCTTGCCTTGGTCACAGAGTCAGGGACCTTGAGAACCAGCAGCTCAGCCTCAAAGAAAGTCACAGGTCCAAGGACATCATGCATCTGTTTGGCCCAACGTGTGCCAGGACATAAGCAGGGGAACACTCTGGAGTGTGATATCTCTGCTGCAGATTCAGAGCTTTGATGAATTAGCATTTGTTAAACTAATGCCTACAAAGAATTCTTCAAAGCCTAAAAATTGGTATTTCCTACATCCTGGAAAGAATACAACTCTAAAATTCTGCCTGCTATTTAAAATGCTATTCCTTAAGTAAAAGCAGGAGGAGGAGGAGGAGAGGGAGGAGGAGGAGGAGGAGGAGGAGGAGGAGGAGGAGGAGAAATGTCTACCAAGTCTGATAGCTTTCATAACATTTCATAAAGTTTATAATAAGCTTTCCTCAGAGCCTAAACAAGGAGAGTAAAAATTGCAGGATCTCCCAGGCATATCTAGATTGTGGTACTTTGACCCAATCCCCTTATCTCGTCTGAGCATGGCATGTGACTTCGCTGTATCCTGTTTTAGAACAAAGCATTCAGATGATATGTCTTTTCTCTATCTATGATCTGGTTCAGTTTTTTTCCTCCAGAAAAACTGCATTCAGTTCTCATCTTCAAAACAGAAAATCAGTCTCTGGAAAACGAACAAATCATGTGAGGTGGGAAATATAAACACGTTGTGGAATTCTGGAGAAAAGAGATGCATCATATACAGCTGAGTAACTACAAGTGGGTTAATTACAGCACATCTTTTTTTTCACGTTAGGTTTAAAATCCAGCCATGCTGACAGTCCATTCTTGTCTGCATTGCTTATTCCCTGCACACCAAACAGAAGGCCTTGGCAAAACTTGACCCTGGAAGGAATAGTCCAACTCCTCCAGAGGAAAACAGCTACTTGACCAGAATATTCTTTAGCAACAAAATAAGGAGCTCGATCTTACCACACAAAATTGTTTAGAGCAAAATGAAATAACTTGTGAATACAGCAAATTGTCATTTCCACAGGCTGTGGACACGGCTGACCAAATTGCTAGAGTTGTGTGTCTGTGGGTCTTTTTTTCTTCAGTTTTAGTTTTGCTTTGTTTGGCAAGAATGAAAGAGGAAGGCCTCCTAACCACCCCACAGGATGATTCCAGCAAGACTCGAGGTTCCTGAGGCTTACGACTGACTTCAGCCAGCAATATAAAAGGGTATGTGGCTGCAGCTGCTGCCATTTGGGTTTTTCCTTTGGCTTCAGTTTTAACTCAGAAAACCTGCTCACCAGGGACTCCCTGCAGCTCTTTCCGGGGCCCAGGCCGCTGGCTCTCTCTCGGGGCTTCTGCAAAAGGAAGGAGTGGGTCTGTGAGTGTTTGTATGTTTTTCTATTCCCTTCACACTTATGAAAAGTCTGTATGTGAGAGTGCGGGACGTGTGTGTGTGTGTATCAGAGAGGGAAGAGTGGAGAAGGGAAGCCAGACTGACAGATTCTGTGGCCTCAGCTTCAGAGTCCCTCAGCGGGCAGCCTCTGCAGCCCGGCTGGTCTCTCGTGGTGCACAGCTCCAAGATGAAGTCCCCCTGGAATATCCTTTTGGTGACTCCTCTGTTCTTACTCCTGCCGCTTCGCACCTCGGCGTCTCCAGCCTCTGATGACTCCCCAAGCACCAGAAACCCCAATGGCCACACCTGTCTAGGTACGTAAGTGTTTTGCATATTTTTTATGTGGGCATAACAATGGGGTCAAATACTTTGCTTGCATAGTAAATCACCTATTTAGTGACATCAATAGCTCTGAATTCCAAGTAAGGTGACAATAACCTCCCCAACATAGAAAACCTTGAGCCTGAGAGTGAGCACATATGTGTGCACAGAAGGACGCTATCCAGTGGCTAGTTTGAATTAGTTGTGTAAGTCTTCCACCTCGCTGGTGATTGTAGTTTTTTTTTTCTCTTGGAGGGACAACCCTTAGAAAAGCCTGAAATTCTTACCCCTTTCAGGACAGTAGGCAGCATTGCACAGTAGAAAGAAGGTGGTCTTTGACATCAGACAGCATGACTTCTGCCATATTCCTGGTTCCTCCCCTGAGACTCAGTGGTAGGGGACATAGTTCCCTCCTTTTCGTGGGAAGGTTAAGGAATTTGTGGCCATCCTCATTAGCCATGGGTGTTCGTTTGGATGCCCATACAAATACTCCACGGCCCCGAGAGCTCAGGGAGTCTATTGCTACTTGGGTTTGATGACGGGTTAGCACCCACTTCCACAATTCTCAATTTCTGGCTAACTGCCTGGAGTTGTTGGCCAGTCCACATGGTTAAGAAGAAAGGTGAGTGCAAGATGTGTCCATCATGTGATCAACATTTACTGGGCAATGACTGTCCTGAGCCAGGGGCTGCAGGCTGTCCCAGCTGGGGTCTCACTGTTTGAGTTGGTTCCTTGGAGAAACAGGCTCAGAAATTTGCACACAGGGGTGTTTATTGAGGTGTGCTCTTGAGGAAAACACCATGAGGAGGGAATAAAGCAGCAGGAATAGGCAGAAGGAAAATATGGGCTATGTAACAGCCACACACACACACACACACACACACGCACGCCAATCCCACTCTGGAGCTAAAATGGCCCTTCAAAGTGGCCTGCAGTGGGTCCAGACACTGGAACTGCCAACAGTGAACAGTCACTGGATATGAACTGACCCCAGGGGGCAGCTCCTTTCAGTGGAGGCAATACCTGCAGAGGCACTAGCTGGGAGCCATTAGCACCGACGGTCCCAGCAACGGGGGGAGGGAGTGTCTCCTGAAAGGGGACATGAGGATATGAGGGTGCTCGGGTTTGCAGGGCTGAATGTGGGGTTAGCTCATTCGCAGCTGGTGGTAGGAGGAAGGGCGTCAGGTAAGAGGAAGAGAGGCAGGAGAATACAAGGAGTTTCTGGTTGGGCTTCCACTACTTTCTGAAAAAAAGCAGGACTATTTGACTTCACACTCACTGGCACAAAGTCACTTCCCAAACATTCCTATGTGTCCCCTCTCCACATGGTCACTGAATGGCCACCACATGCCAGACCTTGTGCTCTGGGCTAGAGATACAAAGATGAATGAATAACAGTGTTTAACAATTTTTAAGTTTGTTTATGTATTTTGAAAGAGAGAGAGAAAGAGAGAGCAAGTGGGGGAGGGGCAGAGAGAAAGGGAGAGAGAGAATCCCAAGCAGGCTCCACACTGTGAGCACAGAGCCCAATGTGGGGCTCCAACTCACAAACAGCGAAATCATGACCTGAGCCAAAACCAAGAATCAGTCGCTTAACTGACTGAGCCACCCAGGTGCCCCAAATGAGAATAATATTTAAAACGCCTCTGTCCTCAGCAAGTTCACTGTTCAGTTTAGGGGGGAAAAAAATGAAACTCTGGGCTGTAAAGATTACAGTTCTTTAAAATGAAGCACAAACTGAGAGCTTAGTGCTCACAATAATACTCCACCTGTCAAAGAACTCTGAACTGTAGCACCCATGGTACAGCCAGCAGAAAGCCAAGAAACACAGAGCAAACGCAACCCATTTCGAAGCAGGCAACTGGTGACTGCAAGAACCTCGTCATAGTCATAACATCACTGAGCAAGGAGAAAATAGGAAGAAGGGTGGGGTGAAGTTTTAGAACTTTAGAAATATTTCTACCCAAGTATTGCCAGTCAAAGAAGGAAGCTTCAGGTATTCCCAAAGATTTCACTTGCATTTACCTTCCTGATGAGAGATGCTGGGCTACAGAAGTCTTGAGCAAACTTGGTTAGGCAGTTGGATTTCTGATCATCCGATTGAGCAGTAAGGGATCATCTTTGTTAGCAGCTAGGGATCTCCTAATTACCATTCCAAAATAAAGTTTTACTTTGACTATAAAAGTATACACTTGCCTTGATTTATAAAAGCATAATAAAATAAAATACTTATCGTCACCTTCTTAACACATGGAAGTAGTTCTGCTTCCCAGTTTTTCCTGGAGCTCAACTGAATTAATTGTGTTCCATCCATTTTTATGAAGATGCGCATTTAGTGATCATATTTGTTTCTTACTCATGAAAGTTTTTTTGCTACTGGTCTGCAGCCATTCTTGCAGCTTCCTGGCATTTCTCCCTGCTGCCCTGTGTCTTTTCTCTGAGTTGCATCTGGGCTCATTGGAGTGGTGCATAAAGAAAGTGAGGGTTTCTCAGTGACAAGAATTACATTCGTTAAGTTAATAAATATAAGACTGCTAACATTTATTGAGCGTGTATGTGCAATTAACAGTCTTCCAAAAAGTTTATACGAAGTATCTCATTTAATCATTAAAATGACCTTATGGGATATATATTATCATTATTTCCACTTGGCAGGAGAAACAACTGTGAATTAGAGAAATAAACAACTTGGCCAAGTTTACGCAGCCAGTTAAAAGTTGGCCTTAGATTTCACTGTCAGTGTGATTATGGTTTTTTGGGTTTTTTTTCAGTGATTAGGTAGGGGCAATATATTTCTTCCTCACATTTTTTTAAATACTATTTTATTTTATAGATTTATTGAGATATAATTCATGTACTATAAAGTTTACCCTTTTAAAGTATAATGTTTATTTGTTATATTCATAAGTTGTATGTATATTGATCATCAATATTTAATCCAAACATTTTTATCATTCTAAAAAGAAACCCAATATTTATTACCAGTCACTCCCCATTACCTCTCTTCAGCCCCTAGAAATCACTAATCTCTCTCATATCTCTATAAACACTTCTATAAATGGAATGATAACAATATATGGCCTTTTTGTATAGGTTTCTTTGACTTAGCATAATGTTTTAAGGTTTGTCCATGTTGTAGCATGTACCAACTTCATTTATTCTTAAGTATGTTTGTTTGTTTTGTTTTTGTTTTTTTCTTAGTAATCTCTACACCCAACCCCGGTCTTGAACTCATGACCCTGAGATCCAGAGTTGTATGCTCTTCCAACTGAGCCAGCCAGGCACTCCCATTTCTTCTTAGGAATAAATAATATTTCATTGTATGGATATGCCCCACATTGTTCATCTAGTCATTGTTGATGGACATATAGGTTGTTTCCAGTTCTTAGCTATAATGAATAATTCCGCTATGAACATGCATGTACAAATTTTTGTGTGCACATTTGTTTTCATTTCTCTTGGGTGGAATTTCTGGGTCATACAGTAACTCTGTAGTTAACATTTTAAGGAACTGCCAAACTGTTTTCTAGAGACACTACAGTATTTTACATCCCCACTATTAGTGCATGAATGTATCATTTTCCCACAACCTCGCCAATACCTTGTTATTATCCATCTTTCTTATTATAGTCATCCTCGTAGATTTGGAGTGATACTTCATTGTAGTTTTGATTTGCATTTCCCAAAATAATAATGATGTTGAACATCTTTCCGTGTGCTTATTGAATATTTGCATATTTTCTTTGACAAAATGTCTACTCAAGTCATTTGCCCATTTTTTAATTGAGTTGTGTCTTCTTATTGTTGAATGATAAAAGTTTTTATATAATCTAGATATATATCCCTTATCAGATACAAGATTTGTAAATACTTTCTCCCATTCCATGGGGTTTTTTTTCCCCGCTTTCTTGATTGTATCCTTGAAAGAGCAAAGTTTTAAATCTTGATGAAGTCCAATTTATCTATTTTTTTCTTTTGTCTTGGGCTTTCTTGTATCATATCTAAATCCCATATTTTAAAAAAAATTTATTGAAACTATTGTCTCTTTCTTGTCATGTGCCCATCCCCTTACCTTGTTTGTCAGACACTGGGTCTCTAACTACCATTTTAGTGACCCAGAGTATAACTGCTGGGGTTGTAAGTAACAGGAATCAACTTGAGCTAGGCTGAGGAAAAAAAAAAAAAAAAAGAGAGAAAGCTTTCCTATGAGGATCCCCAGGAATGAATTTTAGAACCAAAAGGCAGAAAAATACAATTAGGCCTAAAAAATGAGCCAGGAGCCAAAAAATGATGGCTGTCAGTGTCCTAAGGAGTACTTTTCTGGCCTCTCAGTACCTCCATCTCTGACCCTATATAGACTAGCTGGTTTTACTGCTCTAGGCCCTTTGGCCAATTATGGGCTCCCACAGTCCAGAGTTTGCCTGCAGTTGTCCAGTCCACACCAAGATGGACTCTCCTTCTGGTTGTTAATCCAGCTTCCCGGCAGAAAGAAACTGGGCTAAGTCTTTAGACCACTGAATAGGGGCAAGTGGGAGTGAGGAGAGCTCGCTGTACACATGTGGCTGTCAGAGCCACGGGTGAGAAGACAGCTCTCCAAGAAGTGAGGATTGCTGGGACTGGAGAGATACTCTAAAGGAAACCATCACAGAAGTTACTGAGTGATTGCACCCACATCTCTGTCATAAGCAAACACCTTCAGCTTCAGTCCCACGAGAAGACTTTGCAGGAAGGACGAACCAATACACCTGGAGGGCACCTTCTTAAATATATTCCAAAATCAGAACTAAGCTGCGCAAAGCCCCAGTGGCCCCCTTCCAAATTTGCCACAATTTGTTTGCATGGAACCATACATCCCATTTGATCACTAAGCAAATGCTGATTCAACTGTGCTTGAGCAAGCAGTGCCTCTTCCTGCCACTTTCCAACTGTTATGGAATCAATAAGAAGCCATGTTCATTTTTACAAAACATCATTTTCTTTCCATGGGTGATTTAGGGGCAAAGTAATATTTATGTTTCTAAGTCATTGACATTTTAAATTAATTCATTGAGTTTTTTGTTTGTTTTTTAAGCACTTATAAAAGGTTAAAAAAAACACCTACCTCCCCCCACCCTTCATCTATGTTTGGTTAAATATATAAAATACCTTCAGAGTCAGTTAAAACCCCATCTCCCCACCCCCCACATCTCACATAGAGTGACTTAATAGCTTGCATGATAAAGAGAAAGGGGTGCCAGTGTGAATGGTAAGATGACAGTGTCACCGACAAAAATAGGAAAGATTTAGATAGAGCCAGCAGAGAAGTTTGAAAATTTATGATCACAATTTTATATACAGAAATTTCATTTTCTCTTTCTCTGTAACTGAACACTTGTTCGTAAGCTGCTGTTGCTGCTGATAGCACAAAACACTTCATCTTACCGCTTTGTGTTTAAATTTGGTCTCCTCTGGGTACCTCAGGGCTCTCTTCTTTCCTTGCTAGGGCTGGTCTCAATTCTGAAGGAGGGCTTATGTACCATTCTGACATTTACAGCTCTTGGCCTCTGAGGGCAGGCCTCTGTCCCCATGGTCATGGCTGGTGTAGATCAGGGGCTCCTTTCAGCAAGGGAATATCCACTGTTGCTCTCAGAGCATCTGCTCATCTCCATCCCCCCACCATCCCCCAGGTCACCCGCTGGGGCCTTCAGATTGTGTTGGTCTAGCCTGTCACCTACTGGTTCCCAGCTATAGCTGTAGCCCCCTGCACTTTGCCCCCCACTTTTCACACCTTCTCCCCTCCTTAATTCCCATACTTTTATTTCTACATTATCATAGAATTTAACCCCAACCTTGGCACAAATGTTAGGTTTCTGATCATCTACACTTTCACTATATCCACATTTGCCTGTTATTTTCCTGGACTGTTCTGGGGGGGGGGTCACATCTCTGAAAAGAAAGGCCAATAAAGACACTATAGAGAGAGATCTACCACTTTGGGGAAAGGTCACAAAGTGAGCAAAACCTAAAGAACTCAAGTTAACAGTATGCTTTTCTTCAGGCAGAATGTGAATAAATTTTAGTGGGGAGGGAGGGTGTGAAACTAGAACATAGATTAATTGTACTATGGGAAAGAGGAAAAAAAAAGAATGTTGCAAAGCATCAAGCTGAGTAAAATCCCCATAAAGCTATGATGTATCCATCTCTCTATTTATACAGCTATTTTATATAGCTCTGACATATGTGAGTGAACTGCACACGCCAGTCAAAAGACAAGATGATCAGACTAGATAAATAAGGCAAGATCCAACTATATTCTGTCTGCTGGAGACGCTTTAGATTCAATAACACAAAAAGGTTGAATGGAAGATACTTGGAATTAATATATTAGTATCAGACAAAATTGGCTTTAAGATATGAAATCATCCTAAGACAAAGAGGTATTTTTAATAATGATACAGAGCTCAATATATCAAGAAGAAGTAATAATTGTAAATGTACATATACTTAATAATAGAGCCAAAAAAACCCCAAGAGATAAAAATTTAATTAAAAAATTAGAAAAAAATACAATTCAACAATACAGTTGAAAATGTCAATGCTCCTTTCTCTGTAATTGGTAGAACAAAGGACAAAAAGTACGTAAGGATGTGGAAGACTGAGCAATTCTGACTTGACCCAACTAACATCTATAGAACACCCCATTCAGCTACAGCAAAATATACATTGTTTTTTAACTACACATGGCCCATTATCCAGTATAGACCATATACTAGGCAAAAAAACAGGTATCAATCCATTTTTAAAGATGGGAAATCATACAAATATTTTTCTAATTAAATTAGAAATCAACAATAGGAACAAATCTGGAAAAAAATCAAATGTGTATAAGACAACACGCTTCTGTAAAAAAATAATAAAACAGGAAATCACAGGAAAATTAAAAAAATAGTTTGGCTTAAATGAAAAACCACAATATATCAAATTTTATGGAATGTAGCTAAAGTAGTGTTTAGAGAAAAAATTATTTATTTTTCTTTTTTAGACAGAGTGTGCACAAGGTGGGGCAGAGGAGTAGAGAGACAGAATCTTAAGCAGGCACCATGCCCAGCACAGAGCCTGACTTGGAGTCAGTCTCACGACTCTGAAATCATGACCTGAGCCAAAATCAAAAGTCAGATGCTTAACTGACTAAGCCACCCAGCCACCTCCCAAATTCATAATTCTATACCCTTATTCTACAGAAAAATTCAACATCAGCAAAAATCCTTAACAAAATATTAACAAACTGAATCCAGCAACATATAAAATGATTTATACGCCATGACCAAGTGGGGTTTATCCTAAGAATACATGGTCGTTTTAACATCTAAAAATCAATTAATGGCATATCCCATTAATTAATAGAATAGAGGCTATAACTACATTATCATCCCTATAGAAATAGAAAAATTATTTGGCAAATCTATCACCCATCCACATCAAAAATTCTCAACAAATTATGAAATAAAAAGGAACTTTCTTAACCTGATAAGGGGCATCTGTGAGAACCCTATTGCTAGCTTCATACTCATTGATGAAAGACTTAAATACTTTCCTCTTAAGATCAGGAACACAGGAAGGGTGTCTACTTTCACCACTGCTGGTCAACATTTTTTGGAAAATTCTCTTCAGTTTAATAAAGAAATAAAAATAGTAGAAGCATGCAAGTTGGAAAGAAATAAGTAAAACTATCTTTAGAAGTAAAACTGTCTTTATTTTCAGACAACAGAATCCTGAATATAGAAAATCCTGAGATATTAACAATAAAATGACTGTAATGAATAGGAAAGCTTAACAAGGTTGCAGGATTCAAGATTAATATAAAAGTCAGTTACATTTGTTTATATTACCAACACATTTTCAAGAATTGAAATGAAGAAAACAATTCCATCTACAATATAATAAAAAAATACCTAGGAATAAATTTAGAAAAAGAAATGTGATTACATTGAAAACTACAAACCATTGCTGAGAGAAATTAAAGAATGCTTTATTGGAATGGACAGATGTCTCATGCTAATGGATTGGAAAACTCAATAGTATTAAAATAGCATTACTCCCCAAATTGTATCTATAAACACAATTTCAATCAAAATCTTAACATCCTTTTTTGGTAAAAATTGGCAAGCTGATCCTAAAATTCATATGAAAACACAAAGAAACTATAATCGTCAAAAATTTTGAAAAACACTGTTGGAGAACTGACACTATCTGATTTCCTATTTCAGATCACTTGCAATTAGTAATTCAACATAAATTCTGGGTCTCAGGTAAGAGCAAAAACTATGAAACTTCTATAAGAAAATCTTTGTGACTTTGGATTCAAAGATTCTTAATATGACATCAAAAGAACCATACAAAAATTAAAAAAGATTCTAAATCGCACCTTATTAAATTTAAACATTTTTGCTCTCCCAGAAACATCATTGGAAACTGAAAAGAATATTGTGAGAAAATATGCACAAACTGTGTAGATTTCAATATAGCAATGACTATTTTAATTGATGTTATTGATAATGTTCACTTTAAAAATCCCATGTTTTAATATGTTCAGTGTGACACTTAGAAGCATTTGTATTTCAAAGTTCAACTGATCTGGATTAAAATCACCAGTCAGCCAGTTGGTAGAAGAATCGCTGCTTATCTAAAAGGCCTTGGGTATGTTGCCTAACTTCTCTGCGCCTCCTAGTTTTCCTCTGTAAAATGGGAAGTACCAATCTCATGAGGGTGCTGTGAAGATTAAATGAGATATAGCTTGTAAAAACACGCAGCTGAGAGCTGAAACAATGAAAGTATCTTAGAAAATGGCATTTCACATTTTCCTAGAACTTGGTAAGGTAGAAGGCAACTATTAAAAAGTTTATTCAATGAGAAATTATCTGATAAAATACTATGTATTGGTTTTTTCTAATTATAAAAGAATGTGTGGCTTTCATAGAGATTTTAGGAAACAGCAAAGAATATTTTTGAAGAATAAAATCAACTGTAATCCCCAAACCCAGATGATCACTATTGATATTTTGCTATATTTCCTTTCAAAAAGGTCTGGGTATGTGTTTATGGAGTTTGGGACCTCGTCTTATTATTTTGTTTGATTTCTAAATCTGGATGGCTAAGTAGACAATCTAAAATCAACACTTTTTTTTCAAGAAAACATTTGTAAAAACTTTGGTGGGCGCCTGGGTGGCCCAGTGGGATGTTAACCATCCCACTCTTGGTCTTGACTCAGGTCATGACTTGCGGGTTTGTGGGATTGAGCCCCACTGCAGGCTCTGTGCTGACAGTTTGGAGCCTGCTTGGGATTCTCTCTTTCCCTCTCTCTCTCTCTTTCTCTCTCTCTCTGCCCCTCCCCTGCTTACACTCACTCTCTCTCTCAAAATAAATAAATAAACTTTGTTTAAAAATAAAAGAACTTTGGTAGTAATAAGTCTTTGCTAGCAAGTGGAAATTTTTCAATTTTTTTCATCTTTTATATCTATCTTATCTACCTACCTACCTACCTACCTACCTACGTATCTATCTAATCTATCTACCTATCAATCCATCCATCCATCCATCATCAGTCTATCCTTTTCTATTCATCCATCCACCCACCCACTCAGCCATTCATCCATTTGTTTTTCTATCCATCCATCCTCTATCTCTAAGTACGTATCTTAAAATTCAAAAATAAAAGTGAAAGGAAACATGAAGTCATATATTTTTGGAAAGATAATCTGATTAGTTACTTTAATGATAAGGTCTGACTTTGCCATTTAGGTTTATACAGAGGACATTTCTCATAACCTGATGAACTAAATCTGTAGCTCCAAATTTGACAAAAATATACATGAAGTATGCATTTAGATAAAAGGTTTTACTTAAAATATTATATACGCAAAAGTGTATTGAAAAGAATAGTATTTCAACTTCCCAGTTCTTTCTGAGTGTATTAAGTTCTAACAAGTTCTCTCGAGGTGAATTATAATAGATATAATTAAAAGAAGAGTCTTAGTAAAACATATATATACATATATATGTATATGTACACACACACACACACACACACATATATATATATATATATATATATATATATATCCCAGAAATTGAGAAAATAGAAGATTTCATTGATTTGGTAACAAATGTTTTTGCAAGTCAGGTGGTTTCTAGTTCTTTGCTTTCAACACGATTGAAGGGGCACTTAATGGAATTTTCAGGTGATAGATCATTTGAAATAATTGCCAATGATAGATCACTTTAAGACTTTTGACATTTAACTTAGAAGGAGTTAAAGAATAAAGTGACATTTCTCTACCAAAAGTCCTTCTATTTCATTTACTTAAGTGAACATGTTTTCTCAGCACTTGCCTCTTTAAAAATGAAAAATAAGAACAGACATGATGTTGAACTTTGCCTGTTTACATGAATAAGTAATATTCTTCATCAGACATAAGTACTAATTGAAAAGGGCAATCATCTCTTTAAGAAGTGCAATTCCAATAAAATTTTAATTTTATTATTTAGGAATTGTTAAATTGACAATAATACATATTGCTGAGAAAAGTTAATTTTACTAATAATGAAAACTATCCAGAAGAATTTTTTAAAACTTAGAGTTATATTCACAGGAAATTAAAATTTCCATTTAAATTTTATTCATATTTTTAGTGCTAAGAAGTATAACAGTGCCATCAATAAAATACATTCAACCATAAAAATATATTACTTTGGGATACAATTCTATACTGGAAGAAAAATTCAAGGAGGTAGACTTTTTATTGAAATATGATTTCAAGGAGAGGGATTATCAACATAAATTTCTCATTGTGAAAAAAGTGCTTGAGCTTATATTTTTTAAGTGGATGAGAGTAGGTATGAATCACTACAGTATTTAGATTCCTTTGGATACATAGAGATTAATGTATGATTTCTACCATTAATATTTATAGTCTGCCTAGAATTATATACTCTTTGCATCTTTTTAAATTGATATCCATTAATATTACATTAACATCCATTAAAATGTGGAAAGGGTACATAGTTTCTCAAATTTCCTTTAGGGGGTACAAGGTAAAATGTTTGAAACCATTGGTTTACACTGTAGACTCTACAGAATTTGGACCCCATGCTCTATGGTCTGCCCTTCAAGGCTCTTCACAATGGGATCCCTTTCTACCTCTCTCACTTTGTCTTTCCCATGGACCCTGAGCTCTAGCCTTGGCCAACCCTTCTCTTTCTCACAACCAAGTCTTTAAAAAAGAGATTCCTCTCTTTTTGAAGGCCTTTCTTGCCTTTTTCTGTCAAATAAGGTCCTTCCATTCTTTTAACACTCAACTCCTGCAGGAAACTATCACTGGCTACCAAGGCAGAGTTAGTTTCTTTTTTAATCAATAATTTATTTATTTTTTATTTGCATCCAAGTTAGTTAGCATATGATGCAACAATGATTTCAGTAGATTCCTTAATACCCCTTCCCCATTTAGCCCATCCCCCCCTCTATATTTAAGAGTCTCTTATGTTTTATCCCCCTCCTCGTTTTTATATTATTTTTGCTTCCCTTCCCTTATGTTCATCTGTTTTGTTTCTTAAAGTCCTCATATGAGTGAAGTTATATGATATTTGTCTTTCTCCGACTAATTTCGCTTAGCATAATACCTTCTAGTTCCATCCACGTAGTTGCAAATGGCAAGATTTCATTCTTTTTGATTACTGAGTAATACTTCATTGTGTGTATATATACATATAATATATAATTTTTGGAGACATGTCTATTCATGTCTTTTGTCCATTTCTTCACTGGATTTTTTGTTTTTTGGGTGTCGAGTTTGATAGGTTCTCTATAGATTTTGGATACTAACCCTTTATCTGATATGTCATTTGCAAATATCCTCTCCCATTCCGTTGATTGACTTTTACTTTGCTGATTGTTTCCTTTGCTGTGCAGAAGCTTTTTATTTTGATGAGGTCCCAATAGTTCATTTTTGCTTTTATTTCCCTCGCCTCTAGAGATGTGTTGAGTAAGAAGTTGCTGCAGCCAAGATGAAAGAGGTTTTTGCCCGCTTTCTCCCCGAGGATTCTGATGGCTTCCTATCTTATGTTTAGGTCTTGCATCCATTTTGAGTTTATTTTTGTGTATGGTGTAAGAAAGGGTTCTGGGTTCATTTTCTGCATGTTACTGTCCAGTTTTTCCAGCACCATTTGCTTAAGAGACTGTCTTTATTCCACTGGATATTCTTTCCTGCTTTGTCAAAGATTAGTTGGCCATATGTTTGTGGGTCCATTTCTGGGTTTTCTATTCTGTTCCACTGATCTGAGTGTCTGTTTTTGTGTCAGTACCATACTGTCTTGATGATTAAAGCTTTGTAATACAGCTTGAAGTCTGGGATTGTGATGCCTCCTGCTTTTGTTGTCTTTTTCAAGATTGCTTTGGCTATTCGGGGTCTTTTCTGGTTCCATACAAATTTTAGGATTGTTTGTTCTAGCTCTGTGAAGAATGCTAGTGTTATTTTGATAGAGATTGCATTGAATATGTAGATTGCTTTGGGTAGTATCGGCATTTTAACAATATTTGTTCTTCCTATCCAGGAGCATGGAATATTTTTCCATTTTTTGTGTCTTCTTCAATTTCTTTCATCAGCTTTCTATAGTTTTCAGTGTATAGATTTTTCACCTCTTTGGTTAGATTTATTCCTAGGTATTTTATGATTTTTGGTGCAATTGTAAATGGGATCCATTCCTTGATCTCTCTTTCTGTTGCTTCAATATCGGTGTATAGGAATGCAACCATTTCTGTGCATTGGTTTTATATCCTGCAACTTTGCTAAATTCATGGATTAGTTCTAGTAGTTTTTTGGTGGAATCTTTTGGGTTTTCTGTATAGAGTATCATATCATCTGTGAAAAGTAAAAGTTTGACCTCCTCCTGGCTGATTTGGATGCCTTTTATTTCTTTGTGTTGTCTGATTGCAGAGGCTAAGCCTTCCAATGCTATGTTGAATAACAGTGGCGAGAGTGAATATCCTTATTTTATTCCTGACCTTAGGGGGAAGCTCTTAGTTTTTCCCCATTGAGGATGATATTAGCATTGGGTCTTTCATATATGGCTTTTATGCTCTTGAGGCATGATCCTTCTATCCCTACTTTTTGAGGGTTTTTATTAAGAAAGGATGCTGTATTTTGCCAAATGCTTTCTCTGCATCTATTAAGAGGATCATATGGCTCTTGTCCTTTCTTTTATTGATGTGATAAATCACATTAATTGTTTTGCGGATATTGAGCCAGCCCTGCATCACAGGTATAAATCCTACTTGGTCGTGGTGAATAATTTTTTTAATGTATTGTTGGATTTTTGCATCCATGTTCATCAGGGAAATTGGTCTATAGTCCTCCTTTTGCATGGGGACTTTGGTTTTGGAATCAAGGTAATGCTGGCATCATAGAAAACGTTTGAAAGTTTTCCTTCCATTTCTATTTTTTGTAACAGCTTCAAGAGAATAAGTGTTAACTCTTCTTTAATTGTTTGGTAGAATTCCTCTGGAAATCCATCTGGCCCTGGACTCTTGTTTTTTGGGAGATTTTTGATTACTAATTCGATTTCCTTACTGGTTATGGGTCTGTTCAAATTTTCTATTTCTTCCTGTTTCAGTTTTGGTAGTGTATATGTTTCTAGGAATTTGTCCATTTCTTCCAGATTGCCCATTTTATTGGTGTATAATTGCTCATAATATTCTCTAATTATTGCTTGTATTTCTGCTGTGTTGGTTGTGATCTCTCCTCTTTCATTCTTGATTTTATTTACTTGGGTTCTTTCCTTTTCTTTTTGATCAAACTGGCTAGGGGTTTATCAATTTTGTTAATTCTTTCAAAGAACCAGTTTCTAGTTTAATTGATCTGTTCTCCTGTTGTTGTTGTTTTTTGTTTTTTGTTTTTATTTTGTTTTGTTTTGGTTTTGGTTTTGATAGCATTGATTTCTGCTCTAATCTTTATTATTTCCTGTCTTCTGCTGGTTTTGGGGTTTTATTTGCTGTTCTTTTTCCAGCTCTTTAAGGTGTAAGGTTAGGTTGTGTATCTGAGACTTTTCTTCCTTCTTTAGGAAGGCCTTGATTGCTATATACTTCCCTCCTATGACCGCCTTTGCTGTGTGCCAGAGGTTTTGGACTGTGGTGTTATCATTTTCATTGGCTTCTAGGTACTTTTTATTTCCTCTTTAACTTCTTGGATAGCCCATTCGTTCTTTAGTAGGATGTTCTTTAGTCTCCAGGTATTTGTTACCTTCCCCAATTTTTTCTTGTGGTTGATTTCAAGTTTCATAGCATTGTGGTCTGAAAATACGTATGGTATGATCTCGATCTTTTTATACTTGTTCAGGGCTTATTTATGTCCCAGTATGTGATCTATTCCAGAGAAAGTTCCATGTGCACTGGAGAAGAATGTATATTCTGCTGCTTTAGGATGAAATGTTCTGAATACATCTGTTAAGTCCATCTGGTCCAGTGTGTCATTCAAAACCATTGTTTCCTTGTTGATTTTCTGTTCAGATGATGTGTCCATTGTTGTAAGTGGGGTGTTGAAGTCCCCTACTATTATGGTATTATTATCAATAAGTTTCTTTATGTTTGTGATTAATTTATATATTTGGGTGCCGCCACATTTAGAGCATAAATATTTACAACTGTTAGATCTTCTTGGTGGATAGACCCCTTAATTATGATATAATACCCTTCTTCATCTCTTGTTACAGTCTTTATTTTAAAGTCTAGATTGTCTAATATAAAAAAATACAGCTAATCTGGCTCTCTTTTGGTGACCATTGACATGATAGATGGTTCTCCACCCCCTTGCTTTCATATGTCTTTATGTCTAAAGTGGGTCCCTTGTAAACAGCATATAGATGGATCTTGTTTTCTTTTTCATTCTGTTACCCTATGTCTTTTGATTGGAGCATTTAGTTCATTGACATTTAGAGTGAGTTCTGAAATGTATGAATTTATAGCCATTATGTTTCTTGTAGAGTTGGGAGTTTCTGGTGGTATTCTCTGGTCCTTTCTAGTCTTGTTGCTTTTGATCTTTTATTCCCCCATCTTTTCTCCCCTCAGAGAGTCCCCCTTAAAATTTCTTGCAGGGATGGTTTAGTGGTCATGAACTCCTTTAATTTTTGTTTGGGAAACTTTTCATCTCTCCTTCTATTTTGAATGACAGCCTGCTGGATAAAGAATTCTTGGCTGCATATTTTTCCAATTCAGCACCCTGAATATATCCTGCCACTCTTTTCTGGCCTGCCAAGTTTCTGTGGATAGGTCTACTGCAAACCTGATGTGTCTTCCCTTGTAGGTTAAGGACTTTTTTTCCCTTGCTGCTTTCATGATTCTCTCCTTGCCTGAGTATTTTGTGAATTTGACTATGATATGCCTTGTCGATGGTCGGTTTTTGCTGAGTCTAATGGGAGTCCTCTGTGCTTCCTGAATTTTGACATCTCTGTCTTTCCCCAGGTCAGGAAAGTTTTCCACTATGATTTGCTCACATAACACTTCTACCCCTTTTTCTCTCTCTTCCTGTTATGGGACCCCTGTGATTCTGATATTGTTCCTTTTTAATGAGTCACTCATTTCTCTAATTCTTAAATCGTCATCTTTTGCCTTAGTCTCCCTCTTTTTTTCTGCTTCATTGTTCTCCATAAGTTTGTCCTCTATATCGCTGCTTGCCTCAACCATCCTTGCCGCCATGGCATCCATTTGAAATTGCAGCTCAGTTATAGCATATTTTATTTCATCCTGACTAGCCTTTATCTCTGCAGAAAGGGATTCTAATCTGTTTTCAACCCCAGGTGGTATTCTTATTATCATGATTCTAAATTCTGGTTCAGACATCTTGCTTGTATCTGTGTTGATTAAGTCACTGGCTGTCATTTCTTCCTGTTTTTTCTTTTGGAGTGAATTCCTTCATTTCATCATTTTGAAGGAAGAAAAGGAATTAATAAGGTAAAAAAATTAAAATTAAAAATTAAAAACAACACAAAAAATATCAAATAAAGGTCGCTGGATCCTAGGTGTGTTTTGGTCTGGTTGTTGGAAGGAGCTTGATAGATTAGAGAAAAAACAAAAAGATAAGAAAAAAAAAGTTTGAAAGTTTGAAAAAAATGAATACAATGAAATAAAGTGAAATGATGTAAGTAAAATATAACTTGAAAAATTTACCAAAAAAGTAAAAAATATAGTAGAAAAAATTAAAACTATTTTTAATAAAAATGGAAAATAAAAATATTTTCTCTTTCTGTATTCAAGAATAAGAAAAGAAAAAAGTCTGAATAGATGGACCAGCAAACATACTGTAATACTATTGAAATTACATCAGTTTCTCCTAGAAGTCAAAGTATGAAGCACTTTATAGACTGTAAACTAAGCAGGTGCAGAGACTTGTGGTGTTCCTGAAGAGTGACGTTGGCCCAGTTGGGCGGGGCATAGTGTAAGGGCTCTGCTCTCCACTAGGTGGGGCTGCTTAGCTTACTGGAGTGGATTGTTGTGGCAGGCGTAGTTGCATATGCGCATGCGTTGGGGGGTGAAAATGGCATCACCCAGCTAACCAGTGTCTAGTATCGGAACTCTGTGCTCTCCCTGACCAGCAATCGTGCACCTGTCCTTTGTCTCCAGCTTCTGTCTACTCCCCACTTTTACACTGTCTGTGACCAAGCTGTCATGTTGCCAGGTGGCACCTCCCTCCTGAGTTTTATCTCAGATGCGGCTGTGTTTCCCAACCCCTCACTTCTGAAGGACTGAAGCTTTGACCCGCTCAGACCTTCTAGGTGAGGGTCTCACCAAGCAATGGCCGAGTGCCGGCCCCACCCAGGGACATTCTCGGGACTGTGCTGCCACTGATGTCCAGAGACTGTGGCCCCAGCCTGCCCCAGACTGCCAGCCTGCCCCAGAAAAAGTTCACGTGATTGTGTAGCAGCAGCATTTCAGGGGTTATGGAAAATCATGACACACATCTGGCACCAGGCTTCACCCTTAATGACCTTGTTCCAGCACCAGCAAATGTGTTTGTTCTCCAGGGTCCACTGAGACCCCCTCGGACCTCGCTCTCTGCTCCTGGGGATTTGCCCTTCCCAACAGAGCACCACCAGGTATCGAGCTGTGGAGTTTCAGATTCTGTACTCCCCCTGTTTATAGAGTCTTAATGGAATTTAAACCCTCTCCTTTCTCCTTTCCCCTTTTTTTGTTCAGTCCCTTGCATACTCTTTCTTTTCTCTCCAGCTGCTTTCCTACTCTACCCCCTGCCCCCACCCCTGTTTCTGTCCTCTCTCTGCACAAAAAACAGCTCCCTGCCCTTAGTGACTTCTCTCTCCCCCAGTTCACCTCCCCACACCTCATACCTGCTGAGTTCTCTGGTTTAGGTTGTGCAGATTGTTGTGTTAATCCTCAAGTCAGTTTTGTACATGTTCAGGATAGTCTAGTGTTGATCTGGCTGTATTTCAAGGATGAGAGACACACAAAAAACCTTCCATGCTGTTCTGCAATCTTGGCCCCTCCCAGAGTTAGTTTCTTCTTCCTCTATGCTTCCAAAACACTAATAGGTCCCTCTACCATAGCACTCACAGGTTGCCATAACTAGACTGTTTTTCTCATCATCAGGCTTTCCTCCTGGTCTGTGATTTCTTTTATTCATGTTTGTATCCTCAAACTTCTGAGCATATAGTAGGTGCTAATAAACATGTGTTGAATTAAAAACAGAATGGAATGGTTCCTGTCTTTACTCTCATCTCTTTATTATTAGCTTTTTATATATTTCTAAATTAGTCAAGCCAACCATCCTGGATCTCTCAACACAGTCTGCTTATTTCCTCTCACCAATACTCCTCACCCTTGAATACCCCCAGCCTCTGTTCTCACTAGGAAATTGCCCAATACAGTGCCTCTCTCATTGCCAGTGTTCTTGGGAAATTTGGCAGTTTGGAACTCACTGCACATTTTCTCATAAAGACAATGTTCTAGGTGATGGTGGGGTTAAGCCACAGACCCTAATCTGCCCAAATGTAGTGAAAATACTACCTACAGGCAATAAAAGCAAATTCAGCTATAGAAAAGTAAAAACACTGTTGGTACAGCAATATGTTTTTCAAAGATAAGTTTCTGAGTTTTTATTTTAAAAAGAATCACAGAGAATATGTCTTGGCCGAATGGTCTCAGCAGCTGGAGTAGAAACTGACAGTAGATATTTGTTAAATGCCTACTCTGCTAGATAGCATATGCATTTGTGGGTTGTATCACTTAATTCCCACAATGCTTTTGCCAGGTATGGCAGACAACCTGTGGTGAGTTACAAACTACTCCACACTTATACAGCAATCATTTATTAGCTCATAATTCTACGGGCTGGCAATTTTGGGCTGGACACAGTTGGGTGATCCTCCCACTGGAGATCCCCTGGGCTCACTCTTGCTGCTGCACTCACTTGGTAGATGGCAGAATGACAGCGGCTGGATGATTTAGAATGGCCTCATTCACAAATGTTGGCAGGCTGTTGGTTGGGGCACCTTGATTTTCCTTTGTGTGGCCTCTCCAGCAGGCTGGTTCAAGCTCACAGCTATAACGTTCTAAGAGGGCAAAAATGGAAGCTGCAAGGCCTCTTGAGGCCTGAGTTCAGATCTGACATGCTGTCATTTCCTCCATGGTCTATTGATAAGACAAGTTACAAGGCCAGATTCAGAAGACTGGAATAGATGGCCATGTTTAATAGTGAGCATTATTATTCCATTTGGTAGGTGACAAAATCTGGGTCCAGAGAGGTTAATCATCCTGCCGGATACCTCAGCTCATAAGTCAGAGAAGCAGGCCCAGGTCTGTCTGATCCCCAAATTCTTCTAGTCTCTACTATAACATAGTTTTTCCCTTCATTCCTCCCTTCCACTCTCTTTTCTTCTTACCAACCTCTCCCTATCCATGTCCGGACTCATGAGACGAGGAAAAGAAAAGGGTGAAGGTGTAATATTCATATCTGGGTTGTGTACTAGTTAGTAACTACTATCGTAGGGAAACAAAACTGGTAGGAAGGTAATTTTAAGTGACTATTTTCATACCTTATTTCCTTTTCACCAACATGAGAAAGGCCTAGGAGAGTGTAAACATGTAAAGCCATATCTTCTGCTCCCACACAAGCAGGGAAATATGAGGAAAACAGAGTTTAGCTGCTTGAGGAGCGCTATTGTGGTGGGAGGTGGGACATACAAAGTCACCTGGGTGCATAGGGACTCAGGAACCCAAACCCAGGTGTGGTATGGTCCCAAAACCTGTGCTCAACCCTTCCCTGGGGCCCAAACCACAAATAAATGAATCATTTTTGATTCTCACTTGTCCTCATACTTCTTTCCTTCACATGCCAATTCATTAATAAATTGTATTGGGTTAACCTCCACAATAGATCCCACATCTGTCTATTTTTCTCTGTCCCCCCTGCCACTCGTTACTCTCCAATCCACCACCATCTCTCTCCGGTACCAAAATAGCCTTCTACTTCATCTCTCTGCTCCCACCTTTGCCCCCTAAGTACCTTCCTCCCTGTGACAGCCAACATGATAATTTAAGACATAGATCAAATAGCAGCAGCTCTTTCCACAAAACCCAGCCATGGTTCCCCATTGCTCTCTGGAAAAATCCCTGGCTCTTTTGCAGTCTACAAAGCCCATGAAACTGACATCTTCCTTTCCCTGCACTTCATCTTTCACCATTGGGTTCTGGTGCCAGGTTTTCCTAGCTTTAGGCCATGAAGTGGCATCAGCTCCCCCCACCTCTTACCAAGCTTGCCCCCAGCTCCTTATGATCCTTTCCATTATATTAGCCATTTTTTGTGTGCGTTCTCCAGATAAGCCCTCTTTATTGGCTCTAGCTAAGAAGGTTTATACCACCCCATCTTCATTACCCTCTGCTATTTCACCCTGTTCCTTTTCTTCATGGCTCCTAAAATTATTTATAATTATGTGTTTGTTTGTTTACCATCACTCTTCTCCATTACAGCATAATCTCTAAGAGGGCAGGAACCATATCAGTTTTTTTTCAGCACCTACTCACAGCCCAGCACAGTGCCTCCATCTAGAAGGAACTCAGTACATACTGTGTTCCAGTCCCAGCTCTCCTGTTAACTAGCCACATCCTTGGCAAGATAGCTAACCTCTCTGAGCCTCTGTCTGCTGGTCTGTAAAATGAGACCAATGATCCCTACATCTATGAGTTGTTGTGAAGTTTGAATGAGATGATAATGTATGCAAAACACTTTGAAAACTGCAGGGCACACTCTAGCCATGTGATGAATTATTTATGTGTCCACTTAGGGTCAAAAAGGAAGGATAGTCATGCTGACCCTGTCTCTGACAACTGCCTAGTGCTTTCTGGGCTTTTCGATGAAGTGTGGGCTTTACACAAATAGGAAATCTGGTAGCCGTCTCTCTGCAGTTGGCTGCATTTCCAGCCAGCATGGTTATGATTATAATTAGAGTTGCAAGAGTCCTGTTTCATTTCAAAAGGATTCTGGGTATAGTCTGCAAACTACCAGAGGAATGTGTCCAGGAGCAGATCCTTGTGGCAGATGTTTTTATTGGGGCCCATTCACTTCTTTTCCTACAATATCAGGAGTGTCTGTTTCTAAGCCACGTGAGAAGCCACGTGAGAAGAGATTTTCCATATGTGAGGTTTCGAATGGTGACCATTGAGCAAAGTGTACCGCTCTCACTCTCTGTAAATGAACAGTAGCTTGGACAAACTCACTTTAGCAGAGCCAGGCCTTTTATCAGCAGCCAGAGAATGGTCTGTAATGCGAAGAATTACTCTGCCCATGTGTCTAAGGGAAAACATTCTTTAGCCTGTCAAGACAGTGGAACCTCTTATTAGAAACTATAGCCAAGTCAATTTCTCCACTCTTGCCAACTAAAGGATTCAGAACACACTGCGCCGCAGACCCTAAATTAACAATCCAGCTGGAAGGGGAGTTGAGGCCCCTGGATATGGGTGAGGATGTCTAAGGGAGCATGATTCAAATCAAAGCTGAGTCCAACCTGGGCGTTTACATATTTCAAACCCCATTACCCAGTTTTCTTCAGAGCCCTTTTGATCATAACTCTTCACTGGGCAGAGCAGAGGTGATGTCAAGGTCCATCCCATCAGAGACAGCTGACTTTTTTTTATTTTGGCTCCTTTTATTTAATGATTTCCAATTTTAGCAAGGAGTGCTAAGGAGACACCAAAGTCATAAGAGTCCTTGATGGGATTCCTCTGAGTAAAAGAAAAACCCGTATCTATAAGTACAAAGAAGCAGGTTGAGGTTTCGAGTGGCACAATTCTCTTTGCATTGATCCTTGCAAGCCTTGGATTAAAACAAATGCATACCTCGTTTCAAGTCCATGCTGGGTGAAGCAGCTCATTGATGAGATGCCACACAAAGTGATTGTTATGCAAGATTTCAACCCCATGTCCACCGCCTTCTGTGATCCCCAGCTGCAAGTCGTGACTATTTGCTATCAGATCCACTGTCTGACTCAAGAGTTGGCACTGGTTGTTTCACACCAGAATGAGAAGTGCAGTCATGCCCTGCAACAAGATGGAATGACAGTAAGCGACGTTGTTGGGGAGATGACTGAGTCTGAACACAACTTCAGGTGCACTCATTAACCTTTTCCTACGGAGACCCCCAGCAACTGACAACTGAAATGTCACTCTGCCGGTTCTCCAGTCAGCTTGCTTCAAGTCAGCACACATCTCTGTCCCCTGACTCCAAACCACACCCTGCATCAGGCATTCAAAGTTAGAGAGAGTAAGACCCTTCTCCCACCTTCAAGGAACTTCTGGTCCAAATCTAAACTCGTAAAAATGAAGTTCCAGTGGAGAGGTAACTTGTTCAAGTTACACTGTTTGTAACTCATCCATCCAGTATTTGAACCCAAGTTTATTTTTTAATTCAAAGCCTCTCCCTTTTCAACTATACCACACTGCATCCTCTTACCACACTGCAATCTCATTATTTATCATTGTCTTTCAATTGCAGTTATTAAAATTTATTTAGCTCCCGTTTCTTAAGAGGTGATTGGCAGAGGCATAAATTAGGGGGTAAAAGTATTATAAATGTTGAAAATATTCGCATATGTTAAGTATATTTTGTATATTTAAAGTAAAAGTGAAATTGGTTTATCTCTGGGTGAGTTAAATGATGTTTATTTTATTTACAATATTCGGTATTTTTTGTTTTCTAAAATGAGATTGCATTGCATTATATTTTGAAATGTTATTTTTAAAATAAAACAAAATACACATGAAAATGCTTTTTAGATCATAAAGTGCTAATAAGTATCAGCTACTAAATTCATTGCATGTAATAGAACCCTCAATGCATGGATTACTTAAAAGCACATCTAATCAACCTTGATAGTTGGTGTTGATAAATGCGCAGGTGCTCTCAGAGCAGTGAGATTGTGGTTTTCAAGATCACGCTCAGATTAGGTGAGCCTAGCTTTGTCTGGCTTTATCTGAGGATACAGAGCAATCGAGGCCAAAATCCTCATCAGCTGTTGCAGTGTCTAGAAAGGGGAAAGTCTCTCGATCATTGACAATCCTGCATTTTACAGAAGATTTTATTTCTTTCTGTCTAGAAATGCTCGATTGTACTATCACATCTGTTACCAGCCACCTTCCCTCAAGGAGTCCTGGTAGAAATCTGGCTTTAATGACACTGCATGTGAATTTGGGTTCCCAGCACCTTGAGCAGATGGTTAATGGCGAGTTTACTACTGGGCCAGGCACCCTGGAACTTCTTCATTTGGGATATAAGCCTTCTTTTTCCTCCTTGGAAACCAACCACTGCTAATAAATGCCACTCTTGTCTCTCTGAGGCCTAACAATTTCCTCTCACAGACTTACTGATCTTTGACCAACCAACCCTTTGTGTGTAGAAGAAAGAGTCCCCTCTCTTTGGAAAAAGGAAGTTTGGGCTTTCCCAGGCATTCAGGAGATCAAGGCTGGTGATAGAAACTTCTAAGGGGTGTCAGCCTGGCATTTCTGGGCCTTCACATATATATACCAAGGTTGGTGAAGTAATATATTTCTAATTTAATCTGAGGTTCCTTTTAGACACTTAGTATATTGGCATATGCTTTCAAGCAGAGCGCTTTCTAGCTGGGAGGTGAAATGATACTTTACACTCGTGTTATGATTTCAAAGGCATGTTCAATTGCACTGTTATCTCACTGAATCATTACAGCCTCTTATAGGAAACTTATTACCTACTTTGCAGTGAGGAGACCAAGTCTTAGAAAGCCTGGATGGTGAGTCCAAGATTCAAGAGCAGGACTCAATTCCAGGTCTTCTGACTCTAAAGGCTGAGCAATTTCCACCACTTTTCTAAAATTAAAAACCTGACCCTAAGTCACAGTTGAGAATGTATGGGGTGGGGATGATCCTAATCCCAATGAAACCAGCTGCTGCAGAAAGGAAGAAAAGGGGGGAGGAAAGAAACCAGTGTCTATTGAGCTTCTGCTCTGTGCTGACTAATTTCCACACTGTCTCCTTTAAATGCCATGTCTGTCTTCTATGCGATTGAAAAGCAATGAACATAAACAAAGATTCAGTTACCTCCACAAAGTCCTTTAGCTTACAAGTGGCAAAACTGAACTGACAACCAGTCTTTCTGACCCTCAAACATACAATCTTCTTAGCACACTTTACATTTCACTACAACTCATGGTGCCTTTATGCACACAGCAGATGTTAAAAGGCTTGGCAAACAAAAGTTCTGTGTTTTGGAAAGGTTGGTGTTCCCAAGGACACACGCGCATCCCTTCCTTTCCCCTGGCCCTCCAGCACAGTTTTCTACATGACACTGCTGACATTTTCTTCTGTCTCCTTGCAGCCTGTGTGGCGGTGGTATCCGTGATTGAACAGCTTGCTCAAGTTCACAACTCCACGGTGGAGACCTCAATGGAGAGACTGTGCAGCTACCTTCCTGGTAAACACAGAAAGGGTCATGTGGCTGTGGGTCTGATTTGTTTTCTGACTTTTGAGTCATCATGAGTGAGTTTATACCCTACACACACTTATGGAGGAGAATATGACTGAGTTATTTGTGTGAGTTGATATTCTTATGGGGCTCATAGAAATTAAAACAAATACACACACACACACACACACACACACACACACACACACACACACCACTCGAGGCAATTTTTTCCCCTGACATTCATTTTCCACCATGGCAGAATGAGATTATTGAGGACATTTAGGAAATAAAATGTAGAATGGCCAATTGTTGCTTCATATCTCACATTTATAATGATTTGCCTAACTGGAGTTCATTGCCTTAAATACCAAGAAGGTCAAAATAATGAAAAATGGATAATTTTCCATGATTTATGTTAATTTAACCACATGTACATTCCCAGATACGTGTACAGCCTTACCCACACAGAGATTTATTTAGGCTGAGAGAACAACTGATCTTTAAAAAACCCAAATGGGAAAATAATCTGGAAACTTTCCACAGATTTGAATTGGATCTCAATAAAATCATCTGACCCATACTCAAAAAAAAAAAAAGGAATGGATTGATGATTTAAACAAATAGTATATTTCTCTCTCCATCTCCTCAAAGTTGAAAAAATATTGATTCTATTTCCCTTATAGAATACTATTAGGTGAACAGCCACAATGAGTAAACTTCTTTGAGAGTCAAATTGTCATTCCTTGAATGTTAAGGAACAAATTCATCAAGGACGATTTTTTTCAAAGTAAGGAAGCCAGACTAATGGTGGTTGTGTCTGGTTTCCATAGCATGCTGTTCCAGTAGCACCAGAGCATTTTCAGAGAATTTACTGCATTCAGTCACACTACGCATTCACAAGCTAAATTTCTTGGAATTCAATCTAAAGTCTAAGAGAGAATAATACACAAACACGAGTGTTTACAACGTCCCAGATTGATCATTGCTAAGATTTTGACTTATTTACATCATCTTTCTTTTGCGGAATTAGAACGTGGCAGATAGACTTGAAGCAGCCTTTGGCTTCCTCTCACCCCCAGTTCCATTCTCCTTCTATCTCCCCAGAGGGAACCACTCACATGAGCTTTATGGGTATTGTTCTTGTCAAATTTAATACTTTCATATTCACTTGTATGAATCCATAAACAATGTATGGTATTGTTCAGTGGGTAATCTTTTAACCTTTTTGGAGGAAACAAATCAAACCTAGGAAACCACATGAAATAGATGTGTAACTTTATTAGTTATTAAAATGTGAATACCCTTGTAAACATAGCCCAGGTCAAGAAGAAACAGATAGGTAGCTACTCTAGAAGCCCCATTCCATCATAAATCCATTCTTTTGCCTAAAGGAACAACATCTTGAATTTTACTGTACTCATTTTTTTTTGGCATTGCTTTATAGTTTTATCTTCCAGGTGGGCATTTGCTATACCCTAGTCTTGCCTAGTCTTAAAATTTTGATATGTCAAGGCCTGGGATGCCTGGGTGGCTCCGTTGGCTGTTTCTGCTCAGGTCATGATCTCACAGTTCTTGGAATTGAGCCCAGCATCAGGCTTTTTGCTGACAGCATGGAGACTGCTTTGGATTCTCTTTAGGTCTCTCTCTCTCTCTCTCTCTCTCTCTCTCTGTCCCTCCCCTGATCCTGCTCTTACTCTCTCTCAGAAATAAATAAATAAACATTAAAAAAAATATTTTTTGACTGCCCGGCTAGCTCAGCTGGTAGCACATGAGACTCTCAAAAAAATATTTTTTGATATGTCTCTTAAATCTGTTTTAATCTATAAGTTTTCTTTCCATCCCTTCCTTTTCCATTTAATTTAATTGTGGGATTTGCCTTGTAGAGTTTCCCACAGGCTGGGTTTTGTTGATTGCTTCCCTGTGGTATGATTGAATATATTGCTCTGTGTTCTTTATTTCCTGAAAATTGCAGCTAGATACAGAGGCTTGATCAGACTCCAGTTTGACTTCTTTGGCAAGACTATAAGTGGTGATATTTTCTTTAGTCAGGAGGCCATTATAAGTGGCTTTCTCTTTTTGTGACATTAGCAGCTGTCGATGGTCACTAACCAGATCTCTTAGTTAACTGGGGGTTGCAAAATTGTGCTATTCTAATATATCATTTATATTATCTTTAGTGGTGGAAGTACATTAGAGACACTTTGCCTCGTCGTCATCATGTTTTAAAGGATTTTTAAAGTTTATTTATTTATTTTGAGAGAGAGAGAGAGAGAGAGAGAGCACGCAGAGGAAAGGCAGAGAGAGGAAGAGAGAGAGAATCCTAAGCAGGTTCCACACTGTCAGTGCAAAGCCCAATGCAGGGCTCAAACTCTCTAACCATCAGATAATGACCTGAACCAAAATCCAGGGTTGAACACTTAACCGACTGAGCCACCCACGTGTTCCCATTGTATTTTAGAGACGTTTTCCCCACAGTCCATAATGGTATTGTTCATAGTAGGAAAGGCAGGATGAATGCCTGATTCCTTTGCTTTACTTGCCAGTTTTCAAATGATTCGCTGCCTTTCTATTATTGTCCCATAGTAGTCAATTAGTTTTCTTTAAAAACTATCATTATAACAATATAATGAGATATGTATATATAGATATAGGTATATATAGATATAGATAGATAGATACAGAGATATAGAATAGATAGATATAGATATATATCTCATGTCTCATGAGGTCATACTGACACTTCAAATTCAGGACTATAGGATTTTAGCAGGATTTTCTTCTTAATCTCTTCTATGTCATATCCATATCTTTCTTTCCACAGCCAAAGTCCTAGTTCTCAAGGACAAAGGGACAAAATACCCTATAATTACTCTTTCACCTATCCCTCATTAGACATATAACAGTCTCAGAATATCAATATCAATCCTCGTACTGCTACCATTAATATACTTTATAATCACTGAAGGCAACCAATACTGCCCTTTAAGTATACTGTTCCCATTTTTCCACCCTTTGAAATCATTGTTCTCTATGACCTGAGCATATGGCTATTCCATACCATATCCATGCCCTTCTCACCCCCATTTGGTCTCAGTCCCATCAGCAACTATTTGATTGACATTCACTACCAGCCCTTATGCGGATGCCTCTCTAGTCAACTTGTCTACAGCTCATTCCTCAGGAAAGGCTCACGGGAACACTATTCCCTGAATTCTTGCATCTTAATAACAAGCTGCCTGTGCCCTTTACACTTGAAAGTCAGTTGTTTTTCTGGATACATAAATCCTTGCCATATAATTTCTTTCTCTAAGTATCTTAAACGTGTCTTTAAAGAGCCTACTGATATTCTAATTTCCTTTTTCTTATAAGTCACTTGCTGTTTTTGCCTAGAAGTTCAAAGGAGGTTTTTTTCCTTTCTTCTATAAAATTCAGTCATCTAACTAGAATATGCTTCAGTGTTTGTTGTGGTATATTGATGCTCTCAGGCATGCAGTGTGCTCTCAAATACATTTTTTAAATAATTTCAGAAAAGTTGTTTACTTGTTCAGTTTCCTTGATTTGGTTTTCTTTTTCAGGGATTTCTAGTATCCATATTTTGAATCTTCTTTGCCTAACCTTGATATGTTGCCTATTGCTTGAATACTACTATCCTTTCATTTATTTTTTATCTTGAAAGTTTTTCTTAAGACATTAGCTGTTGTATTCACTTCTTGTGTTCATTCTGGTTTAGATTTCATTCCTCTTATAATCTTGTATTCTTCCCTGTGTTCTTTTAGTCCATGTCTGAGTTTTCTAATTTTGATTTCTGTTGTTCTTTCATGACTTAAAGCATTTTATTAATGCTTCTTAGCTCATTTTGAAATACTATGTTATGTTTTAATCCTTTTTTGGACTTGACTTTCTGGCATGCTTTTGCTCTCTATAGGGATGGGATTCTGTTCCTTATTCTTTTTTTTCTTATAATAACTTTGTATGGGAGTTGACCTAGATACATTTCTGTTGCTCATTTTTATATGAAATTAGTTTTCTAAAACTCTTAAAAAGAGAAGTGGTTCAGGGTACGTTTCTAAATGCACAGAACTTTTTTCTGTTGTTCTTATGTAGTGTTAACACACACACACACACACACACACACACACACACACACACGGGAGCATACTTTTGGTGTTTCTGGCTATTCCCTTGCCCACTTTTGTCTGGATTTTCTTTCCTTTGCTTCTCTCCAGCTCAGTTTTGTTTCCAAACCCAGCAATTTCTCCTCAGCATGGATGCCATCCTAAAAGGAATCTCTGGTAGGTCAGTTTCTAGAAATCATAGATGCCTGGCCATGCCAGCCCCTTAGTCCTTCTACCCCTAAGACCCTTGTAGTCATCTGCCATCACAGTGGCCAAAACCCCACCCAGTCTCAGCTTCCCTTCTTTAATTGGCCCACATACTTTCTAGGCAATATCTATGTACTATTTGGAGACGCCCCCATTCTCAGGTTTATCTGGTATTCTATTGCTTCCCTTTACTTTTTGCCACCCAGATGTTGATAACCCACATGTCTTGCGGACGTGAGTGGTTTATCCTTGCCTAACTGTGTTTTGGGGTTCGTGGAGACACCCAGTTTTGTTCTTTATTTAGGCAAAGTTATGTTGCTCAAAAATGAAAGGCTCAGCAAAAATCCTTCTTCCTAGATTATCTTCACCTAATATACTAGCAAAACGAAAAACAACATGGACCAAGATCGCTGGTATGCAAGGTACCATCTTGGCTCCCTCTGACTCATCACAGGAAACTTCAGAGTCTGCTAAGGTGAATAAGAGGTTGAAAGTCAGATTCTGGTAAAATAAAAGTTGACGCCTTCCCAAGAGAAGCGAACTTGGTATTTCAGTTTCCAGTGGTGGGTTTCCTTTCAACTGGAGGAATTTCAAAGGATTAAGAATGCTGCTTGCAGTTGTTTTCATGTTATTAATTAATATTTTACCTGTGGATAGAAATAATATATTCAGTTCAGCTTAAAAGCTCTTTCACCTGACATGCATAAAGGCATGGCAGGCATTACTGTTTCCATTTTATAAATGTATTTTGTACATTTGTGTGTAGGATGGTCACGCAAACTGTAGAGGGTGACAAAGATAGTGTGCCTCCTAGCTCAGGATTTCTCCTTCTTGAAAACGAAATGGGCCTGAGCCATAGTGCCTATTTGCATCCAGTATTGCTTTCTGCCTGGTGTGCCAGGAGAGTGGGGGACAGAGGAAGTGAAATTACACACTTCAACACACAGTTATTATTTTTAAATAGTATTGCTTTTACCTCCAAAGCAGAACTAGTTCAGAAGACATAACCTTAGCGGTCTGAAAGCATGTAAGCGACATTCTTGAGAATAATCACTCAGTAAATCAGGCTGGCCTTTGCCTGGGAAGACGATTTTTTTGAATTGTGCGAAGCATTACCGACCTTCAGTTTCACCTGCTGCTTTTGCCTCTGGCTCTCATTAGTAAACACCTTGGAAGAATATCAGAATTGTTAATGGAAAAATGACTAATGGAA